>NC_137064.1:14969826-15122326 GCF_032717465.1 Coenobita brevimanus | reverse complement strand
CAACACACAGCTGCATGCACAGCCTCCTGACATCCACCCTTCTGAATCCTATCTTCCTCGTGAGGACAGGGTCCACCTGGCCAGGCTAAGATGTGGGCACCATCCAGCCCTCTAAAGCTACCAGAAGAGGCTGGATGACTCCGTTGCTGATGCCTGTCCAGGATGCAACACAGCACCCCATACTATTAAGCACATTATGGAAGACTGCATTGCACACAATCACCTACGTCAACAACACAACAAACACTCTTTGAGAGCTCTGTGGGAAAGCCCGGTCTCGACCATAGCCTTCCTAAGGGACTCGGGGCTGTTAGGCCAGACTGCCTAGGGAACAACTACTACTACTACTACTTCCATTCTTGGCAAAGTTTTTGAGATGCTAATTAACAAACACATAATCAAGCATCTAGAAATCAATAAATTAATCAATGATTTAGACAAGAACGTTCAACTGTAGACATTCTTTGTCTTCTTACACATCAGATTAACTAAACAATAGACCAACACGGTGAAACACACACAATAGCACTAGATATATCAAAAGCATTTGACAGAGTATGGCACCGGGACTTATTGTCGAGATGTCACTATGTGGCCTTGCATCACTGGTTCTTCTAATTTCTTCTTATCTTCAATAATAGAATAATACGGGTCATGGTAGATGGTATTTATTCTCAGTTTCATTCCATAAATGCTGGCGTACCTCAGGGATCAGTTTTGGCGCCAACCCTCTTTCTCATACATATAAATGACCTTCTATCTGTCATGCACAGCCCAATACACTCTTATGCTGATGACTCGACCCTTCATAGTTCTTTCACATTTAGTACCTCCTTCACACAATTTGATATTATAAATTCCCAAATAAACACAGCAATTTCTCTGTTTGCAGATGATACTGTGTTGTTGAGTGAAGACGAAGGGGAGCTGCAAGGCTTGGTGGATGAGTTTGAGAGAGTGTGTAAGAAACGGAACCTAAAGGTGAATGTAGGGAAGAGTAGTGTGATGGTCTTTGAGAGAGGTGAAGTTAGTGAATGTACAGCGAGGTTAGATGGTGAGGAATTGGAAAATGTGAGTACGTTTAAGTATTTGGGTAGGGTGATGAGTAAGGATGGAGGTTTGGAGGGTGAAGTGCTTGAAAGGGTATAGCAGGGAAGAAAGGTTGCTGGTTCTTTGAAAGCAGTGATAAGAAACAGGGAAGTGAGCATGGAAGTGAAAAAGTTACTACATGACAGTATTGTGATACCAACTCTAACGTACGGAAGTGAAGCTTGGACATTGTTGGAAGGACACAAGTCAAGAGTGAGAGCAGTGGAAATGAGTTATTTAAGAGGAGCCTGTGGAGTCACGTGGAGAGACAGGCTGACGAATGAGGATATAAAGGAGCGTTGTGGTGTGGATGTGGATGTGATAGGAAGCGTTATGAGGAACACACTGAGGTGGTTTGGCCATGTGGAGAGGACGGAGGGTGAAAGACTGACGAAGAGAGTGTATGCGAGTGAGGTGGAGGGGGGAAGAGGGAGGGGGAGGCCGAGGATGAGATGGAGGGATGGAGTGGAGAGGTATATGAGAGAGGGGTGTGTGAGTTGGGAGCAGGGCAGTGAAATGGCGGGGGACAGGGCGACTTGGAGGCGATTTGTTTGTGGCCACCCCAAACGGGATTGAGGCGTCTGGCAATAGATAGATAGATAGATAGAATTTCTCTGAACCAGGACCTTTCTAAAATTAATCAATGGGGACAAACAAATCTGGTCTCATTTAATACTCAGAACACTAAATACATTAACTTCTCCAACAGAAAGAATCTCTCAGACTCTCACGTAATTTTAAATGATGTCAATATTCCCATATCCACTACAATTGATATCCTAGGTGTTACTCTAAACCTCAACCTAAGCTGGACAGCTTATGTTAAATCCCTTGCTAAAAATGCTTCCAAAAAATTGGGACTTATGTACAGAGGTCGTGAGTTCTTCACTGACGAGCAGATGGCCACAATATACAAAAGTCATGTGAGTTCTCGGATCGAATACTGTTCACCACTTTGGAGTGGATGTGGAGAGGTTGCATTGAGACAGTTGAACAAAATTCAAAATAAAGCCATTAGATTAATCAATAATCCTGCCATCACACAAGACCTTCCTCCATTATCAGTATGTAGAGATGTTGCTTCTTTAGCATTATTTTATAGACATTTTTACCGTTAGTGTTCAGACGAACTGGCTTCAATTGTTCCTTCCCTTCACATTTTCTCCCGAAATACTCGGGCAGCTGGGAGCGCCCATGTATTCACACTCTCTCCCGAGCAATGCAGAACCTCTGCTTATCAAAATTCATTTATCCCCAGAACTACTACTCTCTGGAATTCGCTTCCTGGGAGTTGTTTCCCACAAACATTTGATCCACTCCAGTTCAAGTCCAGTTGTTATGGGTATTTTATGAATGGAGGATGCCTTTAGGCACATAGACTTATTTTTTTACCCCTTTTTTTTTCCTTCCTCCATTATAATTAAAAAAAAAATAATAATAGACTATCTCCGGCTGACCACATCAGTGAGAAGGTACGGAACATGTATACACTGCTTGCAAATATGAGAATAGCGTTCACATACATAAATGAAGACATGCTAAGAAGGATAATAACATCATTCATCAGACCAATCCTGGAGTATGCATCAGTAGTCTGGAGTCCTCATCCCAAAAAACACATAGACAAGATTGAAAAAGTTCAAAGGGCCGCTACAAGATGGGTACCAAGCTTAAGGGATCTAAGCTACGAAGAAAGACTAAAAAAACTGAATCTACCAACACTACAGGAGAGAAGGAAAAGAGGTGAAATGATTATGCTATATAAATGCATATCAGGGAAGGTGAAAATAGACTTAAATGATTACTTAACCCATGGGGATGCAGCAAAAAACTGCATAAAAAGAGAGGTGATAAAGACGTAAGGATATTTAGTTTCCGAAATAGAGCAATTGATCAGTGGAATGCACTACCAAATGAAATAGTGTGTGCCAAAACAATTAAAAAATTTAAGGATATGTGTGATAAATATGGTTTAAGACACGGGACAGTACGAGCTTGACTCATTCCTGTAAAGATACTATTAAGAACAATTAGGTAAGAACACACACACACACACACACACACACACACACACACACACACACACACACACACACACACACACACGCACGCACGCACACACACACACACACACACACACACACTGTACTGTCTTTGCATATACTGTACATTATAATAAACTCGTGTATAAGTAATTTGTTATCAGAAGTACTTTCATTCCAGGTCCTTTTTATGGCTAGTTTATGTACTACAATCTGTAGATTACTTGTATATTTGTCTTACTATTCGATTTCATGTTTTGTAATTTATATTATCAGTAGTACTTTCCATACAGGCTTTTAGATTTCGATACCCACTCGAGCATAAAGTGGACATCGATTCATAGATGAAAGAAATTCTTAAATATCAGCTATATAATGTTTGAAAATCTGGAAAAGTGTTAAAATTACGGTGTGATGGGGAGCAAGGGTGATGGGTGTGTATGTGTGTGTTTAGGGACGGTTAACGAGCGAGGTGTTGACCTGAGAGGTTATCCGGATTGCTGTCAACACCATACATTATATCATCAGCCACCCGGGACCCACCACCACATGTGCACTGCCCACACACCCACAATATAAGTATCCCTACTGTCACTTACAAAGTAAGTACCTCTCTGAAGCCCATTTTTCTATTATTAACTTTGTCCACAAATAACAAGGAGGCGTGGGATGCCTGTCACACACCTCTTGCTTACTCCATTATCCTTGGAGCACTAACTTCTTTTCCTTAACACATTAGCTGTTACCGCACACTGAATATCACTCATTGATCATCAACTAAAAATACAAACAGGAAGCTTCAGACCAGAACTGACCAAAAGGTAACAACTAAGGACCGAACAAAGGACACGATACGGATAGCGACTTGCAATGCAAGGGGTGCAAATGACGAGGTGAAAGAAAGAGAGATTGTCCAGGTACTTGAGGATGCAAAAGTGAATGTATGTGTGTTTACAGAAACTAAATGGAGTGGTGAGAGTGTGAGAGAATGGGAGTATGGATGGGGTATATACACAAGAGTAGGTAAGAAGGAGAGGGCAAAAGAAGGAGTGTGTAATGTTGTAACAGATGGAAGGAGCATATAAGAGTATGGCTCAGTTGGCTTGGGGATTGTGTAGGTAAGATTGAAAGTTTGACTACAAATGTGGGAGATTGTGTGCGTGTATGTGCCAAAGCAAGATCGTGCAAGCAGAGTGAGAGAAGAGTTCTGGACAAATGTGAAAGTGTGCATGGAGAAGTTTGAAAGGAATGAGAGAGTGTTTTTGATTGGAGATATGAATGGATAAGTTTGTGTTTACTATTGGGGCACTATTATGATTAGATTTCGTGTTTCAGGTTTATGTGAAACATTCCTGGCCGTTATCAGCCGTTGGCCCAAAGAAGATTGTGCTAGGACTACCCTGTTTTTTGCCATGTCCCAACAACTACACTCCCACTACCCTGCACCCTATGTGAGTATTCAGCCATTGAACAATAGTGGCAGTGAATCAGATGAACATAGTGTGCAATAGCTAGTGAGGAAGGACATGGTGAAACGTTTAGCAGGGGAAGGCGGGATCCACCTGATGACACGGCGTTGACTTGAACGGAATATTTGCCAAGGTGTTGAGGAGATCCTTGTTTTATGTTGATAAATGGTGGTTAATGTTATTGTGCAATAGATGGGAGCATAGTGCAATGAGTGTACATGATGAAATATTGGCTAGGGCAGGAGTCATGTACACCTTACAGCCACGGCACGGCGTTGTCAAGAGGGGATAAAATAGAGGAGGTTTATAGGGATACTTGATTTTATCATATTGTTATATTTATTCCGTATGCTTTTTGTGTGAAATAAAGCATGAGATTTATAGTGACATATTTATCATATGCTTGTGTCAATGAACGAAAACACTACACCACGTGCTCGTCAGAAGATATTGTCTGTGATACCTTAGGTATCACAGATGTGACATACTGAGCACATTCATATACTTTTGTGGTGAAATATATTGTATTTCTCATAAAATGATGTATTTGATTATGTGTATTGTGATATAAAATTGTAAACACTGCAGTGTCTTCAGGTAAGGGAAACATCATCTGCTACACCTTAGTGCACAGGTAAGGGCCACGTACTTGTGCTTCTTGTGGTGTAATATACTGTGTATCTCATATATTGACAGATTTGGTTATGTTTTATGTGAAAGACAGTAAAAGACTGACCCAATTGCTCGTAAGAAAGAGTGTGTATCATACATATGAGTTAGCACAAAGATAGCAACATGCAACGCGAGTTAGGAACACGTGCATTTCCATTTTATTGGTGAAATATACTGTGTATCTCATATACCGATAGATCTGGTTATGTATTATGTGAAAATAACGTGAAAGACTGAAGCACGTGCTCATAAGAAAGAGAACGTCTTGTACGCCTGAGGTAGCACAAAGCTAGCGAAGTGCAACGTGAGATACGTAATTGGAGGTGGTGTAATATACTGTATATCTCATACAGTGATATATTTGGTTATGTGTTATGTGACTCGAAAGTGAAAGTGAACAACGTGATCGTCTGGAAATCATCGTCTGCTACACCTTACTGCCCAAGTAGAGGCCACGTAATTGACTTACGGAAGATTATTTGACATTTTATTGGTGAAATATACTGTGTATCTCATAAACTGATAGATTTGGCTATTGTATTATGTGAAAATAATGTGAAAGACTGAGCCACGTGCTTGTAAGAAAGAGAACGTCTCTCACACCTGAGGTAGCACAAAGGTAGCGAGATGCAACGCGAGGTTAGGAACACGTGCATTTACCTTTTTATTGGTGATATATACTGTGTATCTCATAAAAAGTTATAAATTTGGTTATGTTTTCTGTGAAAAGACATTGAAAGACTGACCCACTTGCTCGTAAAGAAGAATGCGTGTTGTACACCTGAGGTAGCACAAAGGTAATGAAACAAAGTGCGAGGTTAGAAACACGTGTATTTACATTTTATTGGTGAAATGTACTGTGTATCTCATAAAAAATAATAGATGTGGTTATGTTTCATGTGAAAAGAAGTGAAAGACTGACCCACGTGCTCGTAAGGAAAAGTGTGTCGTACACCTGAGGCAGCACAAAGGTAGCGAAATGCAACGTGAGGTTAGGAACACGTGCATTTACATTTTATTGGTGAGATATACTGTGTATCTCATAAAAAGTGGTAGATTTGATTAAGTTTTATGTGAAAAGACAATGAAAGACTGACCCACGTGCTGGTAAGGAAGAGCGTGTGTCGTACACCTGAGGTAGCACAAAGGTAGCGAATTGCAATGCGAGGTTAGGAACACATGCACTTACATTTTATTGGTGAAATATACTGTGTATCTCATGAAATGTGATAGATTTGGTTATGTGTAATGTGAAATAGAAGAGTAAACACTGCAAGATGTTCTCGTATGGGAAACACAGTCTGCTACACCTTAACGCACACGTAGGGGCCTATGGAACACATGCATTTACATCTTCATCTCTCTCGCCATATCCCGGGACAATCAAGATCGGCTCATCCGCATTCGCACAGTAATGTAGTACCTCCTTCAGTGGTTCATAAAAGTGATAGTTTTGGTTATGTGTAATGTGCAAAGTAAATGAAACAGGTAACCACGTGCTCGGCCCCTACTTGTGTGCTAAGTCAGGTGTAGGAGACAATGTTTTTCAAGGACATACACGTATATCATGAACCCTTGCATTGTGCCAGTGTTGAGCAAAGTTCTTGGCTGACTGTGAATAAAATATCTTGACTCCTTTATTTCAGCTCATACCCCTACCACAGCATTGGACTACTACAGGGTCCATTCCTTGGACAGCAATTCATTCTCCAGTTGGCTTGCAGTGACATCAGTCTTGCAGAGATGAAACGTGGGTTGACACCACACGAGTGGCACAAGATCCCCGATGAGGTAAAGTTGGAGAGCAACACAGAAAGCGACCATTCTGAGGTGGAGGAGGATGGCCTGATGCCATTTGGTCAGCAAGTGGAGCTGCCCCGCCGCATTCCATCGCTGAAGACTACACCAGCATCATCAGCCAGCTTCACCAGAGAACCCTACCCACCTCTGGGACCTGCCGGTCCCATCGCTGTCTTTGTCAGCTCCCAATCTCCGGACCCCTCTGCCCCCCTTGGTGAGCCAGTGTCTCCAAAAGCAGGGCCATCGCTCGTTGTGATGGCCCCTCCACCCGCTTCTGCCATGCAGGATACTGCGATGACATCCTTGCTGACCAGGCCGAGGAGACTGGTGTCCCCGGAGCCCTCTGTCCCACCCACATCCTCGTCCAAGGCGTCCCCTCGTAGACGAAGGTGCCGTGGTCCGATGCCTGGACACAGGAAACGTCCAACAGGTCAGAGGGCAGGCCAAAGGGTGTCGACAGGCTGACCCACTGCCATTGCTGCCACCGCTGCTGAAGAGGATCATGGGTGGAGCAATGGCCCATTCACACCAAACCTCGGGCCGTTCACTGGCTCCCCAGGGATCCTGGTGGATATTCCAACAACTCCAATGCAGTTCTTCCAGCTCTTTTCCAAGCAGGAGTTGTCATACATCACTGTGGAAACCAACCAGTATGCCACATTCTGGGGGACTCAGCTGGATGCCTGATTCTCTTGCAATGAAGAGATGGCCAAGTTCCTGGGGTTATACCTTTTCATGGGGGTCGTGCACATGCCGACTATCAGGCACTATTGGAGGATCTCTGAGCTGCACAACTACCCTAGGGTCCAGCAGGCGATGAGTGGAAGGTGCTTCACCGCCACCCTCAAGCACTTCAACACATTCAACTCACTCGCCATACCCCGGCACAACCAAGATTGGCTCATATGCATTCGCACGGTAATGGAGTACCTCCTTCAGTGGTTCCAGTCAGTGTACCAACCCGAGGAGCAGCTCAGCCTGGATGAGGGCTCTCTGGGGTGGAAGGGCTGGCTGCCCTTCTGCATCTACAACCCCCAGAAGCCCACCAAGTATGCCATCAAACTCTACATGTTGGCTAAGTCATCCTTGTGCTATATCTGGAACCTAAAGGTCTACATGAGGGGCAACGGACCCTCGGGAACACCGTGTGGGGCCTCATGGAACCGCTGAAGAACCAGGGCTAGAAGTTGTTCATGGACAACTACAATTCTGTATCCCTGTGCGAACAACTCTTCACTGCAGGCTTTTAGGTGTGGGGGGACCCTAAGGCTGCCTAGAGGAGTGTCATGCCAGCTGTGGCCATTGCCAGGGCTAAGAGCGTCCCCGAGGGGGGCTTGTCGTACAGGTGCAATATCTAGTCCTGCTGTGGAAGGACAAGCACATTGTGAACATGGTGTCCACCTTCCATCCTGCGGACACCATTCCAAAGAGGGTTCGAGGATAGGTGTGGGGTCATGACGGGTGGACAACCTACGTGGAGGAGGTCGTTAACAAGCCTGTCGTTGTGGAGGACTACGACAGGTACATGGGTGGGGTTGATCATATCGATCAGATGGTCCAGTACTAACCCATCCAATGGTGAACTGTCAAGTGTATGAAGAAGATCACATTCTACTTCGTCCAAATGGCACTCTTCAATGCGTTCGCCTTGTACAAAAAGTACAGGTACAGATTTGCAACAGTAACTCTCCATGAATTTGTGGAGCAGATCATCTATGATCTGCATTTCGATGAAGAGGACTGGCTCGCATCTGGACACATACTCAACCACGCCCCAGACTTACCTACCAGACGGCCAGCACCAGCAACACCTGGCACCCAGCAGGCACAGGCACCAGTGCAAGGATGGGCCCAGTTACCACCAGCACCAGCACTGCCTGCAGGACAACCAGCACCAGCAACACCTGCAGCAGGCCCATCACAGGTGCCACTGTCGCCACCAGCACCGCCTGCAGGAGGCCCATCAGGGGTGCCACCACCACCAGCACCTCCAGTTGATGGTTCGTTGGGAGAACCTGTGCCTGGGCCTGCAGCTCCCGCATGATAGGACCACAGAGCACAAGGGTATCCAGGCAAGCATCGCCGGGTGATTGATGACGACGTGAGGTTAGATCGCACTCTGGGCCACCAATGGGCGAGGACCCGCAACAACAAGAGGCTCAGTTGTACCTTGAGCTTCAAATTGCGGGTATGGAAGGACACAAGGATCATTTGTCCTGTATGTGATGTGCCGCTTTGCATGGGTGATTGTTTTGAGCGGTACCATACCGAGCAATACCTTCACTCGTGGAGCACACACACACACACACACACACACACACACACACACACACACACACACACACACAATCGGTAGAGAGGTGGCCTGTGGTCTTACCGGACCTGGGTTCAAATCCCCGCTGGGGCAGGGAATAGTTTAAGGATTTGAATTTCATGTAAAGCAGACTTTACCAATCTACAAGAAGACCCGCCGATATGTCGTAAAAATACCGCAGCTAACACCAATACACCAGTCCTGTATGAGACAGCCCTAGCATGTTTTCAATACGGACGGTGGGTGTTAGCGCCGAAGTGGTGACATGTAGAGTTGTATGATATGTAGGAGGACTACTGGGCCTTGGAAGCAGGCTGTGAAGCCTATGCCCAGAGTCGAGCACATAAAACACACACACACACACACACACACACACACACACACACACACACACACACACACACTGAGTGTGTTTCAGTGTTGCCTGTTTAGTAAGCGATGTAGAGGAATGCAAAACTGTAAGTAGAAGCTTTCTATTTGTACCATAAGATAACCATCATCTTTAGCAAATCAACTTTGGAAGGAGTTGAGTAAAGGGACAAAGGTAGAAAGCAGGATGATGATTTCTACCAGGAATTGGTGGAAATGAAGATGCATAATAAGCTGGGAGAACAAGTGTACAGATTAGAGAAGGCATTTCAGAGTGAAATAGGTGAAATTAAAAAGCAGTTGCACATCCAGAAGGAGGAAAATGAAATTTTAGTAAAGGTGATTAACAGGAAGACATAACAATAGATGAATTATCAGTTGAGGTGGGTTCACTTAGAAGGAAGATTATGGTAGCGAAATGACAAGCACAGTTGTCAACTGTGAGTTGTCACAGTTGAGAGTACTATGGAAGAGTTCAGAAATGATAAAAAGACAATAAAGCAGGCAAGCACTCTGATAGATCATAGCAGTGATATTGAATAGAAGATAACCCAGGTAAATGAAGCGATGCAAAGCTACAAAAATGATGTGGAAACCACATATGCTGAAATGGTGAAAGTAAAGAAAGACTTAGAAACAAACGTTGAAGAGATGAGCATTAAAAAGGAAATGAAGAAAATAATCCAAAACAATCCAAAACTGGTCAAAGATTCAGCAGACATCAACAAATCTAGAGTAATCATTGGTATAGAGGAGGAAGAAATAAAAAACATTTCGAGAGACAAAAAGGAGACGGCAAATGTAATGAACTTATTGAGGGAAGTGTCAGAGGAAATCTGTAGTAAAGACACAGAGGAACACAAAAGGCTAGGGAAATGAGACAAATAAATCAAGGCCTCTGAAAGTAACCTTCCAGAGTGTAAAAACTGTGGAGGAAATACTGAAAAATGCAAAGAAACCTATGGAAAAAGAGGACTTCAAAAATGTACGGATAAAAAGATGCCTAACTCAAGAGGAACTTGGATTACTAAAAAAGAAGAGGGAGGAGGCAAGAACAAAGAATGAGGGAAGATCAGAGGATGAGAAAAACACATTTTTTTACAAAGTAATTGGATTGCAGGTTCGAAGTGGTACATAATCAGGAGGGAATAAAAAAGAGAAAGGTAGTAGACTCAAGTCATGACAACTATGTAAACAAGATGATTAAGTTGATATACTCTAATGTAGATACAATGGTATCTTAATTACTTGAGACGAATGATTATATCAAAGAAAAGGAACCACATATTTTTTGCCTACCTGAAACAAAATTAACACCAAGGATATCAAACGATACACCAAACCTAGAGGAATACAATATATGGAGAAGGAGATAGGAGCTTAAAAAAAGGAGGAGGAATTATAATATTAACAAAGAAAAATCTACAAGTCAAGGAAATAGAACCAGATGTACCCTCACAGGTAGAACTGATCGCAGTAGAGATTAGCACATCTGAAGGGAATGTAATTGTGGCAACTGTATACATGCCAAGCAGATCAAACATTTGGGAAAAAGGCAAATATGAAGATCTGGCAGAGAAAACAATTCAAAGTTTAAGAGCATTACTACATAGAATGGAGGAGAAATCTGAAAGAATTATACTAAATGAGATTTCAATACAAATATAAATTGGAATTATCTAGATATAAAAAGCCAGGAAAGCTGCTGAACCAAAAGCTCCTGGACCTTGTGCAGGAGTTTTTCCTAACACAACATGTAAAAGAAAGCACCAGAAAAAGAGGACTTGACATACCATCAGTACTAGGTCTTATATTTACTAGGCAAGGATATGATATTGACAATATAATGTATCACTCTCCATTCAGCGAAAGTGACCACGCAGTATTAAAATACAACCTCAGGATTGCATATGACATAGTTAAGAGTAATGAAAGGTACAAAAAGAGCCTTAACTACAAAAAGGGCAACTATCATGACCTGAAGAAATACTTCTTACAAACAGATTGGGAAAAAGAGCTTAGAGGACAAGATTTAAATGTTGTATATAGACAATTCTGTGAGCTTTATGAACTAGAAGTCCAGAAGTACATGCAGAAAAGGAAATAAAGAAATGGTTTAATACAGAATGTAAAAAAAAAAAAAAGATTTGTTGTGGACCGGATACAGAAGGCACAATAGTGAAAGGGCATATAACAACTATAAACAGGCAAGAAACGATTATACAAGAATAAGGAGGGAAACTCAAAAACAGTTTGGGGAGGACATCGTAAATAAAAGTAGTGATCAACCGAAGCTATTTTACAGATACATCCGAAGCAAAATCAAAGTAAAAGATAATATACAACCCATTCAGATGAGGGGATTACCTACATACAAGAGAAGGATATTTGTGAAGCACTAAATAAGAATTTCCAATCAGTTTTTACAGAAGAAAAAAATTGGAGAGAGATTATATGGAACATGAATGCCCACACATACTACCAGATATACAAATATCAGAAAAAGAAATACAGGAGTACTTAAGTAACTTAGACAAAGAAAAAGCAAATGCTCCTGATGAAATTTCATGTTGGGTGCTACATGAATGTGCAAAGGAGTTAAGTGTTTTATTTATCATAGAAAGAAAGAACAAAAGGCCACGAGCCCGCAATAACTGTTCCTTCCAAGATAAAAACAAAATACGAGAGAGAACCAAATTCAAGATCCGATCACTTCGAGATGTCTGGACACACTGAGTTTGAAAGACAGGAGATCATAGGAAACAGGAAATACAGACAGAGGGAGACAGTTCCAATGCTGACCTATTGCATACATGAAGGACTGGGAGTAACGGTTAACTTTTGCATTAGAGATTTGGACAGAAATGGGATGAGAGTTTGCTGCTAGACAGGTGCTACACGCCTGTCATAGAGGTGGAGGAATGCAAGCGGACAGTTCAGACGAGCAGTGACCATTGAAGTAGCGATAGAAAAGAGATCAAGATGCAACAGTGCGATGAAGAGACAAAGGTTGGAGGGAGCCAGTAAGAGGAGAGTTAATGAGGCGAAAAGCCTTTGACTTCACCCTATTGAGAAGAGCTGTATGGGGGGAACCTCCCCACACATGCGAGTTGTACTCCACACAGGGGCGGATAAAACCCTTGTGTAAAATCAACAATTGTCCAGGGGTAAAGAATGAACAGAGTCGGCTTAGCACACTTAGTCTCTTGGAAGCAGATTTTTTTTATCTTTCCAAGATAAGTCCTGAGTGAATGAAACCCCAAGCATGTTCAAGGATGATGCAGGATTAAGCTGAATATTATTAAACATTAGTGCATACACCTCTGAAAGATTTTGTTGGGTTGATATGTGTAAGAACTGAGTCTTTGATGCATTAAAAACAACAAGATTATTTTTACCCCAGTCAGAGATATGAGCCAAGTCAGACATTAGGTGTGCCATAGCCTCATCACTTGTTTGTTGAAATAACTGCTGAGATGGACACTGCGGAAACCGAATGGAAAGGTGAAGGGCGGAGTCAACAGTCTACGAGTGGATAGGGTTAGATGTACAGCTTAGAAGGTCATTTATAAATAAAAGGAAGAGAGTTGCTGATGGGACAGAGCCCTGAGGAACACCACTGTTGATAGATCTAAGAGAAGAACGATGGCTGTCTACAACAGAGGCTATAGAACGACCAGAAAGGAAGCTATAGATGAAGGCACAGATAGAGGTATAGAAACCGTAACAGGGAAGTTTGGAAATTAAAGATTTATGCCAGACTCGATCGAAAGCCATTGAGACGTCAAGTGCTATGGCAAAGCTTTGCCAAAGTCCCGGAAGGAGGATGTATAGGAGTCTGAAAGGCAGGTGAGAAGATCGCCAGTGGAGAGTCGCTGACGGAACCCATACTGACAATCAGAAGGAAGGTTGTGATAGGAAAGATGCTTTGAAATTTTTCTATTAAGAACTGACTTGAAAACTTTTGAGATACAGGATGTTAAAGCAATTGGATGATAGCTAGAGGGTTGGGAATGGTCACCCTTCTTTGGGACTGGCTGAATGAGTGCAAATTTCCAGCATAAATGAAAGGTACAAGTTGATGGACAAAGACGAAAGAGTTTATCTAGGCAGGGTGTAAGCACAAGCACAGTTCTTGAGAACAACAGGAGGGACTCCATCAGGCCCATATGCCTTGTTTGTACTGAGGCCAGTGATGGCAGAAAATACATTAGCTGAAGAAATTTTAATGTCAGCCATGAGGAAGTCAGAGGGGGGAAGTGATGGAGGAACTGCACCGGAATCATCTAAGGTGGAATTAGAGGAGAAAGTCTGAGTGAAGAGATCTCCTTTATCAGTAGAAGAAATAGGTACAGAACCATCAGAGTAGAAAAGAGGAGGGAAGGATGATGAGGTAAAGTTGTAAGAAATGTTTTTGGCAAGGTGCCAGAAGGAGCAGGAAGAATTCGAATTGGAGATTTGAGAGCATTTAGTGCGGTTGAAATTATTTTCAGCCGTGTGAAGAACAGACTTAGCACGATTCCGGGCAGAAACGTAAAGATGATGTTATTCAGGGGTGGGTTGGCTCTGGTACCTTTTATGGGCCCTTTCCTTGTTGCAGACAGCATTAGAACAAGCGTAATTAAACCATTAGACATAGGATATGAGAAAGGAATGTATGCTTCCATGCCCAAGGGAATAACCTCCGTAATGCTCAAGGCATACTAACATGGCTCCTGGCCATGGAAGCAATAATCATTCCAGGGTAAATCAATGAAGTACTGCCTGAGGACCTCCCAATCCGCAGCTCCAAAGTGCCACAGACGACGTTTCTTTGGATGGTCCACAGGCCGTACCAGAGAGATAGGACAGGTTAAGGTGATAAAGTTGTGAATGGAGGAGCCCAACGGAGAGAAAAGATAAACAGTGTAAGCAGAAGGATTAGCTGTAAGGAATAGGTCAAGTATGTTGGAGTTTTCTCCAAGGCGGTCAAGGATATGGGTAGGTTGCTGTACAAGCTGCTCTATGTCATTTAGGATAGAAAAGATGTAGACTTATTCACAAGGTGGATAAGTGAAAAAAGAGAAGAGCCAAAGGTGGTTGTGAACGTTGAAATCTCCTAAAATGGAGATTTCAGAGAAAAGAGAAAGAAAGTAAACCATTATTTTTAATATTCAAGGAATCTTTAGGACAAGGTAAACTACCTGATACTTTGAAGAAAGCAAACATTGTTCCCTTATTCAAGAAAGGGAATAGACAAAATCCACTCAACTACCGATCAGTATCACTAACCAGTGTTGTAAGCAAGGTATTAGAAAAGCTGATAAGAAAAGTTCGGGTAAATCATCTAGAAGAACAAAGAACACAGTATGATAACAGAAAGACAGTTTAGTTTCAGAAAGGGAAAATCATGTGTTACTAATTTGTTGAGCTACAGTACTATGATAGAGTAACAGAAACATTACAGAACAGAGAAAGATGAGTGGACAGTATCTATTTATATTTCAAGAAAGCAGTTGACAGAGTACCGCACCAAAGACTTTTATGGAAACTGTACCATCAAGGAGGAAACCGAGGCAAACTGTATTGTTGGATGCAAGATTTTCTAAAAAAAAAAAAAAAAGAAAAGAAGAAATGAGAACAGTATTAATGGGAAATTACTCATCATGGAGGGAAGTGACTATCAGAGATCCACAGGGCTCAGTGCTGGCACCAATTATATTTTTAGTGTATATAAATGATATAGACAGTAACATGGGAAATGAAAGCTATCTAAATATGTTTGCTGATGATGCAAAAATACAAAGGAGAATTACAAACACAGACTCTTTTAAAGAGCTACAAGAAGAATTAAATAAGCTTCATTAATGAAGCAATACATGGCAAATGGAATTCAATGTGGACAAGTGTCATGTAATCTAGTTTGGTAAAACTGGAAAAAGACCTTATTGGGATTATAAGTTAGGAAGTAAAACCCTACACACACATCAGCAAAAGAAACTATCTCCGGCTGACCACATCAGTTAAGGTACGGAATATGTATATACTGCTTGCAAATATGAGAATAACATTCACATACATATATGAAGACATGCTAAGAAAGATAATAATATCATTCATCAGACCAACCCTGGAGTATGCATCAGTAGTCTGGAGTCCTCATCCCAAAAAACACATAGACAAGATTGAAAAAGTTCAAAGGACCGCTACAAGATTGGTACGAAGGATCTAAGCTACGAAGAAAGACTAGAAAAACTGAATCTACCTACACTACAGGAGAGAAGGAAAAGAGGCGACATGATTATGCTATATAAATTCATATCAGGGTAGAAGAAAATAGACATAAATGATTACTTAACATATGGGGATGCATCAGCAAGAGGACACCGCAAAAAAGTGCATAAAAAGAGAGGCGATAAAGAAGTAAGGAAATTTAGTTTCCCAAATAGGGCAATTGATCAGTGGAATGCAGTACCGAGTGAAATAGTGTGTGCCAAAACAATTCATAAATTTAAGGATATGTACAATAAAAATGGTTTAAGACATGGGACAGTATGAACTTGACTCATTCCTGTAAAGATACAGTTAGGTATGAACAATTAGGTAAGAAAACACACACACACACACACACACACACACACACACACACACACACACACACACACAGTACAAAACTCTCACCTCTCAACCCATCTGGTCCTGCAGGAAGATCATCGCCACAGGAGAAGTATGTGATTTATCTGTTTACCTCTATTTATGTCAGTATATTTACCCATACATACATATTGTTATTTACCTCAACACAAATGACAGGGAGATAAGTACAGCTTCAGTTTCAGTTGCTAGCAACAGGTTTAGTGTTCATGTGTGATTTCTGAGAGGACTAAAAACAAAACAGAAGTAATTATATAAAACAGTTGTTGGCATAAAACCAAAGAAAGCATAGCTAGCAAGCATAGAAGTGTTAGCGCGCTACGGGAAAATAACGTAAGTGAGCGCAGCTGAAAGCAGTTCAGCATGAGGGAAAATACACCGTAGTTTTTTGCATTTTTCTCAAAAACTATGAGGCCTAGGATAACTATTGTTGACTCAAATGAAAGCGAATGAAATTCTGCATAGGGTGATAAAATAAAAACATAACAGTGGCGAAAAAAAATTTTGAGTAGAGCATCCCAAATAAAAAATCTGTTGTCTGTCGGAAATGGGTTTTATTTTTTCGCTTATTATCGAACACAATAACTCTTATAAAACTGGGACCCCCGACATTCGAAAGCTAATAAAATTCCCTTTTGAATGATGTATAACATGTAGAGACTGATTAGTAAACATTCGACTTATGATCTTGGGAAGTGAAATCTATAATCCCAAATATTTATTCCGAGGGCCCTAACGTACCTATAGCGTGATTTTTTTTTTTCTTATTGTGTAGAACAAACATTGACGAATAGGAATATGTGGGTTTTGTGGCAAAATAAATATGTTTGGATGGTGAAAATAAGCCGAGAATGCACATTTTTGGAGCGCGTGGCAGCCGGGGGGGGGGGTCAGGGAAAAAAAGCCGACGCATCATGGCACAGAAAACTTAGTAAGTCATCCTCAAGGGAAGGGGTTAAAATGGTGAAAGCCTTAGGAATTGATGGAGTGTGTGGTGAAATTCTGCAGCATGGAGGAGAGATAGTAATAGAATGGATGTGGAAGATGTGTAGATTGGCCTTGGAGGAAGGTAGAAGTCCCGGAGAATTGGAAGGCATATATAATTATTCCCTTGTACAAAGGAAAAGAGGAAAAAGAAGTGTGCAGTAATCATAGGGACATTTGTTTTCTTAATGTAATAGGAAAAGTATATGGTAAGATACTTATTGACAGAGTTAGGGAAATAACAGAGGAATTAGTTGGAGAAGAACAAGGAGGTTTTAGGAAGGGAAGAGGTTGTGTAGATCAGATATTCATTCTTATAACTTTAGTGGAAAAGTTTCTAGAGAAGGGAAAGAAGTTGCATGCTGCCTTCATGGATTTGGAGAAAGCATATGACAGGGTGGAAAGACAACGATTATGGAAAGTATTAAGAATTTATGGAGTAGATGGGAAGATGTTGAAGGCCGTGAAGAGTATGTATGAGGGTGCTAAGGCTGCAGTGCTTGTGGATAGTGAACTGAGTGAATTATTCTGTTTTAAGGTTGGATTGAAACAAGGATGTGTCATGTCTCCATGGTTGTTCAATCTGTACATGGTTGGGGTGATAAAAGAGATACAAGTAGGTCAGTGGATGTTGGAGCGGCCCTAGTGAGAGAGAGCAGTGTTCGGAAACTACCTGTACTGTTGTTTACAGACGATACTGTGTTAAGTGAAGACGAAGGGGAGCTGCAAGGCTTGGTGGATGGATTTGGAAGAGTGTGTAAGAAATGGAATCTAAAGGTGAATGTAGGGAAGAGTAAAGTTATGGTCTTCGAGAGAAATGAAGTCAGTGAATGTACAGTGACGCTGGATGAGGAGGAAATGGAAAATGTGAGTGCGTTTATGTACTTGAGTAGTGTCATGAGTAAGGATGCTTGAAAGGGTGCGACAGGGGAGAAAGGTTGCTGGTTCCTTGAAAGGAATGATAAGAAACAGGGAAGTGAGCATGGAAGTGAAAAAGCTACTACATGATAGTATTGTGATACCAACTCTAACGTATGGAAGTGAAGCTTGGACCCTGTTGGATGGGCGGAAGTCAAGAGTGAATGCAGTGGAAATGAGTTATTTGAGAGGAGCATGTGAAGTCACATGGAGAGACAGACTGACAAATGAGGGAGTGAAGGAGCATTGTGGTGTGGATGTGGATGTGATAGGAAGCGTTAGGAGAAACACACTGAGGTGGTTTGGATATGTGGAGAGGCTGGAGAGTGAAAGACCGACGAGGAGAGTGTATATGAGTAGGGTGGGGGGAGAGGGAGAGGAAGGCCAAGGATGAGATGGAGGGATGGAGTGGAGTAGTATATGAGAGAGGGGTGTGTGAGCTGGGAGCTTGGTAATGAAATGGCTGGGGACAGGGCGACATAGAGGCGATTTGTTTGTAGCCACCCCTTACGGGATTAAGGCGTCTGGCAATAGATAAAGATCATTAGCATACACACCACCTAATCATATGATTTATACTGTATACACTGCATCAAACAGTAAATATGACAACAACCACCACTATATAAGAATATCACTGTATAACAATCTCCTACATACACAGCACCAGCATGGCCAGGTGGTATAGAAGTGTGGCATACAAAAACATTTAGGCAGGCATTCTTGCACACACCTTAGATGACACTGTAACGTAAACATATCATACATACAGACACACACACACAGAATGACTGTTCTTAAATTATTATAGAACATATTTTATATAAAATTTCATCTTACATATATAGGCAATCACACTAGGTAAGTCAATAAAATAATAATAAATAGTATAGTAATAAGTAGAACGTAAATTAATATATAATTAATAAATATAACTCCACTTAAATAATACATTTAATCATAGTACACTAGTTTCTAGATACACCATTATTATTATATACAGTAGTAATATGGGTAATTTTTTATATAATTTCAATATACTGTAATAGGTCTATTGTAAACCCCATAAAATTACAAACTAGAACTACTTACTCAACATTCTCAAAATTCTCTATCATTGTCTTGTAACTAAAACCAGTACCAAATAATCCATGATAATGCCAATGTGCCTTACTAAATCAGGGTGCCATTACCTTACCCCCACAACACACCAGAACCACACATCACCTATCACCTGTCACAAGACCAGCACACACACACACACGCACACACACACAGATACGAAAGTGGTACATAAACAGGAGGGAATAAAAAGGAGGAAGGTAGTAGAACCATGTCATGACAAGTATATAAACAAGATGATTAAGTTGATGTACTCAAATGTGGATGGAATGGTATCTAAATTATTAGAGATGAATGATTATGTCAGAGAAAATGAACCACATATAATATGCCTAACTGAAACAAAATTAACACCAAGGATATCAAATGACATACTAAACTTAGAGGAATATAATATATGGAGATGAGATAGGAACTTAAAAAAAGGAGGAGGAATTATAATATTAACTAAGAAAAATCTAAAAGACAAAGAAATAGAACTAGATATACCCTAACAAGTAGAACTGATTGCAGTAGAGATGAACACATCTGAAGGGAAAGTACATGCCACCCAGATCAAACACATGGGAAAGAGACGAATATGAGGACCTGGCAGAGAGTACAATTCAGAGTTTAAGAGCATTACTACATAAAATGGAAGAGAAAACGGAAAGAATTATACTAACTGGAGATTTTAATATAAATATAAATTGGAATACTCTAGATATAATAAGCCAAGAAAGCTGTTGGGACCAAAAGCTCCTGGATCTCGTGCAAGAGTTTTTCCTAACGCAACATGAGGGAAACCACCAGAAAAAGAGGACTCGATGTACCTTCAATGCTAGGTCTCATATTTACTAGGCAACAAAATGATATTGACAGTTTAATATATCACCCTCCACTCGGCAAAAGCGACCATGCAGTACTAAATTGCAACTTCATGATAGCATATGACATAGTTAACAGCAATGAAAGTTACAGAAAGAGCCTAAACTATAAAAAGGGAAATTATCATGACCTAAAGAAGTATTTCTTAGAAGTTGATAGGGAAAATGAGCTTAGAGGACAAGATTTAAATGCTGTATATAAAAGTTCCGTGAATTTTATGAAATAGGAGTCCAGAAGTACATCCCACAGCACAAAGAAGCAGAAAAGAAAATAAAGAAATGGTTCAATACAGAATGTAAAAAATCAAAAGAAAGAAGAGATTTGTTGTGGAATAGATACAGAAGACACAATAGTGAAAGGGCATATAATAATTACAAACAGGCAAGAAACGATTATACAAGAATAAGGAGGGAAGCCCAAAAACAGTTTGAGGAGGATATCATAAATAAAAGTAGTGGTCAACCGAAGCTATTTTACAGCTACATCAGAAGCAAAACCAAAGTAAAAGATAAAACACAATCCATTACGGACGAGGGAATCACCTATACACAAGAGAAAGATATTTGTGAAGCACTAAATAAGAATTTCCAATCAGTTTTTACAAAAGAAAAAAATTTTGAGAGGGACTATGTGGAACAAGCATTCCCACACATACTACCAGATATACAAATATCAGAAAAAGTAATACAGGAGGAGTTAAGTAGATTAGACATAGGAAAAGCAAATGGTCCTGATGAAATTTCATGTTGGGTGCTACGAGAATGTGCAAACAAGTTAAGTAAATCATAATTTTTAATTTTCAAGAAATCCTTGACTCAAGGTGAACTACCTGATATTTGGAAGAAAGCAAATATTGTCCCCTTATTCAAGAAAGGGAATAGACAAAATCCACTCAACTACCGACCAGTATCACTGACCAGTGTTGTAAGCAAGGTATTAGAAAAGCTTATAAGAAAAGCTTGGGTAAATCGTCTAGTAGAACACAATATGATAACAGAAAAACAGTTTGGTTTCAGAAAATGAAAATCATGTGTTACTAATCTGTTGAGCTACTATGACAGAGTAACAGACACAATACAGGAAAGAGAAGGATGGGTGGACAGTATCTATTTAGATTTCAAGAAAGCATTTGACACAGTACCACACCAAAGACTTTTATGGAAACTGTACCATCAAGGAGGAATTCGAGGCAAACTGTTTTGTTGGATGCAAGATTTTCTCATAAAAAGAGAAATGAGAACAGTACTAAGGGGAAACTACTCATCATGGAAAGAAGTGACTAGTGGAGTACCACAGGGCTCAGTGCTGGCACCAATAATGTTTTTAGTGTATATAAATGATATAGACAGTAACACTCGAAATGAAAGCTATTTAAATATGTTTGCAGATGATGCAAAAATTCAAAGGAGAATTACTAACACAGACTCTTGTAAAGAGCTACAAGAAGAATTATATAAACTTCATGAATGGAGTAATACATGGCAAATGGAATTCAATGTGGACAAGTGTCATGTAATCAAGTTTGGTAAAAGTGGAAAAAGACCTGATTGGGATTATACGTTAGGAAATAAAACCCTACACACATCAGACAGAGAGAAGGACCTAGGTGTGATTATCAATAACAGACTATCTCCGGCTGACCACATCGGTGAGAAAGTACGGAACATGTATACACTGCTTGCAAATATGAGAATAGCATTCACATACATAAATGAAGACATGCTAAGAAGGATAATAACATCATTCATCAGACCAACCCTGGAGTATGCATCAGTAGTCTGGAATTCTCATCTCAAAAAACACATAGACAAGATTGAAAAAGTTCAAAGGGCCGCTACAAGATGGATACCAAGCTTAAGGGATCTAAGCTACGAAGAAAGACTAAATAAACTGAATCTACCAACACTACAGGAGAGAAGGAAAAGAGGTGACATGATAATGCTATATAAATGCATATCAGGGAAGGAGAAAATAGACATAAATGATTACTTAACATATGGGGAAGCATCAGCAAGAGGACACTGCAAAAAACTGCATAAGAAGAGAGGTGATAAAGACGTAAGGAAATTCAGTTTCCCAAACAGAGCAATTGATCAATGGAATGCACTACCGATTGAAATAGTGTGTGCCAAAACAATTCACAAATTTAAGGATATGTACGATAAATATGGTTTAAGACACGGGACAGTACAAGCGTGACTTATTCCTGTAAAGATACAATTAGGTAAGAACAATTAGGTAAGAACACACACACAAATTGTCCCAACATCACGCACCCCACCACTCTCCTCCCTATATCATAGCGTCTGAAGACCCAATATCATTAAGCAACACACACACACACACACACACACACACACACACACACACACACACACACACACACACACACACACACACACTGTCCCTACGCGACACACCACTCTCACCCCTAAACCGTAACGCCTGAAGACCCAGTACCACTGAACAAGATGCCACAATATTGCACCACGCCCATCGGCCACCTATTTAACTCTTAAACAAAGAAGCTTTGTTTTACTTCATTTCAAACGTTAAATACATAACAGTATCAGTTCAGTCGATTATTAGTATAAGACAGACTAATTAGATATCAACTGATATGCAGAACTGGAGAAAAACGAGCATCATTTGCAAAAATAGAAGTAAAACAAGCTCATTTTTCCAGTGATATGAAATCTAAATTTAAAAATCATCTAGACAGACAGCAGTTCTAGTAATATTAGATTTAATTTTTATTTAAGAATAATACAAAAAGAAGCCGTAATTATTATTATTAATACCATACCATAGTACAAAAACTTTATTAACATCATGGCCATGCCACAGTATTGTTGTCAGTGCACCAGTAGGAAGCATAAGTACATCAGGTGCTCATGTGCAATAAACAGGTCGCCATGTACATAACTGTAGGCTGGGACCTTTCTATATGAATGTGTTAAGGAATCACAGCCCACCAGAAGCGGCACTCGACCGTTTCCAATACGGCAGGTGACAGAATAGTGACATGGAAATTAATGAGGCGGTCACTGACAATATACATGATCACATGGATATGCGTGGTGGTGAGAGACCCCACGATGAAGCGAGGGATAGGGATAGACGCCAAGATGCGAGAGACATGAAAGTGCTGGGAGGGTTAAATCATCATGGGGAAGTGAATAATAGTGAAGTTGGGGATGAAGAACGTCAGGAAGTTTATGACAGATATGTAACTCAGGATGATGACCACCACAGAGGAATGCATGACTAGGGATCATCCAGGTATTATACATCCCCAGAACGATAGTGACACAAAACGAGGAAGCAGAACAGCCTCACAAGTCTATGCGAGAAAGTCATCCCACATACTGGATGGGCAAATCCAGAGAAAGTGCAGTAACCTGGGTGAACGCAACATATAATGAAATTGTTGGTTGGTCGTCGATAACCTTTTCGAACCTCCCAAATGCAATGCTACAACAGACGTGATCAAGGAAATCACTCGCCTAATAGCCAATTAAAATAATAACAAACCCATTGCCTCATTCTCTCTTAAGGTCCTTGCACTGCTACCACATCTCTTCCCCAAGGCCCTTCCAAGGGCTAGCATTGCAGAAAATATTAAGGCCATCCAAAGGCGGGTTGAAACATGGAAAAGAGGTGAAATCTACAACCTACTTGAGGAAACAATGGCCTTGCACATGAGAATAGGCAACCAAGACAGAAGAAACCAGAACACCAACAAAGTAGCTAGGATTTTGGGCAGCAAGATGAGACAGGGGAAGGTCTCGATGGTGACAAAATCCCTGTCAGCTGAATCACCAAACGGAGTACTTGGCCTGACAGAAGAAACAACGCAGCAACTAAAAGAAAAACACCCGACTGCACGACAAGCAAGTGCCCAGTCAAAGCTTGACAGGAACTACTACTACTACTACACCTAATAATAATGAAAATAATAATAATAATAATAATAATAATAATAACAATAATAATAATAATAATAATAATAATAATAATAATAATGCACCGAACGTTCGAAAATTCGAATTAGTAGAGAGGTTCAGAACCACTATTCTAAGCATTATCACGTGTTGGCCTAGCCTTCCTGCCCTGGGTTAGCTATGAGATTTTCATTTTCATTCCCGAGATATAATTATTTATTATCTTTTATCTATTGATAACTTTAATCGTGTAATATCTCCGGAATTACAAATACTCACCAGGAACGTCATAGAGTGATATAGTCTTATTTTTGTCAGATGAATGTCCTCAAATTTCTTAAAACGTTTTTTGAAAAACCCTATAACTATATATATATATATATATATATATATATATATATATATATATATATATGGAGCCTCTGTGCTACAGTGGTAGAGTGTGTGTTTCTTACACAGATGAACCAGGGTTAGCGCCCCGCCTGGTTCACCGGGCCATGTACTGCATTAGCGGACACAAGGGGTGCTGTGGTTGAACCGGTGTCGCTTATTATAATGTATGCTTGCACCCAGTCGGCTTGCACTGGCCAATTACACTTGGTTCACAGACTACACACACATCCAAAGCAACTCCAACACTACAATTACACTTACAAGCACTTCTCACCCTACAGACAATCTCTACCAGACTGCCTAAGCCACTTGGTAGAGATACATTGGCTATATCGTCCCGACTTCGGTCGGGATAGGCCGGTCCAGCAGTGGATACTCAAACGGCTGATGATGATGATAAATATATCTATCTATCTATCTATCTATAGCCCGACGCCCTAATCCCGCAAAGGGTGGCCGCAGACAAAACGCCTCCAAGTCACTCTGTCACCCACCATTTGACTACCCTCCCCCCAACTCATCCCCCCTCCCTCATATATATATATATATATATATATATATACACACACAAGGTGTGTCAGAAAAGTTCCAGGACTGAGTGTGCTGTGTGAGCTATGAGTGGGAGAGGGATTAGCGGGTTGCGTCACCGTGTGATTTAATATCCAGGGAGTATATGACTGTGATCTCAGCTCTCTGCAGCCATTGATCTTTTTTTCACATGCTTTTGTATACATGTCCTCTGTTTCAGGTCGTCAAGCGATGAGCACAGAGCAATGAACCAACCTGAAGTTTCTAGTCCGGTTGGGGAAAACTCCGTCTGAAGCACTGGGAATGCTGCAGCAAGTGTACAGAGATGAGCCGATGTCACGCTCACGTGTTTTTGAGTGGTACAAGAGGTTCAAAGAGGGATGCGAGGAAGTGGAAGACGACCCCAGGAGCAGAAGGCCTTCAACGAGCATGACTGAGGCCAACGTTGAGCGTGTCAGGCAGATTGTGCGTGATGATCGTCAGTTGACTGTTCGACTGATTGCAAATGAGCTGGGCATGAACCAGGACAGCGTCTGGAAGATTATCACTGAAGATTTGGGTATGCGGAAAGTCTGCGCAAAGATGGTGCTGAAGCAGCTGAATGATGACCAGAAGGATCGGCGCATGCAGGTGTGTCAGGACATCCTCAAACGTCTTGAAATCGAACCAGACTTGCTAGGGAGAGTCATCACCGGTGACGAGTCATGGACCTTCGAGTACGACTCGGAGACCAAATGCCAGAGCCTTCAGTGGAAGAGTCCGCTGTCACCAAGGCCGAAGAAAGCAAGACAGTCGAAGTCCAAAGTCAAAGTCATGTTGATCGCATTCTTCGATGTCAGGGGCATCGTCCACACCGAGTTCTTGCCACAGGGCCAGACGATTAACCAGCACCCTACAAAGAGATCCTGCAGCGTTTGCTTCATTCAGTGCGCGAGAAGAGGCGAGAGTTGTGGCAGGAAAACTCGTGGCTGCTTCACCATGACAACACGCCTGCTTACAGTGCCCTGAGCATCCGAAGGTTCCTGGCTGAAAGAACATCACCGTGCTGAAGCAACCTCCCTACTCACCCGACCTGGCTCCGTGTGATTTTTTCCTCTTCCCCAAGCTCAAGGGGGTCATCAAGGGGACCGGTTTTGAAGACGTGGAAGACATCAAGATGGCCGTGACAACAGAGCTGCGGAGGATCCGGGAAGAATCCTTCCAGGAGAGCATGGAGGCGTGGCAGAGAAGGATGGGAAAGTGCGTTAGACTCCAGGGGGATTACTTCGAGGGGGGCAACTCGTAGTTTGTAGTTTGGATTTGAAATATATCTTTTGTGACATGAGTCCTGGAACTTTTCTGACACACCTCGTGTGTGTGTATATATATATATATATATATATATATATATATATATATATATATGTGTGTCTGTACATATACTGCATATCTATCTGTCTATCTGTCTATCTATCTACGAATATATATGGATAATTATATTGTACTGTATAAATAAATAACTAAATATAGATAGATAGATAGATAGATAAATAGATAGATAGACAGATATATATATATATATATATATATATAGATAGATAGATAGATAGATAGATAGATACATACATACATAGATTTATATAGATAGACAGAGAGATAGATAGATAGATATAGATATAGACATACATATAGATAGATAGATAGATAAATAGATAGATATTTATATATACCGTATATATCTGTCTATCTATCTATATACATATAGATAGACAGATAATTATATATACAGTATTTATCTATCTATCTATCTATCTACCTATCTATCTATCTATCTATATATATATATATATATATATATATATATATATATATATATATATCTATATATATATAATCTCACCCCATCAGCCGTTTGAGTGTCCACTGCAGGACCGGCCTATCCCTACCGAAGTGAGGACGATACAGCCAATGTATCTCTACCAAATGGCTTAGGCTGTCTGGTAGAGGTTGTATGTAGGGTGAGATGTGCTTGTAAGTGTAATTGTAATGTTGTAGTGGCTTTGGATGTGTGTGTAGTCTGTGAACCAAGTGTAATCAGCCTGCACTAGCCGACTGGGTGCAAGCATACTTTATACTATGTGACACTGGTTCAACTACAGCACCCCTGATGTCCGCCAAGCAGTACGTGGCCAGAAGAATGCTCTCAAAGTTTATTATCCTGGCGGGGCACGAACCCTTGTTCTTCAATGTACGAAAAGGCACACTTTACCACTGAGGCTTCATATATATATATATATATATATATATATATATATATATATATATATATATATATATATATATATATATATAGCCCGACGCCCTGATCCCGCAAAGGGTGGCCACAGACAAAATGCCTCCAAGTCGCTCTGTCACCCACCATTTGACTACCCTCCCCCCATCTCACCCCCCCTCCCTCATATACCTCTCAACTCCATCCCTCCACCTCATCCTCGGTCTACCTCTCCCTCTCCCTCCCTCCACCTCACCTACATACACCCTCTTAGTCAGTCTTTCATTCTCCATTCTCTTTACATGTCCAAACCACCTCAGTGTATTTCTCCTAATCCTCTCAACCACATCCACATCCACCCCACAGCGTTCCTTCACTTCTTCATTCATCAACCTGTCCCTCCACGTCACCCCACATGCTCCTCTCAAGTAACTCATTTCCACTGCTCTCACTCTTGACTTGTTCTCCTCTTGCAAGGTCCATGCCTCACTTCCATACGTCAGGGTAGGGATCACAATACTATCATGCAGTGACTTCTTAACTTCCATACTCACCTCCCTATTTCTCATCACTGCTTTCAGTGTACCAACAACCTTCCTTCCCTGCTGTATCCTTTCACGCACTTCATCCCCAAAGTTCCATCCTTACTCATCACACTACCCAAGTACTTGAATACACTCACATTCTCCATATCCTCACCATCCAACCTCACTGCACACTCTGTGACTTCATTCCTCTCAAACACCGTAACTTTACTTTTGTTTACATTAACTTTCAGATTCCTCCTCCTACACACTGTCCCAAATTCATTCACCAAACCTTGCAACTCCCATTCATCTTCACTCAACAGTACTGTATCATAAGCAAACAGCAACACCGGAAGCTTCCAAATCTCACCCTCATTAATTAGAGCCACCCCCACATCCACTGCCCCACCCTGCACCTCCTTTACAACCCTATCCATGTATATATTAAACAGCCATGGAGACATCACACAACCCTGTTTCAGTCCCACGTTGAGATCAAAGAACTCACTCAGCTCACCATCCATTCGCACCGTAGCTCTAGCTCCCTCGTACATACCCTTCACAGCACTCAACAATTTCCCCTCCACTCCATATATTCTTAATACCTTCCACATACCTTGCCTATCTATTCTGTCATAAGCTTTCTCTAAGTCCATGAAGGCAGCACACTTTCCTTCCCTTCTCTAGATACTTCTCCACTAAACATCCTAGAACAAATATCTGATCTACACACCCTTTTCCTTTCCTAAATCCCCCTTGTTCTTCTCCAACTAGCTCCTCTGTCATATGCCTAACCCTATCAATGAGTATTCTACCATATATTTTACCAGTCACACTAAGTAGGCAAATACTCCTATGGTTACCACATACTTCTCTCTCCCCTTTTCCTTTGTATAAAGGAACAATTATACCTGATTTCAAGTCCTCTGGAACCCTTCCCTCTTCCCAAGCCAATCTACACAACTTCCATATCTACTCCACAACAATCTCACCCCCATACCTAAGCATTTCACCACACACTCCATCAATTCCTGGGGCCTTTCTCAACTTAATCTTCTTCATCGCTTCCACTACTTCCGCCCTACTGATCTCTTCCTCCCTCCTCTCATCTCTTCTTCTCCCAGCCATTCCCCAACCACTTATACTTGCACTGCTCTCACTCTCTACATTCAACAAATCCTCAAAGTGCTCCTTCCATCTCCTCAGTATCTCTCTCTTCTCCACCAACAATCTATTATTCCTATCTTTCACTCCCCTACTATTTCCCCTTTCACACTGCCTTACTTTCTTTACCTCCTTCCAAAACAATTTTTTACTCTCCCTCCATTTCACACTCAGATTCCTCCCAAACTCTTCATCCACTTTCTTTTTACCCTCCTTCACCAGTCTCTTAACCTCCCTTCTCCTGCTCACATATACCTCTCTCTTCTCTCTCTCATCTTCTCCCCTACCTCTACTCGCTAACCATTCACTACATGCCTTCTTCTTTTATTCCACAGCTCGTTTCACCTCATCATTCCACCATGCTGTCCCTTGCACACCCTTGCATCTCCTCCTCACTCCACAAACTGCCTCACGCTGCACCTATCTCTTCCGTGAATATCTTACATACGTCTTCCACCCCTTCCACTCCCCCATGGGCAGCCACCTTGTCGTGGTGGGGGGACTTGCATGCCCCTGTGATCCCACGAGCCTGCCCGTGGATGTAACGATATCTGGCAGGGTCTCCCATGCGGGTAGGGTTGTGGGTGAGGGGTCTGACTAAGCGCTGCCCGAAACGTAGGTTACCCGTATGGGTCATCGGTGCTGCCCTCCAGAGGGATCGCCTCGGTGCTGTCCTGAGTTGGTTGGTTGGGTGTCTGGGCTGGGGGGTGTTGGGGAAGGGGGTCTTTGCACTGGTGGGAGCAAACTTTCGTACCATGGGGTGCCCTTTTTGGGACATCCACTGGGGACGAGGTACCTCGCTCCCATCAGACCGTGCTCGGTCCCCACACTCCCTGGTAGGCGGTTTCCCTTGGCTCCTGGTGCCAATTTATATTTAACAATGTATATATGGATACACTGACCAAATCATTAACCACTCGTGTGGTCAGTGACCAGCCACACGAGTCGGCATCAACTGGTCTCTCTCTGGCCGACAACCCTGTACCCTCAGGGTCATCTGCCAAAGCTGCAAGTTCGGATGTTCCCTGTATTGAGTTTTTACCCGGTGTCTTTGTAAAACATTCTTACACAAAATATTTTGTCATCAAAATGGATAATGGTACTTCCTTCCGGAACCTGAATTGTTTCCAGATTCACAGTGGTCTAGTAACAGCATGTGGATTTACCACCAAGGTCTCTTTGCAGGGTGATGGCTCTCTATTGTTAGAAGCCAGGAATGAAGAGGAGAGTTCACGCATCCAGTCTCTAACTGTGGCCGCCGGTTATCCTGTATCTGCCTCTCGTCATTTGGTCCTGAACCAGACCCGAGGGGTTGTGTGTTCTCGTGACTTGATCTCATATTCTGATTCTTCCCTCGTAGAGGGGCTAGCTCCTCAGGGTGTTGTAGGAGTGCAGAGAATTATGAAGAAGGTTGATGGGGTTATAACCCCCACGCCCACTCTTTCCTTGACATTTGACCGTCTTACCTTGCCGGAGGTTATCACTGCTGCGTGGTGGAAGCTAAAGGTTAAACCTTATGTTCCCCGACCTAGAAGATGCTATTATTGTCAAAGATTTGGTCACGTCCGCCGTTCTTGCAGGCGGGAAGCGTCTGGCCTTCCTGAGGTCTGTGGAAATTGTGGTGGAATTTCTCGTGGTATAGATTATTGTTCTCAACCCTCTAAATGTTTGAACTGTGGAGGAGCACATGCAGCCTCCTCAAAGGATTGCGAAGTATACAAATATGAATACGAGATCATTTCTGTCTGAACGAAGGAGAAAATTTCCTTTTCTGAGGCAAAGGCCAGGGTAAGGGAGCGGCTCATTCGCCCTGGGGTTACCTTTGCTGCTGCTTTGTCTCGCCATAAAGCTACCCGGCAGGTGCCCCTGCCATCACACAATGCCCCATCAAATTCTCGGGGTTCTACTTCCCGGCCTTCTCACCCGGGGGGTTCCACTGAGGGAGTGCAGCCTGGAAGCAGATGTGCTTCCTCCAAGGAGGTGCCTCCTGTCTCTGGGGGTGTCCCCTCTGCGGTGGTTCTTCCAGCGTCTGAGAGTGCCTCCCCCATCCCAGTTCCTCCGGTTCCTCCTGTGACAAACACCCGTGTCGATGCTACACTTTGCTTTGACACATCCAAAACTCCCGATGTCCTTCCTGTGCATCCTTGTCCTGATGTATAAAAAAAAAACAGCGTCTCTCATACTTCTGTATCAGCTGCTACTTCCGTACCGACTGCTGCTACTGTACCATCTGCCCGCTCTGCTACTGTTGCTCACTCTTCTTTACAATGTGGCACTACAGTTTCTAATGCTTTAAGTTCTGGTGCAGAGATGGAGGTTGCATCTGCGAACCTCAAACGAGTGAGGAGTGAGGAGTTTTTGGGTGACTCCCCTCCTTCTAAGGTTCAAACTTCTGTACCACATGAGGATTCTGAGGGGGCTCTTCGCTCGACAACCCAGCCAGTGGTGGCGTCTAAGTCTGTGGGTGTTCATGATGGCCCTTCTAGGATTCCCGTCCCTGCCTCTTCCTCAGGTGTGGTGGGGCCTGGGTCTTTAGATACTCATAGAGCTCAGTCGCTTGCTCCCTCTGATCCATCACCCAGCGGCCAACCTTTGGATGATTTGGTTGGGGGGGGGGTTCGGTTGGCCCCGAGGTGCCAGCTGAACCCTCACATGGGTGTGCGGACGGGGCACGTGGGTCTTCCAAGAAGGTCTCTGTGCTTCGGACTCATTCTGGCGATGGGTGGGACATGTCTCGGGGTAAGGGTACTTCCACCCATGGAAACTCTAAATCTTCATTGCCTTCTCGGTTGTTGAGGCAGAGCTCCACGCCTAGGAAGAAGGGCTTTCACTCCCTTCCCAATGAGGTTGCTACATAGCTTTCTAAGTTCATAATATTTAATACTAATCACTATGGCTCAATCGGTACCAATTTGTCTTCAGTGGAACTGTAGAGGTGCCATGGCAAATTGGGAGGAATTGCAGTTATTACTCTCTGCTCTGAACCCACTATGTGTGTGTCTTCAGGAGACAATGGTGGGGGACAGACAGTTCCCTTCCATTAGGGGGTATAAGGCCTTCCATGCATCTCCTCCCGGTGGTCACAGCGGTGGATGTGCAATTTTGTGCCGTTCTGATGTCCCCTTTATTTCCTTTGAGATTCAGTCACCCTTTCAAGTTCTAGCCATACAAATGCACGTTGGGAGGTGCTATACCATCTGTTGTCTGTACCTTCCACCTTCCATTCCTGTTATACGTGCTGATCTAGAAACCCTTATCAGCCAACTTCCACCCCTTTCCTACTCCTTGGTGACCTTAATGGCCGCCATCCTTTGTGGGGTGACTCACTTTCAAATCCCCGGGGTGAACTTCTTGCCTCTTTGGTTGGGGATTTAGATTTGGTTGTCCTAAATGATGGAAGGCCGACCCATTTTCATGTTCAGACTGGCACGTATTCTGTCACTGACCTTACCATCTCCTCCTCTAACTGTGCCCTTGATTTTTCTTGGGAGGTTTTGGATGATCTACATGGCAGTGACCATTATCCTGTAGGGGTCCAGCCTACTCGCTCTGTTCCTGTAGCCCGTCTGCCACGCTGGTGTCTAGACAGGGCTAATTGGTCTCTCTTTGAGGAACTATGTGTATTTGCCAACAGGGTTACTGATTTTTCAACTATCGATGATGCCGAATGTTATTTTACTAAGACCATTTTATCAGCAGGGGTTCATTCTATCCCACGGACTTCTGATGTTTTTTCCCGGAGACCTGTGCCATGGTGGAATGATGACTGCTCCATAGCAAAGGGAACTTACAAAGCAGCTGCTCGTCAGTATTTTGCCAATTGTAATGTTGTTTTTCTAAAAATACAGTTTCACAAGGCACGTGCTCACTATAGATGGGTCATGAAGAATGCTCGCCGTAACTCGTGGAGGTCATATGTTTCTACAATTACATCTTCAACTTCAATGTCTGTGGTGTGGAAAAAGGTGCGCAAGATTTCTGGTAGGTTCTCACCCCCCTCCCCTCCGGTGTTGTGCCTTCACGGAGAACTTGTGTCTGCACCAGATGCAGTAGCCTCTGCTTTTGCAGATCAGTTTTACGCTGTCTCCACAAAGGATCCTTCTCAGCCATTTGCCACCTTTCGTAGGAATCAGGAGAAGCTGGGTCTTGACTTTCGCTCTCGTGGCGGTGAGCTGTATAATTTAGATTTCAGCCTCCGTGAGCCACGTGCTGCCCTTTCGGAGTGTTGTGACACTGCTCCTGGGCCTGACGATATTCCATACGCTATGCTGCGTCATCTTCCGACTGATTCACTTCAGTTTTTATTGGACCTTTTTAACAGGGTTTGGAGTGAGAGCTCTATTCCGAGGAGTTGGAAGTTGGGTATTGTCCTCCCCTTTCCCAAGCCTGGTAAAGACCATTCCCAAGTCTCCAACTATCGCCCTATCACTTTAACATCATGTGTGTGCAAGCTGTTCGAAAAGATGGTCAGTGTCAGGCTTATGTGGTTTCTGGAGAAGGGTTGCTTTCTCTCTCCGTCGCAGAGTGGTTTCTGTAAATTATGGTTAACTTCAGACAACCTTATCAGGCTCGAGGCGTCAATCTGTGAAGCTTTTGCCTCCAAGCAACATCTTGTGGCTGTGTTTTTTGACGAGAAGGCTTATGACACTGCCTGGCGCCATGGCATCCTCCAACAACTTCATGCCTTTGGTTTACGTGGTTGCCTGCCTGTGTTGCTTGGAGACTTCTTGACTGATCATGTATTTCGGGTCCGTGTGGGTTCTACCCTTTCTGCGCCACTGTGCCAGGAGGAAGGTGTCCCACAGGGGAGTGTCTTAAGTGTTTCCCTGTTTGCAGTGCCCATTAATGGTATCATTGACACTGTGCCTGCTGGGGTATCTTCATCCCTTTATGTGAATGACTTAGCTATATGGTTTTCTGGCTCCCACATGTCTGCTATTGAGCGGCAGATGCAACTTGCCTTGGACAAGATTTCTGCCTGGGCCACTTCCAAGGGTTTTCGGTTTTCCCCTTCAAAGACTGTGGCTATGCACTTCTATAGGATGAGAGGGGTACACCCGGACCCTGATCCCCAGCTTTGTGGCAGGAGACTCCGTTGTGTGACAGAGACGAAATTCTTGGGCCTGACCTTTGATTGTCGTTTGACATGGGTCTCACATTTGGCAAATCTTAAAACATCATGTATGAAGGCTCTCAATCTATTGAGGGTTCTGTCCAATACCTCTTGGGGTGCTGATCGAAGGACACTCTTGCAATTGCTTCAGGTATTTGTAACCTCTAAGCTGTCATATGGCTGTGAGGTATATTCCTCTGCCGCAGAATCAAGACTAAAAACTCTAGATGCTCTCTATCATACTGGTCTTCACCTTGCAACTAAGGCTTTTCGGTCCTCTCCAATTCCCAGCTTATTGGTGGAAGCTGGTGTGCTTCCCTTAGATCTGCTGCATCAGTCTGTTGCAGTACGGTGCTGGCTCTGGATTCGTCGCCTTCCAAACTCACTTATCTGTGAGGGTGTGACGAAACAGTCTTGTCTTTTGTGTTATAGTAGACACCCTCGCATGCCTCGTCCATTTGGCTATAGGGTTCAGGATATAATGGTGGGGTTTGGTACTTGTCAGTCCTGTTCGGATCCCGAGGGTTGTGCCTTGGATATTGCCCAAGGTAACTTTCTGCAGGCCTATTGCAGGTTCAAAGGATTTTGTCGCTCCTCAGTGTCTTTTAAGGTTATTTTTAGAACATTCTTCTAGTCATGGTGGTTCTGTGCCTGTGTATACTGATGGCTCTAAATCCACATCAGGTGTTGGTTTTGGAATGGTATTTCCCAATTTTAGCCATGGAGGTAGTCTTCCTTTGGTTGCCTCAGTTTTTACTGCGGAGTTGTCAGCCATCATTTTAGCCTTGAAGTTGGTGTTTGTTCACCCTGACAATTATTTTACTATTTTTAGCGACTCTCAAGGAGCGCTTTGGGCCCTGGACTCTTTTACCTCTTCCCATCCCTTAGTTTTAGCTATTTTGGAGTGGCTGTTCCTCATTCGTCGTCGGGGAAAGAGAGTGGATTTTTGCTGGGTTCCCGCACATGTTAGTGTGGTGGGCAATGAGACTGCGGATGCATTGGCCAAGGCTGCGGCTACTCAACAGCCCCCAACAGAATATCCGCTTCCTGCATCTGATCTAACACCTTACTTGCGGGACAGAATGCATGTGTGTTGGCAGAGACGCTGGGATGGTGTTGCTCATAAGCTGAAAGAGGTCTTCCAGAGAGTGGTTGTGCCAAGGGTTCTCCCTTCCATGCCTCAGCGATTGGAGGTAGCTCTTGCTAGGCTTCGCATTGGGCACTCTCGGCTTACACATGGGTTCCTGATGAGTGGCGAGACTCAACCGTACTGTGATGATTGCTTTGTTCCCCTTACTGTCCATCACTTGTTGGTCGAGTGTCCAAGTTTGGGGGACCTGCGTCGGAGATTCCTCCATAGGCATACATGGGTAGATGGTGCCTACTGTCTCTCCTTGATGCTTGGTGGAGCCCATTGCATTTTTACTGATGTTTTTGGTTTTCTTCAGGAGGCGGGCCTCCTTCCACTTTTATAAGAAATTGTTTTCTCTTTTAACTATTCTTTTATTATTTTCAGTGTATTATTTCTAGAAAAAGTTATTAACTATGCACAATTTATTTGCCATGTGTTTTAGCTTGTTGTCCGGCGGCATATGACCTTAGCAGTTGCGCCGCCAGTTTCTACTACAATCAATCAATCAATCAATCAAACCACCCCTTCCATCTGCTCTAGCTCATACATTCCCAATCTTTCTTCCACTATGCTCTTATACTCTGTCATTTTCTCACTATCTTGCAATTTCTCCACTCTTCTCACAGGAGTTGCTTCCTCCTGTCTTCCCCTTCGTCTTCTCAACCACTTTCTTTGCAGCTCTACCTTGGCCATCACTAAGTGATGGTCCGAGACTTCATTCCCCCGCCCTTTCCACACTCTTGCATCCAACACTTGTCTTCTCATTTGCTCATCCACACACATGCAGTCTATCATTGCCTTTCGTTCAACAAGTTCACCATCCATCCTCCTCATTACTCTCCATGTATACCGGTGGATCATCTTATGCCGAAAGTAGGTGTTGGCTATTGCCAACCCCTTACAAGCACAGATGTCCACCAAAGCACTTCCATTCCCATCTACGTCAGCTGGCACACCCCACTGACCAACCACTCCATCCACTCGTACATTCCCAACTTTGCCATTCGTGTCTCCAATCAACAGCACTCTCTCGCTCCTCTCAAACCTGTCCATACATGCTTCTACACTCGCCCAAAACTCCTCTTTCACTTTTGCCACTCGATCCTCTGTCGGGGCATACACACATACAATCGCCCACGCTTGTATACCTACTTTCATCCTCACCCATACAATCCTTGCACCCACTGTTCCATACTCTCTTATATTCTCCTTCCACTTCTTGCTTATCATCAGACATACTCCCTCTCTTGCCCTCTCATTTTCATTGACTCCCACACATATACCTAAACCATATTCCCATTCTCTCACCCTTTCACCCTTCCATTTAGTTTCAGTCAATCCACATATATCCACTTTTGCATCCTCAAGCACCTGAACTATCTCTCTCTCTTTCACTTCATCATTCACTCCTCTCACATTCCACGTTCCCACCCTAAGAATGTCCTTTGTCCATTCCTTAGTCATCAGTGTATGGTCCGTCCGGGTCCGAGGCACTTTATTTGCTTTTTTAGTTAGTTCTTTTTACGGGGTGGGGCATTAACCCACCACCAACCCTTTTAGTTGCCTCGTACGACAAGCAGGGATACTGGGGGAGTATTCTTGAAACCCCCCCTACCCCCAGGGGGTATTGTTATCACTGCTATCCATCTGTAGAGCTGGGCAGCTGACCGGGCATTTCCAGACCAAAACTCAGAAAGTATTACCTATACAGTCATATAATTTCATATAATTATTCATATATATCTTATAGTGAACTGGTGCCTTTTGATTGGTAGAATTTAGTGTCATAAGTAGTTGTCCTGAAAATAATGAAAAAGTAAAAACGCATTGAGATTTCTTTGCCAGAGCAAATTTCAGAGAATATTTAAAATAGTAACGAATTTTTCACTTAGTTATGTCTTACAGTTAACTGATGAGTTTTGATAGAATGCTGTGTCTTAACCCAAGGCGTCTCGTCGACATATGGGTACGTTGCAACATTATGTAACTGCCAGTCCCGACAACGTACTGGTACATCGTGCAATTGCAAGGTTCACAATTTGCACAATTTTTAATTTTCGCGTGTGATTTTTGGTATGTATACACGGGACGCCTTCCTCTATTCCTCTCCAAGATGCCAAGCAGGGACAATGCCTTACACCGCATAACCTCCCCCCCCCACACGCCATTATCTCGGCAATTCACCTGTTACCAGTGACCTGGCCAATAAAGACATTCAGGGCCAGAGTGATTCCCCAGTCAATGACAATGTGCAGGACAAAGTTTACATAGCATTAGAGGAAGAAACAGTCGGAAATGATGATCAGGTAATGTCGCCAAAAAAGATCAGGCATGTTAATGAGTTAGTGAGTGAAACAATGCTTATAATGCCTATATTACTGTTTGAAAACCAACGTACTCTCGTACTACATATATATTCGTACCAAATAAATAAATAAATACCGTTCATGAGTGGTGTGGAATAGTTACGCTCCCATAGAACTCGTTTTCTTTGGAGCCAGCATGATAGAAAGCCCAGTAAGGTAAGGAGGTACTGCTACCTGTATCGAGTATTTTAAACCTCAGGTGAGTGATTTCTCTATGAATTTTCGATGTTTCTCACCAAAAGCGAAGGTTTTAGCCAAAAAAAAAAAAAATCCAAAATAGCTCGGGATTGGGGGGTATCGGAGGTGCGAAATCGGTCGGGACATGACGGGTTAAGTAGTCTGTTATAATAATGAAATAGTATCTATATATATAAATATATATATATATATATATATATATATATATATATATATATATATTTATCTATTTATTTATTTATGTGAGGAAGAAGGAACCAAGGTCTGCGAGCCCGCAAAATTGCTCCTTCCAAGAGAAAAACAAAATACAAGAGAGAGGCAAATTCAAGATCCAATCATTTCGAGATGCCTGGACACACTGCGTTTGAAAGACTGGAGATCATAGGAAGCAGGAAATACAGACAGAGGGAGACAGTTCCAGAGTTGACCTGTTGCATAAATGAAGGACTGGGAGTAACGGTTATCTCTTGCATTAGAGAGCTGGACAGAGAGTTTGCTGCTAGACGAGTGCTATGCGCCCATCGTAAAAGTGGAGGAATGCATGCAGACAGTTCAGAGGAGCAGTGACCATTGATGTAGCGATAGAAAAGAGATAAAGCTGCAACAGTGCGGCAAGAGACAGAGGTTGAAGGGAGTCGGTAAGGAGAGTTAATGAGATGAAAAGCCTTTGACTCCACCCTATTGAGAAGAGCTGTATGTGGGGAGCCTCCTCACACATGAGAGTTGTATTCCACACAGGGGCGGATAAAACCCCTGTATAGAGTCAACAATTGTGCAGGGGTAAAGAAGGAACGGAGTCGGCTTAGCACACCTAATCTCTTGGAAGCAGATTTTACAAGAGATGTAATATGATCTTTCCAAGATAAGTCCTGAGTAAATGAAACCCCATGCATGTTCAAGGATGATGCAGGATTAAGCCGAATATTATTAAACATTAATGGGTATACCTATGGAAGATTTTGTCAGGTTGATAGGTGTAAAAACTGAGTCTTTGATGCATCATCATCATCACCCGGACCTCATGTCCCACCTTAGGGCAGGGTGAGGAGTAGCAATGTCCAGACAACCCAAATTCGCTCACCATCCAAGCCCTCGGAATCCTGGCTGTATCTGATATGCCAAAAACATTCACCATGTTCTGTAGCTTCATGTAAATGTATCCAATAGAGTCAGTCCGGAAACTGTCACGTTAAAAAGGGTTAACAAATCCCCGATCATGCGCTTCTCTTCACAATATTCATCCAGCCAGCTCGATCTCTTGTCAGACCCCAGGCCTCGTGGACTTCCAAACCTCTCTTCCCCACACACTCATCCACTATATCCCTGCACCTTCTCCTTGGCCTACCTCGCCTCCTCCCACCTTCAAATTCGCTCAGATATACCTTTTTCACCATTCTATTGTTATCCATTCACTCCACATGACCATACCATCTCAATACACTCTCGTCGGTTCTGGTGTCCACAGACTTTCTCACTCCACATCTTCAACGAATCGCATTATTTCGTGTCAAATCCACTTTCTGTGCTTCACATACATTCCTCAGCAGTCCCATCTCTACTGCCCCCACTCTTGACTTTTCATTATCGTGCCACACCAGTCTCACATCCATATGTAAAAGCTGGCACAAACACTCCTTCATGCAAGCCTCGTGCAGCTGCAACACTCAAGCCTCTGTTTCTCATCAAGGCCTTCATTGAGCCAGCTACTTTCCTTCCTTGTATCACTACTTTCTATTTCTTTTGCACATTTTCCTCTCCTCTCTCTCTCTCTGTATCCAGGTATTTGAACTCCAGTTCCAATCTCTCTCCATTCAGTGTAACATGGTAATGGGAGTCATCTTCTCGCTCAATAACCATCGCTTTACTCTTTTCCACATTAACTCTCAAAGCACGATGCTCACAGATATCATCAAAACTCTGCACTAGTCTATCGAGTTCTTAACCGACATTTGTAAGTAGTATTGCATCATCAGAATACAAAAAAATTTGAGGTATTACATCCACCACCATTCATTACCAATGCCATCCCCCTCTCCATTGCTCGTGTTTTTACTTATTTAATCACCCCATCCACATATATATTGAACAACCATGGGGACATCACCCAACCCTGTCGCACGCCCACACCAGCTGAGAACTATTCACTTAGATGCCCATTAACTGGAAAAAGCATCAGGAAAAAGCATACAACAAGGCAGACAGAGAAAGACTGTGGAGGTTCTGCGCATGTACGGTGTGGATGGTAAGCTTGAAGGTGTCGTCATCAGTTTTTATGATGGTAGTGTGTTATGATGGAAGCATACAATTATAATATCTATCTATCTATATATATGTATATATATATATAGTATATACTGTATATATATATCTATCTATCTATATAGATAGATATATCTAGATAGATAGATAGATAGATAGATAAATATATATATATATATATATATATATATATATATATATATATACCCTTCCTAATGTCTACCAATGACCCTTGAGTGGATTCCATCCTCCGACCCTTTGGTCAGAGCGGAGCGCTCTAACCCACTGAGCCACGGCTGCTACCACACACACACACACACACACACATATATATATATATATATATATATATATATATATATATATATATATAGATATATATATATCATCATCATCATCATCATCATCATCAGCCGTTTGAGTATCCACTGCAGGACCGGCCTATCCCGACCGAATTCGGGACGATACAGCCAATGTATCTCTACCAAGTGGTTTAGGCTGTCTGGTAGATATTGTGTGTAGGGTGAGAAGTGCTTGTAAGTATAATTATAGTGCTGGAGTGGCTTTGGATGTGTGTGTAGTCTGTGAACCAAGTGTAATCGGCCCACGCAAGCCGACTAGGTGCAAACATACTTTACAGTAAGCGACATTGGTTCAACCACAGCACCCCTTGTGTCCGCCAATGCAGTTCGTGGCCGGGTGAACACTCCCAAAATTTATTACCCTGGCAGGGTGCGAACCCTTGTCCACCAGTGTACGAAACGCACACTCTACCAACGCACACTCTACCACTGTACCACAGAGGCAGCATATATATATATATATATATATATATATATATATATATATATATATATATATATATATATATATATATATATATATATATATATATATATATATATATATATATATATATATATATATATATATATATATATATATTTATATTGCCAGATGCCTCAATCCCGTTCGGGGTGGCCACAAACAAATAGCCTCCACGTCGCCCTGTCCCCCGCCCGTTCACTGCCCCGCTCCCAACTCCCACCCCCCTCTCTCATATACCTCTCCACCCCATCCCTCCATCTCATCCTCGGCCTCCCTCTCCCTCTTCCCCCCTCCACCTCACTCACATACACTCTCTTAGTCAGTCTTTCACCCTCCATCCTCTCCACATGGCCAAACCGCCTCAGTGTATTCCTTCTAACTCTTCGTATTACATCTTCATCCACACCACAATGCTCCTTTATATCCTCATTTGTCATCCGGTCTCTCCATGTGACTCCACAGGCTCCTCTTAAATAACTCATTTCCACTGCTCTCACTCTTGACTTGTGCCCTTCCAACAACGTCCAAGCTTCACTTCCATACGTTAAAGTTGGTATCACAATACTTTCATGTACTAACTTTTTCACTTCCATGCTCACTTCCATGCTTCTTGTCCCTGCTGTACCCTTTCAAGCACTTCACCCTCCAAACCTCCATCCTTACTCATCACACTACCCAAGTACTTAAACGTACTCACATTTTCCAATTCCTCACCATCCAGCCTCACTGTACATTCACTGACTTCACTTCTCTCAAAGACCATCGCTTTACTCTTCCCTACATTCACCTTTAGATTCCGTTTCTTACTCACTCTCCCAAACTCATCCACCAAGCCTTGCAGCTCTCCTTCGTCTTCACTCAACAACACAGTATCATCTGCAAACAACACTACAGGGAGTTTCCAAACACTACTCTCTCTCACCAGGGCCACTCCAATATCCACTACCCTACCTTGTACCTCTTTTATTACCCCATCCATGTACAGATTGAACAACCATGGAGACATGACATCCCTGTTTCAACCCAAACTTCAAACAGGAAAATTCACTCAGTTCACCATCCACACGCACTGCAGCCTTAGCACCATCATACGTACTCTTCACGGCATTCAACAACTTCCCATCCACTCCATATATTCTTAATACTTTCCACAATCCTTGTCTATCCACCCTGTCATATGCTTTCTCCAAATCCATGAAGACTGCATACAACTTCTTTCTCTTCTCTAGAAACTTTTCCACTAAAGATCTAAGAATGAATATCTGATCTACACAACTTCCCTTCCTAAAGGCTCCCTGTTCTTCTCCAACTAATTCCTCTGTTCTTTCTCTAACTCTATCAATAAGTATCCTACCATACACTTTTCCTATTATACTAAGAAGACAGATGCCCCTATGATTACCACACACTTCTTTTTCTCCTTTTCCTTTGTACAAGGGAATAATTATACCTGACTTCTGATCCTCCGGGACTCTACCTTCCTCCCAGGCCAATCTGCACATTTTCCACATCCATTCTATTACTATCTCTTCCCCAAACTTCAGCATTTCACCACACACTCCATCAATTCCTGGGGCTTTCCCCAATTTAACTTTCATCTTTGCTTCCACAACTTCTATCCCAATGATTTCTTCCTGTCTTCTCACCTCTCTCCTTCTCCCAGCCATTCCCCAGCCACTTCTACTCGCATTACTTCCATCCTCTATGTTCTACAATTCCTTAAAGTGTTCTCTCCATCTGCTCACCTTATCTCCCTTCTCCACTAGTAATCTACCATTTTTATCTTTCACTCCCCTGCTAACTTCACTTCCACCCTGTCTTACTCTTTTCACCTCTTTCCAGAAGATTTTCTTACAGTCACTCCACTTTACACTCAAGTTCCTTCCAAATTCCTCATCCGCTCTCTTCTTTCTCTTACTAATCTTTTCTCCTCTCTCTTTCTTTCTACATATAACTCTCTCTTCCGCCTCTCAACTTCTTCCAAGCCCCTATTTCTCATCCATTCATTGTATGCTTTCTTCTTTTGTGCCACAGCCTGTCTCACCTCTTCATTCCACCACGCTGTTCCTTGCACACCCCTCCGTCTTCTCTTCATCCCACACACCACATCACATGCTGCACATATTTCTTCTGTTAATATCATGCACACACCTTCCACGTCCCCCATCTACTCCAACTCATATTTGCCCAATTGTTCCTCCACTTGTCTCTTATACTCTGCCTTTTTCTCATCCTCTTGTAACATTTCCACTCTCCTTACAAATACTCCTTCTTCCCATCCTTCAGTTCTTTTATTTCTCCATCCTAATTGGGCCTTGATTCTGGCCACCATCAAGTAGTGATCAGAAAGTCCACTTCCCCAACCTCTATAAGCTCTTGCATCCATTAACCATTTTCGCATCCTTTCTTCCACACACACATAATCAATCATTGCCTTCCTTTCATCCAGTTCACCACCCACCCTTCTCATCACTCGCCATGTATACCGGTGGATCATTTTGTGCCTGAAGAGGGTATTGGCTATCACCAACTCCTTCCCAGCACAAATGTCCACTAACGCACTGCCATTCTCATCTATCTCAGCAGGCACACCCCACTCACCAACTATTCCATCCACCTTCACATTCCCTACTTTACCATTCATATCTTCGATCAAAAACATTCTCTCATTCCTTCCAAACTTTTCCATGCACACTTCCACATATGTCCAGAACTCTTCTCTCACTCTGCTTGCACGATCTTCCGTTGGCGCATACACGCACACACAATTGCCCACATTTGTATTCCAACTTTCAATCTGACCCACACAATCCTTGACCCAACTGATCCATACTCTCTTATGCTCTTCTTCAATCTTTTACTCACAACTGTACATACTCCTTCTTTTGTGCTCTCATTCTCACCTACTCCTGCACATATACCCCATCCATACTCCCACTCTCTCACACTCTCACCTCTCCATTTCGTTTCAGTTATTCCGCATACATCAACTTTCGCACCCTCAAGCTCTTGGACAATCTCTCTCTCATTCACCTCATCATTCACTCCCCTTACATTCCACGTTCCGATTACCATGTCCGTTGTCCGGTCCTTTGTCGTCATCTTTTGGTCAGTCCTTATCTGAGGCTTATTTTTTGTCTTTATAGTTAGTTGTTTTCCAGGGAGGGACACTAACCCTCCGCCAACGCTTTTAGTCACCTTTTACGACAAGCAGGGATATATATACATATATTATATATATAATAGATAGATAGATAGATAGTTAGAAGTAGATAGATAGATAGATACATAGATAGATGGATATAGATATATATATATATATATATATATATATATATATATTTATATATATATGTATATATATATATATATATATATATATATATATATATCATCATATATATATATAGATATATATATATATATATATATATATATTATCATCATCATCATCCGGACCTCCTTTCCCACCCAAGGCCAGAGTGACGAGTAGCAACGTCCAGACAGCCCAAAATTGCCCAATCCAATGGGCCACGCTTCCATTCACTCATCATTCAAGCCCCCGAAATCCTGGCTCTATCGGATACGCCAAAACATTCACCATGTTCTGTAGCTTCACATCTTGTATCCGACAGAGTCAATCCAGACGCTGCCAAGTTAAAAAGGGGTGCCAAAAATCCCTGATCATGCACTTCTCACAACATTCATCCAGCCAGCTCGATCTCCTGTCAGTTCCATAGCCTCACCGACTTCCAAACCTCTCTTCCTCACACATTCATCCACCATATCTCTCCACCTTCTCCTTGGCCTACCTCGCCTCCTCCCTCCTTCGAATTCGCTCAGATATACCTTCTTCATCACTCTGTTGTTATCCATTCTCTCCACATGACCATACCATCTCAGTACACTCTCTTCAATTCTTGTGTCCACCGACTTCCTCACTCCGCAACTTTCACGAATCACATTATTTCGTATCCCATCCACCCTCTGTACTCCACATACATTCCTCAGCAGTCCCATCTCCACTGCCCTTACTCTTGACTTTTCATTTTCATGCCACACCATAATCTCACATCCATATGTTAAAGTTGGCACTAACACTCCTTCATGTAAGCCTCGTGCAGCTGCAACACTCAAGTCTCTGTTTCTTATCAAGGCCTTCATTGCACCAGCTACTTTTCTTCCTTGTGTCACTCTACTTTCAACTTCTTTTGCACATTTTCCCCTCTTTTCTATCACTGTACCCAGGTATTTGAATTCTCTCACCATTTCCAGTCTCTCTCCATTCACTGTTACATTGCACTGGGAGTCACCTTCTCTCTCAATAACCATCACTTTACTCTTTTCTACATTTACTTTCAAGGAGCGACGCTTACAGACATCAGCAAAACTCTGCACTAGCCTACCAAGTTCTTGTCCGGTACTTGCAAGCAGTACTGCATCATCAGCATACAACAAATTTGAGATATTCCATCCATCTCCATTCATTACCAATGCCATCCCTCTCTCCATTACTCGTGTTTTCACTTCTCTTATCACCCCATCCGTATATACATTGAACAACCATGGGGACATCACACAACCTTGTCGCACGCCCACACTGATCGTGAACCATTCACTTAGATGCCCATTAACCCTGACACATGCTTCACTACCATCATAAAAGCTCTTGATGGCACCTAGCAGCTTACTCTCTACACCATACATGCGCAAAACTTTCCACAATCCTTCTCTGTTCACTTTGTCATATGCTTTTTCCAGATCCATGGATGCCATAAACACCTTATGGTCCTTCTCACAAGCCTTCTCTACTATCTGTCTCACTGCAAATATATGGTCCACACATCCTCTGCCACTCCTAAAGCCACCCTGTTCATCACTCACTAGGACTTCTGATATCTCTCTTACTTTCTCTATAATAATTCTTTCATATACCTTCCCTACCACACTCAGTAAGGTTATGCCAAAATAATTCTTGCACTCACTTCTTTCACCTTTATTTTTGTACAGGGGTACAATCACAGCCTTTTTCCACTCTGCAGACACAGTTTCACTCATCCATGCCTTCTTACATATCTCCAACAAGCACTTCATTCCATTCTCTCCACAACATTTAAGCATTTCTGCATACATCTCATCAACCCCAGCTTCTTTCCCATTTTTCAACCGCTTCACAGCACTCTTCACCTGTGCGAGTGTCACGTTTCCTAGCACTGCATTTCTTCTCTGCACACCCCCAAAACCAATCATGTTTACAGCTGCTCTGCTCATTCTCTATCCCCATTCATCAGGCTTTCAAAATATTCTTTCCATCTGGTCCTTACTTGATCTCCATATATATATATATATATATATATATATATATATATATATATATATATATATATATATATATATATATATATATATATATATATATATATATATATATATATATATATATATATATACAGTATCTATCTATATATAAATAAAGTATCTATCTATTATATATATACAGTATCTATCTATCTATCTATCTATATATATATATATATATATATATATATATCTGTTGAGCAAGGAAGAGTGGCTGTGCGTGACAGAAATAAATGGAGAGAAATTGTGAATGAATAAGTGATGACGCAGCCCTGAGGGGATATTCTCCCGCATTTGGTCTGATCAGCTAGTCAGGTCAGGTGCGGGTAAGGGAATGGGTCTGTTATGATGTGGCAGAGGTAAACCAGTTCTGCTGTCGGGCCCTGCTGCGGATGTCACTGAGTGCTTTGCGCAGTTGACCCTTGTGCGGTGTGGTGCGGTGAGGATCTGTCCGTTCTCCCCTTTGGGGCTAAGATGCGAATGAATGTGTTTGAATGGATGAGTAAATGGGGAGTGTGTCGTCCTGTCTTGGCTACCTCCCTTTCCTTGGGGGAAGCAGCCTAGGTATATATATATATATATATATATATATATATATATATCTATATATATATATATATATATATATATATATATATATATATATATATATATATATATATATATATATATACAGTATCTATGATACTGTCTATATATGTATATATATATATATATATATATATATATATATATATATATATATATATATATATATATATACAGTATCTATCTATCTATCTATCTATCCATCTATTTATATATATATATATAAATACAGTATCTATCATTATATATATACAGTATCTATCTATCCATCTCTCTCTCTCTCTCTCTCTCTCTCTCTCTCTCTCTCTCTCTCTCTCTCTCTCTATATATATATATATATATATATATATATATATAGATAGATAGATAGATAGATAGATAGATAGATATAGATATAGATATATAGATAGATATATAGATATATAGATATATATATATGCACATGGGTACCCTACAGTATATATATCATCATCATCATCAGCCGTTTGACTGTCCCCTGCAGGACTAGCCTATCCCGACAGAAGTGGGGTCGATACAGCCTATGTATCTCTACCAAGTGGCTTAGACTCTCTGGCAGAGAGCGTATGATGGGTGAGAAGTGCTTGTAAGTGTTTTATAATGTTGGAGTGGCTTTGGGGGAGAGGTGTAGTCTGTGAACCAAGTGTAATCGTCCTGCGCAAACAAATTGGGTGTAAGCATACATTATAGTATGCGACACTGGTTCAACCACAGCACCCCTTATGTCCGCCAATGAGGTACGTGGGATGAAGAACTCTCCCAAATCTTGTTACCTTGGTGTGGCGCGAATCCTCGTTCTTCCATGTACGAAAACGCACACTCTACCACTGTACAACAGAGGCTCTCTCTCTCTCTCTCTCTCTCTCTCTCTCTCTCTCTCTCTCTCTCTCTCTCTCTCTCTCTCTCTCTATATATATATATATATATATATATATATATATATATATATATATATATATATATATATATATATATATATATATATGCGCCAACGAAAGATCGTGGTAGAAGAGTGAGAGAAGAGTTCTGGACAAACGTAGAAGTGTGCATGGAAAAGTCTGGAAGGAATGAGAGAGTGTTTTTGATTGGTGATATGAATGGTAAAGTTGGGAATGCGAAGGTGGATGGAATAGTTGGTAAGTGGGGTGTGCCTGCTGAGATAGATGAGAATGGGAGTGCGTTAGTGGACATTTGTGCTGGGAGGGGGTTGGTGGTAGCCAATACCCTCTTCAGGCATAAAATGATCCACAGGTATACATGGCGAGTGATGAGAAGGGTGCGTGGTGAACTGAATGAAAGGAAGGCAATGATTGATTATGTGTGTGGATGAAAGGATGCGAAGATGTGTAATGGATGCAAGAGTTTATAGAGGTTGGGGGAGTGGACTTTCTGACCACTATTTGGTGGTGGCCAGAATCAAGGTCCAATTAGAATGGAGAAATAGAAGAAGGGAAAGACGAGAGGAAGGAGTAGTTGCAAGGAGAGTGGAAAGGTTACAAGAGGATGAGAAAAAGGCAGAGTATAAGAGAGAAGTGGAGGAACGATTGGGCAAATATGAATTGGAGCAGATGGGAGACCTGGAAGGTGTGTGTAGCATATTTACAGAAGAAATATGTGCAGCATGTGATGTGGTGTGTGGAAGGAAGAGAGGACGGAGGGGGGTGCAAGGAACAGCGTGGTGTACTGAAGAGGTGAAACAGGCTGTGGCATAAAAGAAGAAAGCATACAATGAATGGATGAGAAATAGGGGCTTGGAAGAAGTTGAGAGGCGGAAGAGAGAGTTATATGTAGAAAGAAAGAGAGAGGTGAAAAGATTAGTAAGAGAGACTAAGAAGAGAGTGGATGAGGAATTTGGTAGGAATTTGAGTGTAAAGTGGAGGGACTGTAAGAAAATCTTCTGGAAAGAGATGAAAAGAGTAAGACAGGGTGGAAGTGAAGTTAGCAGGGGAGTGAAAGATAAAAATGGTAGATTACTAGTGGAGAAGGGAGAAAAAGTGAGCAGATGGAGAGAACACTTTAAGGAATTGTTGAACGTAGAGGATGGAAGTAATGCGAGGATAAGTGGCTGGGGAATGGCTGGGAGAAGGAGGGAGGTGAGAAGACAGGAAGAAATCAGTAGGATAGAAGTTGTGGAAGCAATGAAGAAACTTAAATCTGGGAAAGCCCCAGGAATTGATGGAGTGTGTGGTGAAATGCTGAAGCATGGGGGTGAGATAGTAGCAGAGTGGATGTGGAAGATGTGCAGATTAGCCTGGGAGGAAGGTAGAGTCCCGGAGGATTGGAAGTCAGGTATAATTATTCCCTTGTACAAAGGAAAAGGGGAAAAAGAAGTGTGTGGTAATCATAGGGGCATTTGTCTTCTTAGTATAATAGGAAAAGTGTATGGTAGGATACTTATTGACAGAGTTAGAGAAAGAACAGAGAAATTAGTTGGAGAAGAACAGGGAGGCTTTAGGAAGGGAAGAGGTTGTGTAGATCAGATATTCATTCTTAGATCTTTGGTGGAAAAGTTTCTAGAGAAGGGAGAGAAGTTGTATGCGGCTTTCATGGATTTGGAGAAAGCATATGACAGGGTGGATAGACAAGGATTGTGGAAAGTGTTAAGAATATATGGAGTAGATGGGAAGTTGTTGAATGCTGTGAAGAGTATGTACGATGGTGCGAAGGCTGCAGTGCATGTGGATGGTGAACTAAGTGAATTTTTCTCTTTGAAAGTTGGGTTGAAACAGGGATGTGTCATGTTTCCATGGTTGTTCAATCTGTACATGGATGGGGTAATAAAAGAGGTACAAGGTAGGGTAGTGGATGTTGGAGTGGCCCTGGTGACAGAGGATAGTGTTTGGAAACTCCCGGTACTGTTGTTTGCAGATGATACTGTGTTGTTGAGTGAAGAATAAGGGGAGCTGCAAGGCTTGGTGGATGAGTTTGGGAGAGTGTGTAAGAAACGGAATTTGAAGGTAAATGTAGGGAAGAGTAAAGTGATGGTCTTTGAGAGAGGTGAAGTCAGTGAATGTACAGCGAGGTTGGATGGTGAGGAATTGGAAAATTTGAGTACGTTTAAGTACTTGGGTAGTGTGATGAGTAAGGATGGAGGTTTGGAGGGAGAAGTGCTTGAAAGGGTACAGCAGGGAAGAAAGGTTGCTGGTTCTTTGAAAGCAGTAATAAGAAACAGGGAAGTGAGCATGGAAGTGAAAAAGTTACTACATGACAGTATTGTGATACGAACTCTAACGTACGGAAGTGAAGCTTGGACGTTGTTGGAAGGACACAAGTCATGAGTGAGAGCAGTGGAAATGAGTTATTTAAGAGGAGCCTGTGGAGTCACATGGAGAGACAGGCTGACGAATGAGGATATAAAGGAGCGTTGTGGTGTTGATGTGGATGTGATAGGGAGCGTTATGAGGAACACACTGAGGTGGTTTGGCCATGTGGAGAGGATGGAGGGTGAAAGACTGACGAAGAGAGTGTATGTGAGTGAGGTGGAGGGGGGAAGAGGGAGGGGGAGGCCGAGGATGAGATGGAGGGATGGGGTGGAGAGTATATGAGAGAGGGGGGTGTGAGTTGGAAGCAGGGTAGTGAAATGGAGGGGGACAGGGCGACTTGGAGGCGATTTGTTTGTGGCCACCCCAAACGGGATTGAGGCGTCTGACAATATATATATATATATATATATATATATATATATATATATATATATATATATATATATATATATATATATATATATATATATGCGGAGACTTCACTTCACCGTGAAGATATGTATGCAAACTAACCACAGGAGAAATGAAAGGAGCGAGAGTGAGTACTTTCGTATATTACATCTTCAGACAGAATGAGACAGAAACCTAAAGGGTAGAGGTCTTTTATGCACACCCACAGCAGGTAGTGGCACACAGAACAATAGATGACCTGAATTTTTACCTGTGGCTTAACTTATGGTCACCTGCAGCAGGAAGTGGAACACAACAAAGGATTTGGAATTTGGGAGAGTTCCCCCTTTGTCGCATCCATTTTTGGATTAAGGTCATCCTTTGTTGTGTTCCACTTCCTGTGGTAATCATAGGGGCATCTGTCTTCTTAGTGTAATAGGAAAAGTATATGGTAGGATACTTATTGACAGAATTAGGGAAATAACCGAGGAATTAGTTGGAGAAGAACAGGGAGGCTTTAGAAGGGGAAGAGGTTGTGTAGATCAGATATTCATTCTTAGATCTTTGGTGGAAAAGTTTCTACAGAAGGGAAGGAAGTTGTATGCAGCCTTCATGGATTTGGAGAAAACATATGACAGGGTGGATAGACAAGGATTGTGGAAAGTATTAAGAATATATGGAGTGGATGGGAAGCTGTTGACTGCTGTGAAGAGTATATATGATGGTGCTAAGGCTGCAGTGTGTGTGGATGGTAAATTGATTGAATTTTTCTGTTTGAAGGTTGGATTGAAACAAGGATGTGTCATGTCTCCATGGTTGTTCAATCTGTACATGGATAAGGTGATAAAAGAGATACATGGTAGGGCAATGGATGTTGGAGTGGCCCTAATGAGAGAGGGTAGTGTTTGGAAACTCCCTGTATCGTTGTTTGTAGATGATAAGTGAAGACGAAGGTGAGCTGCAAGGCTTGGTACATGAATTAGGGAGGGTGTGTAAGAAACGAAATTTAAAGGTGAATGAGGGAAGGGTAAAGTGATGGTCTTTGAGAGAAGTGAAGTCAGTGAATGTACAGTGAGGTTGGACGGTGAGGAAATGGAAAATGTGAGAATGTTTAAGTACTTCGGGAGTGTGATGAGTAAGGATTGAAGTTTGGAGGGAGAAGTGCTTGAAAGGATGCAGCAAGGAAGAAAGGTTGCTGGTTCCTTGAAAGTAGTGATAAGAAACAGGGAAGTGAGCATGGAAGTGAAAAAGTTGCTGCGTGCCAGTATTGTGATACTAACTCTGACATGTGAAAGTGAAGCTTGGACGTTGTTGGAAGGACACAAGTCAAGAGTGAGAGCAGTGGAAAGGAGATATTTAAATGGAGCCTGTGGAGTCACATGGAGAGACAGGCTGACCAATGAGGATATAAAGCAGCATTGTGGTGTGAATGTGGATGTGATAGGAAGCGTTAGGAGGAACACACTGAGGTGGTTTGGCCATGTGGACAGGATGGAGGGTGAGAGACTGACGAGGAGAGTGTATGTGAGTGAGGTGGAGGGGGGGAGAGGGAGGGGAAAGCCAAGGATGAGATGGAGGGATGGAGTGGAGAAGTATATGGGAGAGGGGGATGTGCGTTGGGAGCAGGGCTGTGAAATGGCGGGAGACAGGATGACGTGGAGGCGGTTTGTTTGTGGCCACCCCTTACGGGATTAAAGCGTCTGGCAATAGATAGATAGATAGATAGTCATACTTACAGGCCTTACTATTATAGTGAGCATCATATTATCACATATTTACAAACCTTACTATTATAGTGGGCATCATATTATTGCGTATTTACAGGCCTTACTATTATAGTGAGCCTAGTATTATCCCAAGCACACAGTATCAGTAATGTACTAAAATATACTACGGTGGGGTAGAGGAAGGTGGCCTGTGTAGATGTATCAAAAATCATGCGTGAAATTTGAAGAATGTACAAACGAAGGACCTTGCAATAGCAAAACGTACATTGTATGTCTCGGGGACTGATCATGAAAAAAAGTTGCGACGTGCATCGAACGTCGTGGGTAAGGGGTGGGTTAATAAGTAAACACTAGCACTATACCTGAGCATTGTCTTGAGGTTTACTGACCCCCGTGGATATGTAAGTAATATATATCCTACTATTAAGATGCCAACTCGTTTTTAAAGACTAAACGAGTTTACTGAGAAACCTAGGGTGCCACGTATTATTTTTTTTTAATACAAGAACACATGCAATGCAAAACAACTCTAAACATTAGTAAATTAACCTATTTATTACAAATTTACCTAACCTATGTGTTATACAAGAACTTTTCTAGTGTAATGTGGTTCTTCCAAACAAGGAGGAACACCGAGGCAGGATCTGACACAGCTTAAGAATACAGGGTAGACACGGAAACTCCAGATGGCAAGGTGAAAGATTTATTATTTTACTAGCCTCTTTATACAGCTTTACCTCCAAGATCGTGAGGCATATCTTTAGGAAATGGTCAATTAGGGCGAAGAGGAATTGGGAGAAGAGAGTTGGAGGGAGGTGTCTGGATATTACACTTACATTCGCCTCTGGGGTACTCTCTGGAAAAGGAAGGGGGCTGGATTTTGGTTCTACGTTGGTAATGGGTGTTGTAGTGTAGTAGATCAATGGCGATAAGACTAAGGTGGAGATAGGCTACAACTCATTCTCCAGAAAGTGGATGCCCGATGTCTGGCTCCTCTTTTTCTTAGCCTTGTGATAGGGTTGTGTGGTTTGTGCCCAGAGTAGGTCTGGTGGTCATGTCAGAAGGGACCCGAGACAGTTGGGACAACAAGTTAAGCCCTGGATTCCTTTTCCAGGGGTAGGAGGGCACTCTCTACCTAGGGGAGGGACCTATTCCAGCTTCAACGTCACATTGGGGAAGCCTGCTGGACTCCTGGGAGTGTGTGGTCTGGAACTCCTTCTGCGAACCAAGCTGCCTCTAGTAAGTTTTTCCCTGGAATGATTATTGTTTCCATGGCCGAGAGCCATCTGAGTGTGCCATGGACCTTACGGAGGTTATGCTCTCAGCCATGGAGGCATACATTCCTTTCTCATATCCTTTCACAAATGCAGAACAACCTTCGTTTAATTACGCTTGTTCTAATTCTGTCCACAACAAGGAGAAAGCCTACAAAAGGCACCAGAACAAACCTACTCCTGAATTTCATCTGTTTTATGTTTCTGCCCAGAATTGTGGTAAGTCTGTTCTTCACTCTGCTAAAAATAATTTCATCCGTACTAAATTCTCTGAACTCTCCAACTTAAATTCTTCCCGCTTCTTCTGGCACCTTGCCAAAAATCTCTCTAACAACTTTACCTCGTCATCCTTCATCCTTCCCTCCTCTTTTCCACTCTGATGGCTATGTAACCATTTCTTCCAACGACAAAGAAGAACTCTTTCCTAAGACTTTCTCCTCCAATTCCACCTTAGACGATTCCGGTGCCCTCCCTCCATCACTTCCCCCCTCTGACTTCCTCATGGCTAACATTAAAATTTCTTCAATTGAAGTATTTTCTGCCATCACTAGCCTCAATACTAACAAGGCAAATGGGCCTGATGGGGTCCCCCCTATTGTCCTCAAGAACTGTGCTTCTGTGCTTACACTCTGCCTATATAAACTCGTCTTTGTCTGTCAACTTGCACCATTTCTTCTTGCCGGAAATTTGCTCTCGTTCAGCTTGTCCCAAAGAAGGGTGACCATTCCCAGCCCTATAACTATCACCCGATTGGTATAACATCTTGTATCTCAAAAATGCTTGAGTCTATTCGTAAGAAAATAATTATAAAGCACGTTTCCTATCACAAACTTCTTTCTGATCGTCAGTATGGGTTCCGCCAGGGATGTTCCACTTTCGATCTTCTCACCTACATTTCAGACTCCAGGTCATCCTCCTTTCAGGACTTTGGAGAAACTTTGCCATTGCATTTGACATCTCAAAGGTTCTCGATCGAGTCTGACATAAATCTTTAATTTCCAAACTACTCACGGTTTCTATCCATCTGTCTGTGGCTTCATCTCTAGCTTCTTTTCTGGTCATTCTATAGCTGCTCTTGTAGATGGCCACTTATCTTCTTCTAGACCTATCAACAGTGGTGTTCCTCAGGGTTTTGTCTTATCACCATCTCTCTTCCTTTTGTTCATCAATGACCTTGTAAGCTGTACATCTAATCCTATCCACTCATTCTCTGATGACTCCACTCTTCACCCTTCTACTGACTTCTCACAGTGTCCCTCTCAGCAACTGCTTCAACAAGTAAGGGATGAGGGTATGGCACACCTAATATTTAACTTGCCTGATATCTCTGATTGTGGTATCATTAACCTTGTTGTTCTCAGTGCATCAAAAACTCATTATTTTCAATCTGTCTATCTGACAAAATCTTCCACAGGAGTACCCTCAGATTTTTAACAATATCCAGCTCAATCCTGCATCATCTTTATACATACTTGGGGTTTCCTTCTCTCGGGAAACATACGATCTTTCATAAAAAATCTGCTTCCAAAGGATTGGGTATGCTAGGCTAACTCCGTACCTTCTTTATCTTCACACAGTTCTTGACTTTATACATGAGTTTTATTTGCCCCTGTGTAGAGTACAACTCTCATGTGTGGGGAGGCTCCCCACACACAGCTCTTCTCCATAGGGTGGAGTCAAAGGCTTTTCGTCTCATTAACCCTCCTCCTCTTACTGGCTTCCTTCAACCCCTGTCTCTTTGTTCCATTGTTTCAACTTTATCTCTTTTCTATCGCTATTTTAATGGTCACTGCTCCTCTGAATTGTCAGCTTGCATCCCTCCACCACTACAGCGGGCATGTAGCACCCACCTTGCTACAAACTCTCATCATTTTTCTGTCCAACTCTCTAATGCAAGAGTTAACTGCTATTCCCAGTCCTTCAGTTATGCAACAAGCACTCTCTGCAACTGTCTCCCTTTGTCTGTTTTCTGTTTTCCTACCCTACGGTCTCCATTCTTTCAATCGCAGTGTGTCCAGTCACCTCGAAATGAATGGATCTTGAATTTAGCTCTCTATTATCTTTCTTTTGTTTTCTTTTCAGGCCGTTGGCCGTTGTTCCTTCTTCCTTGCATTAAAAAAAAAAGTCCGGTTGTTCCGCATCTACCAAGCACACTGAGACACTGGAACTCCTTCATTGCCAAGCCGCCTCTTAGCAAGCTCGGTTGTGACGCAACTAGCAAGCATGCACGCACACTGGAACTCCTTCTGCGTTGAAAAACCGCATCTAGCAAGCTCGGTTGTGCTGCCTCTAGCAAGCACTAACTTAACGAGCCCTCGCCACTGTGGTACTGGTGATTTGGTTTGCGGTGGAGGTGTCAGTACTCTAAAACATCATAACACATTAAGTGTAATATATCGTAACTGTAAATATACCGTAGTCGTCGCCGAGCTGTTATAACAGTGTGTTGATTTGTAGGGATTTTACGAAAGGAGAGAATGTTCGTTGTACTTGTCGTAGATGGCAGGAGAAAGATAAAGATGAGTCTGGGGTTTGATTGCAGTTTATTTTGCTTCAAAGGGAATATCTTGAGAGCAGTACTGAGGTAAGTAATGGTGAGTATCTCACAAGAGCAGTACTGAGGTGAGAGTGGTTTAACCCCACGTGCTCCTTCCCTCTCCTCTCCATGCCTCTACTCTCTCCTAAACCCCTTCTGACCTGTCTCTCTCATTTCTCCTGTATATGATTGGTTTTGTCATGTGTAAGGGCATGGGTGTGTGGAACCTTCCCGAGTCTGAGGACTTTCCATCCAGCATCATGCTTTACTGTGTTTGAAATTCCTGACTGAGAATGTGCGAACGTTATTTCCTCTAGCCCTCTCCCTTAGCCATAAATTGCATCTAACCTCTATATTACCTCTATATCACTAGTTAATATGTACAGTAATGTGTTGTGATATTTAAGAGTCCTGACATCGGCGGTGTGGCAGTTCCGGTCCAGAGGGACTTCCAGCCATGGGGTGCGCTGGCTCCCTGTGCCCTACTTGTGTGGACACTTGTATTCCTGTGATTCAGTGGTGGTTTCTCAGGGTGCACGTATTTTCCATTGCTGCCTTTGGAGCCGGGGCTGCAGTAGATCTTGGATTGTAAATATTTTCAAAATATTTTGGGGTTACTTTTTACATTATGAACTATGGTGTTCTCTCTCACTTTAATCTCTTTTCTTGTTTCTTTCCTCACGTGGTTGTTCATTCGTCTGTGCTCATTTTGCTCTTCCAAATATTATCTCTCTCCCTTCTTATTTCTCTCTTTCATTTCCTCAATCTTTCCCATAACTTTTGCTTTTTCTTAATCTTGGTCCGAAGTCTTCTATTCATTGGTAAGTCTCTATTCACCTTTCTTCCTAATTCATATCTTTCTTTGAACATATTTGTATGGTATGTAGTCATCTATCGCTTTTTGAGGTTTAGTTGCAAATCCATTCCACATCTTCAGTGTTCATGTGTTCCTTCCAATCTATGGACAACTTTTCTTTCATGGCTACATAATGGCTTTTTCATATAAATACACTTTCCTCTTCGTCTTCCTTAGCTGGGGTACAACATCACACTGGAAACAATGCTCGCATGATTACTTTCACCTAGGAGAGTATTCACTTCTATGTCCTTTACCATAAGGTCATCATCAGTAAGCCAGACGCCTTAATCCCGTAAGGGGTGGCCACAAACAAATCGCCTCCATGTCCCCTTGTCCTGCGCCATTTCATTGCCCTACTTACAGCTCACACCCTCCTCTCTCATATACCTCTCCACTCCATCTCTCCAGTTCATTCTTGGGCTCCCCCTCCCTCTCCCCCCCCTACACCTCACTCACATACACTCTCCTTGTCAGTCTCTCACTCCATCCTCTCCACATGTCCAGACCACCTCAGTGTGTTTTTCCTAACGGTTCCCATCACATCCACATCCACACCACAACTCTCCTTCACTTCCTCATTTGTCAGTCTGCCTCTCCATGTGACTCCATATGCTACTCTCGGCTCATTTCCACTGCTCTCACTCTTGACTTCTGTCCCTCCAACAAGGTCCAAGCTTCCATATGTTAGAGTTGGTATCACAATACTGTCATGTAATAGCTTTTTCACTTCCATTCTCACTTCCCTGTTTCTTATCACTGCTTTCAAGGAACCAGCAACCTTTCTTCCCTGTTGTACCCTTTCAAGCACTTCACCCTCTAAACTACCATCCTTACTCATCACACTACCCAAGTACAGTACTTAAACGCACTCATATTTTCCATTTCCTCCTCATTCAGCCTCACTGTACATTCACTGACTTCACTTCTCTCAAAGACCATAACTTTACTCCTCCCTATATTCACCTTTAGAGACTGTTTCTTACACACTCTCCCAAACTCATCCACCAAGCCTTAAAGCTCCCCTTTGTCTTCACTGAACAACACAATATCATCTGCAAACAACAGTACAGGTATTTTCCAAACATTGCCCTCTCTTACTAGGCCGCTGTAACATCCATTGCCCTACCTTGTATCTCTTTTATATCCCCATCCATATACAGATTGAACAACCATAGAGAAATGACTCATCCTTTTTTCAATCAAACCTTCAAATAGAAAAATTCATTCAGTTCACCATCCACACACACTGCAGCCTTAGCACCCTCATACATACTCTTCACGGCCTTCAGCAACTTCCCATCTACAGTACACCACATACTCTTAACACTTTCCACAATCCTTGTCTATCCACCCATTCATATGCTTTCTCCAAATCCATGAAGGCCACATACAACGTCTTTCCCTTCTCTAGAAACTTTTTCCACCAAAGATCTAAGAATGAATATCTGATATACACAACCTCTTCTCTTCCTAAAACCTCCCAGTTCTTCTCCAACTAATTCCTCTGTTATTTCCCTAACTCTGTCAATATGTATCCCGCCATATACTTTTCCTGTTACACTAAGAAGACAAATGCCACTATGATTACCACACACTTCTTTTTCCCTTTTTCCATTGTACAGGGGAATAATTATACCTGACTTCCAATCCTCCGGGACTCTACCTTCTTCCCAGGCCACATCCATTCTACTGCTATCTCTCCCTCATGCTTCAGCATTTCACCACACACTCCATCAATTCCTGGGGCTTTCCCAATTTTAACGTTCTTCGTTACTTCCACAACTTCCATCCTACTGATTTCTTCCTCTCTTCTCACATCCCTCCTTCTCCCAGCCATTCCCCAGCCACTTATACTTGCATTACTTTCATCCACTATGTTCAACAATTCCTTAAAATGTTCTCTCCATTTGCTTACATTTTCTCCCTCTCCACTAGTAATCTACCAATTTTATCTTTCACTCTTCAACTAACTTCTTTGACACCCTGTCTAACTCTCCTTACCTCTTTCCAGAACATTTCTTATATTCCCTCCCATTTACACCCAAGTTCCTTCCAAATTCCTCATCCACTCTCTTCTTACTCTCTCTTACTAATATTTTCACCTGTCTCTTCCTCTCTACATATAACTCTCTCTTCCGTCTCTCAACTTCTTCTACGCCTTTGTTTCTCATCCACACTATATGTTTTCTTCTTTTTGTGCCACAGCCTCTCACCTCTTCAGTCCACTATGCTGTTCCCTGCACCCCCTCACACCACCTCACATGCTGCACAGATTTCTTCTATGAATATCTTGCACACACCTTCCACGTCCCCCATCTGCTCCAGTCTATATTTACCCTATCGTTCCTCCACTTCACTCTTATATTCTGCCCTTTTTCCATCCTCTTGTAACTTTTCCACCCTCCTTGTATGAACTACTTCCTCCTGTCCTTCCCTTCTATTGCTCCATTTTATTTGGACGTTAATTCTGACCACCACAAAGTGGTGGCCCAAAATCCACTTCCCCAACCTCTATATACTCTTGCATACATTACACACCTTCTCATCCTTTCCTCCGCACACACATAATCAGTCATTCCCTACCGTTCATGCAGTTCACTACCCACCCTTCTCATCACTCGCCACATATACCTGTGGATCATTTTGTGCCTGAAGAGGGTATTAGCTATCACCAACCCCCTCCTGGCACAAACGTCCACTAAAGGACTGCCATTCTCATCCATCTCTGCAGGCACACTCCACTCACCAACTACGCGCCCTCCATCCACCTTCCCATTCCCTACTTTTCTGTTTATATCTCCAATAAAAAACACCCTCTCATTACTCTAAAACTTTTCTGTGTACGCTACCACATTTGTCCAGAACTCTTCTCTCACTCTGCTTGCACGATCTTACCTTGTGGTAGGTGGGGGCGCCCATCGTCCACCCACTTAGTGAAGTGATACTCTATTTTTAGGGTAGCTCTACACTGAGTGGCAAGCCAAATGGTTTCCTGTAAGCCAGGAAAGCATTTACAACGCTCGATGGTAACCTTATAACCAAACAGCACGTGTTCCCTACGTGACAAGTGGGTTGGCAGAGGGTTAGTGCCCATCTCCGGAAAACAACTAAAAATATGAACAAGAAGCCTCGGACCAGGACTGACCAAAAGGTGATGAGTAAGGACCGAACTAAGGACTTGGTAAAGGGTGCAAATTATTAGGTGAAAGAAAGAGAGATTGTCCAGGTGCTTGAGGGTCCAAAAGTGGATGTATGTGGATTAACTGAAACTAAGTGGAGAGTTGTGAGTGTGAGAGGATGGGAGTTTGGATGGGGTATATACGCGGGAGTAGGCGAGAATGAGAGGGCAAAAGACGGAGTGTGTATTGTTGTGGGCAAGAAATGGATGGAGAATATAAAAGAGTATGGATCAGTTGGCTCAAGAATTGTGTGGGTATGACTGAAAGTAGGACTACAAATGTGGACAACTGTGTGCGTGTATTTCACTTCTCAGTTCCCTTAAACCCAGATATTTCTTGAATATGTTGTGTAAAGTAACAGTCTCTTACCTTTTAATAAACTATAACTAAGCAGATCCTCACCACTTGTTGTTGTATATTTAATCAATATCAGGCAAGTTAAAATCTCCCACAACCATTTTATTTTTTGTACAGTGTTCACTAATTCTTTGCAGCAGATTTAGCAATTTGCTGTTATTCTCATCACTGCTATTTGGACTTCTATATAATGTAGAAAACAACACATATTCTACCCCTTTTATGGTTATCTTCAGTTATTCACAGAAACCATCATCAACAGTGTAGGACACCCCATTCTTAACATACATTAACAACCCACTCCTATTCTGTTCTGACAGTTTTTTTTTTTTCCAAACACTTCATAACCCTTTCTATGATATTCTACAGTACGGTACATTTTTCATATCTGTAATTTTTTGGCTTCACTTCCAGAAAAGCTATTACATGTGGTTTATCAGACATATCTCTTAATCTAGCTTCAAGTTCGTTGATTTTATCAGCAGAAAAAGTATCCACATTGCTATACATTATACAAATCCTCATCTGAAACCTTACAATATCACCATGATGATGTTTATTACTGTATGTCTCTCTCTCTCTCCTCTTCTGTCCACTCTCAGTAAATACCGTTTCCATGGACTTCCTCTCACCACATAAAAGTTTCCCAAACTTTTCTCTTTTTCATTCTTCTCTTTTGCCTCCTTTCTCAGTTCCTTATCTCTTTCACACGGCTCCCTAGACGTGATACACGCCGACTTTTCTAAATATCGGCTTTTCAGCTTTCTTTAATTTTCACAGGTTCCTCATTATCATCATCTTCAAACCTTTAACAGTCACAATCATTGGTCTAGGTTTAACTGTTGATCCTTCATCCTCTCCCCTCACGCTGGTAATTCCACCTACAAATTCACCAGTCCTTCTTACTTCTTGAATGTCACTATCATAACAAGTCAAACTTATTGCATTACAAAGCTCCTTGAATATTTTCTTATCATGCCTTTCCTTCTCTCATTTCTAACTTATAGTCACTTCACATCTCCTCTGGTACTCCATGCAGTATTATGTTATTCACTCTTTGTTTCCTGTCTTGCCTCTGACTGTCTCCGCACCATTTCTTGGCTCTTTTCACGTATTTCCATATTCACCTTGCTAAATTTCTGGGCTTCCCCTTGTAATACACCCCTGTATGCACCAGGTCATCTTTCACCTCACTACGTAATTCCTCCTTGACTTCACATATTTTTCCACTTATGTCATTTATGTCATTTTTCACTTCCTCCAATTTTACCTGTGTTCCTCACTCTAGTACATCCATCCTCTCTTCCAGCTTATCCTGCCTCTTTGTCAACTCAGTAACATGAGATAAAATCTTCTCAGTCACAATGTTGCATTTTAAGCAATACCAGTGAATAGAGTGTGTTTGATTTTCCACAAGAAACTTATAAATATTCTTCTCTACATTCTCTAAGGAAATGTGATGCCATAATCCACATAAATTACACATAACAGATTAATCCTTGTTACTTTGATCTTGCAATCTCCACACTGAAATACCTTGATTTGTTTACCATCCTGAAGCTGCTCGCCAGCCCCTCCACCGCCACCGTATGCCATGTCCATCCATCCATCCATTGCCAGACGCCATGTATCCCAAACGGGGTGGTCAAGGGCTTAGAGTTAATTGTTTTACAGAGAGGGGCACTAATCCTCCACCAACCCCACTTGACACGTAGGGATGCCAACAGCATCTGGTGTTCCCAGGCGGTCACCCATCCAAGTACTAACCAGACCCAACGTTGCTTAACTTCGCTGATCGGACGGGAAGCGGTGTACTCAACGCGGCATGGCCGTTATGCCATGTTACTGCATGATATTTCTTTTCTTGTTTTACTGTACTCCAAACAATTTTTACTACTGTCTTCTAGATGACACCTTCTTCTATTGTTTATCTTTTATGATCGTCACGTTATAATAGCCAAAACAGGAGAGCCTTAGCCAGCACATCCGTCTATAGCTATAACTGTTAATGAATGTACTGCAGTAGCTTTATAATTGGATTTTTTTGCTTATATGGCTTTCATGCAACCCCCAAATTTTTACCATTTAAGAATCCACATTATCTAGAAAAACAGAATTCTGGAATATTGACAGTTGACTATATTTACTATATATATATATATATATATATATATATATATATATATATATATATATATATATATATATATATATTATGCGAGGAAGAAGGAACCAAAGGCTGAGCCCGCAAAACAGTTCCTTCCAAGAAGAAAAAACAAACAAACAATACAGAAGAGAGCCAAATTCAAGATCCATTCATTTTAAGATGCCTAGACACACTGCGTTTGCTTCTATGATTCAGCTGCTTGCATGTATGTATTTTTTATTTATGTTGTATGGGAACGGTTTCGTCTTGCATTGCCTGCGGCCTGAGTAATGTCTAGTTGTACTTACTAAATTTTAACCCAGGTCCTGTGCCTGCTGCTGAGGAAGGACACAGATAAGTTTGCACCTTTGTGTCCTTCTCCACCAGGTTTGTGGATTTCTTTCCACTTAAGGATAAAAAAACATATGGGATTGCTAAGTGCATAAGGGCTTTAATCCACTGGTAATATAAAAGAGTTTTTACTGTAATGAATCTGTTAAATAATGCACTATATTGAACATTTCATTTTGAAATGAAAATCTTCACATGGGTTGACTGTATATGTCCTAGATGGGGTTCACCTTTGAAAATTTTGTCTGACCACGGGCGTGAGTTCAGTTCCGCGTTTTTTTTTTTTTTTTTTTTTTTTTAATGTACTGTCCCATGCTTCCGAAATTATAGAGAGCATTAGATGTTTTTTTTTATATCCCCTCCACTATGGAGCAAACATGCATATATTTATAACTTGATATACCTCTTGGGAAATCATGTTACACTATAATAATTCAGTACTTATTTCTCTCATAGCATAGAGAATACAGTATGGTATATACCATACTAACTGTACTGTCTGTCCCTTTTAAGGTCAACAGTGACTTGTGTAAGGCCTATGGCATCAAGAGGAGCATAACATCTGCATATCATCCTCAGACCAATGGCCAAACTGAAGGGACAAATAGAACTTTCAAGACTAGACTAGCAAAATTATCCAACAACAAGTTCAATGATTGGGGCCAGTACATCATAGAAGTGGCATACAGCCTTCGCACACAAAGGCAGAAGTGTACCGGATTCACCCTACCGGTTAATGTTTAACCAGGTAATATTTATGTGTCACTGTGGTTGGTAATGTTGTGACAGTTTTGTAACATTAGCCTTGCCTTTGGGCTTCAGATTTGTGTTACTGATTTATTTCAGTTTCTTTCAGGATACAAGCAGTTTGAATTATGAGCGAGACAGGCCATCAGACGACCCAAATTGCTATGTGCAACATGAGATACCCATGTCTGTAGGACAACACTTAACAGGAATTTGCAAACAGGTGTTCAGTCTGACTATATATTATTAACATTTATTCCGTGTTGCAAAACTTATCTTGTATATTCAAACATTTGTATGTGCTTATATCATTTCAGGATACAGAAGAAATTGATTCAGAGCCAGACAGTCCTCCTGAGCTGTACCTGATGGCGATCTACTACCTCGTGCCAGTGACATAGCTTTGTATGTAGAAGAACAAAGCATAAAACAAGAAGAACTGCACAACCAGGTGAGTATGATAACAGTATAGCAGAGTTTCGTTGTTTAAATAAGATAATTATGGATACATCATTCATGATGATGTTTAATCAGTCGTTATAGGATATTAACATTATTCTTGTTTGGTCGAGTTTGAATATGCATATGATCTTCAGTGTGCAGTTTGAACTGTAATAGTAGTACAGCATTTAGCATGATAATAGTAGAACATTCTTCAAAACAATATTGAGATTTCGATCCAACATTTGCAATTATGCGCTGTGTAATCGTGTATATTTTTACACAAAAACCATCCCACCCACAATAGGCCTGTGAAACAAGGGTGCACTGTATTCACATCTTGAATTCCTGGAATACAAGCACTTTTGTGAAATAAGTTATGGTTCATGTTATTTTACAGTACAAACAGAATGTTGAAGTGTGGTAGGACCCCATATTATATTTACAAATCATAATAGATAGATAGATAAATAGATAGATAGAAGCAGGGAGTCAGATGATGAGAGGTGTTGTGTCTGCGAGAATCGAGCAATGCTAAACATGCTTACACTGAGGAAAGCTGACGACAGCGGCCAGTAAGGAGATGATGCAATTAGCTGTCAGCAGTCCTCTCGTGAACAAAGACCTAGTCCATCCACGAGGAACACACGTGACACACCCCTGCTACACCAGAATTTAGGAAAGAGAGCTCAGACGGAGACAAGCCTTAGAACAGGGAGGAGGAGAAGGAGACAGGCCTCAGAGGAGACAGGCAGGAGGTCAAGAAGAGGGATGACCCAAATGTTACTACATGACATTTGGTAGCAGCGAACGTATACGAACCTTGTCTACGAATCAACATTAAATTCCTACAAAATATCAAGATTGAAAACAAGAATATCTCTCTCTCAATCAACAACACAGCCAGCTCCTGACGCGTCTCTCCATCCAGCCCCCCCGTCTCCCAGATCATCATGCTGATGCAGAGGTCAAGAGATCACACGACGCCTTGCAAGTAGTTTAACAAAATATTGATACAATATTGCAATCTCTACGACGAATCAGCGAACTACAACCATCTACAATCAACTACAATTAACAACACCACGTCGTCTGTATAATCTTCTACACGCACCTACAAGAAGCGGCAGTCTTCATCCTACAACGAGTAAATCACAAGAAAAAAGGACCAAGAATACATCAAGAAAGAAAACAAACAAACAAACAAACGAAGAGTGAGAGACGACTCACAACTCATAACCACCAGACCTCACCCTCCTCTCTCTGCTACATCCACCCAACCCCCACCGCTTACGCAGGTGTGAAGAGGTCAATACACGCAGCAAAACACCAAGTCCATATTCACAACTCGTCTTACTCACCCGTCTTCACTCAAGTTACTCATCGCTACTCATTCACTCACCACAGCTACCAGTGTGGGAAGCCGACGTCACCATGTGCTGAGACGACAACACGCCAATCAACCCGCGAAGGACAACGCTATCACCACGTGCAACACCACTCACACCATTTCCCACCACGGTAAAAATTAGTGAGTTACATAGTTACTTCATTCATACAATACACAGTGATAGACAATAAGCTTCTGCACAAACATATAAAACGTGTTGTATAGTTACAGCTTAAATACACATACTTACTTCAATTATCTTCATAATTCAAACATTAAATACTTGCACCAACAATAAATATTCTACACGGTATATATTCATTCATTTATTATAACATTTATTTACTGCCAACGAGTGTTACCATTTATACCTACATAAAATACGTGTTTCATACATACAACTATACATTATTACATCTACAAAGTAATAAAGAAAATATACCATCACAGTTACTCAGTGAGCGATTAAAAGAACTGTATTTAACATTTATTAATTAAAGCTACCTAGTGGAAACAGACAAATTAAGTTACAAGGTAAACTAGAGAGAAAAAAAATGGCCAACACAAATGCCGTTAGCAAGAGTGAACATCTTCAACACAATCGTGAAGACAATGATTTCCACACAGTGCTGACACACATATTACCCACGATAGGTACAGGTGAACAACAAGTCAGTGTGTATAGTTAATACTGTATATAGTGTATATATTTTTTATATAAAATAACAAAATATGGGACTATATAATATCATTTTCAGTAATCTCTGTGCAATATAAACTAAACTTTAAGAAAGTATCCCAAGGAAATTAGCCAGTAATTATGCAACCATGAACAAAATGGAAAAAAGTGTACACAAGCGAAGAAAAACAAACTATAGAAAATCAATACATACAAAAAAAAAAAAGAAAGAAAGAAAGAAAGAAAAGTAAAACAGAAAAAAGAGAAATAGAGTAAGATCACATAACAAACAAATGAAAATAAGTGTAAGTGTTACTACATATGCCAAAATACCACATAAACTACAAACAAAAAAGCAAATTGTGTCTCCACAAACAAGTGGCATGACACATCATCACTATCATCGACCGCAGCATATGTTAGGACTGCAGTTATTACAATTATGTTACTCCATATTACAATAATGTAACTACAAACGATATGTAACAATTATGTAACGACAAACGATTACATTATGTTACACTTGTTACAATTATGTAACTACAAACAATATGTACCAATTAATGTAACAGTTGCATTAACAAGATGTAACTTTTATGTAACTTTAACTACAATTATGTAACTATAAACAATACTACAAACAATATGTACCATTTCTGTGACAGTTGCATTAACAAGATGTAACCTTTATGTAACTTTAACTACAATAATGTACTTACAAACGATATTTAACAATTATGTAACGACAAACGATTGCATTATGTTACACTAACTACAATTATGTACCTACAAACGATATGTAACAATTATGTAACGACAAACGATTGCATTATGTTACACTTTGCCAATTATGTAACAGTTGCATTAACAAGATGTAACTTTTATGTAACTTTAACTACAATTATAAGGCCAAGACACTTATGTAATAGTTGCATTAACAAAATGTAACTACAATTATAAGGCCAACACAATTATGCATTAACACAATATTTTGTAACAATTCATAAAATTGTAGTACAATTATGTAGTACCACAATGTTAGTACAATATTATAAGTCATACAATTATAGCACAATTCTGTATTACCAGTATCATCATACAAGTTAGGTGAAATATTAGACATTACTAAAGTGATAACTCAAATATGTAATGTATAACCTAGCAGTATTACCATTGCACAATTATATGCGTACGTCTGTTGTACATGCACGTCTTACAAAGTGTTATACAACAACCATTGCATTTATTCAAATATGTATACAACTTGTTTAAAATGTAATATTACCGAATAATCACTATTTACTAAGAATAATATATGTATACAATATTCATACAATTATGTTACTTTACAATATTGTATATTCACTTAATTAGCTTATAAGTTCATTATAATGTGTATGTAGTATGTATTAATATATTATAACTATTAAATGTCGATGGTACGCCATTTTTGCGCGGCCGAGCAGTGTGGTAGGACCCCATATTATATTTACAAATCATAATAGATAGATAGATAAATAGATAGATAGAAGCAGGGAGTCAGATGATGAGAGGTGTTGTGTCTGCGAGAATCGAGCAATGCTAAACATGCTTACACTGAGGAAAGCTGACGACAGCGGCCAGTAAGGAGATGATGCAATTAGCTGTCAGCAGTCCTCTCGTGAACAAAGACCTAGTCCATCCACGAGGAACACACGTGACACACCCCTGCTACACCTGAATTTAGGAAAGAGAGCTCAGACGGAGACAAGCCTTAGAACAGGGAGGAGGAGAAGGAGACAGGCCTCACAGGAGACAGGCAGGAGGTCAAGAAGAGGGATGACAGAAGTAGCCCAGAAGAAGCAGAAGGCAGAATATGCTAAGAGACAGCACAAGGGTGTCAAGACCTTCAGTCTCCATTTAGGACAGATGATACTTTGAAAGTACTTAAGAAATGTTTCCCGCAAGGGTGAAAAGATGGAACCCAAGTGGAGTGGTCCATATAAGTAAGTAGTACAAAAAAGTAGCATTGGTTTTTATGTTGTATTATGATCTAATGTGTCTGGACAAGCAACTGCAGCCAAGCAACTATCCCACTAGGGCTGTCCCATACAGTGACCTGATGCTCTCCTATGGCACACAGTGGGTGGTTGTCTGAGGTGCAGAGAGAGTGTGGAAATTTGTTTCCTGGATGGATGCTGAATTTGCATCTCCAACCATTTAACACTGTCACATTAGAAGACTCTGTCATTCTGTCATTTGTTGTATGAATGACACAATGTTGGAAACTGTTAGGCTTCTGTCTAAGTTTATAGCCACTTGGGGGTGAAAGAAGAGTTGTTGTTGATGAAAAAGAGTTAGTAATAGGAGGTGACAAGAAGGACTGGAGAAAATTGGATGAAGGGGAAGGTAGACGCAAGGAAGGATGACGAAGGCAGGGAATGATGTGGGTAGCTCAATTGCAAGTGAGTGGGTGATGGGAACCCACACCTACCAGTGCTGTCACCTGGAAATAAGAGCAGGAAGAGCTGACAAGAAAGCTGGGAGAAAATATGAAGAGATAAGGGTAGATCCACGAAATAAATGATAAAAGTAAAATAATTAGAAGGCAGCACTATATATAGAGAGGAAATGATTGTTACCTCTAAATTCAAATTGGCTCCTGTGTAATGTGCATATTGTAGCAGGTGGGGGCGCTCACCATCCACTCACTTGATGTAGTGCCGCTCTCGGGTGTCTGTCCTTTCCTCTCTTCCTTCCTTCTTTCCTTCCATCCTCTTCTGTCTTTCCTTTATTCTTTCCTCGTCTTTGTGCCTACGGGTGACTTTACACTTCCTCTTCTGTCTTTCCTTCATTCTTTCCTCTTCCATCTGCCTGTGGGTGACTCTACACTGAGTGACAAGCCAAATGGTTTCCTGTACACCAGGTAACCATTTACTACGCTGGGTGGTAATCATATAACCAAATTTTGGCGCCTGGTGGTTTAGTGGGTAATTACAGAGCTCCAATCGGATTGGTCCGGTGAAGGTTTATATTCAAGGGGTGGTTGTGGTTTATTGCTCAAGTAATGCCATTCAGGAATGAGTGAGGCTGGTCACTCTCATCTTAAATGTCAGGACCAACTTGCCAAGCCCCGGGCTTCTACGCTCCTCATGGGGCATCATAGGATTGGGTGATGAAAGAATGAATGAAAATGTAATTTGTACTCAGACTTTCCTGCCCGTCTAATCTCTTTCTTTGTTTTACAGAGTGCTTGAGCAGCTTGACATCGACTGCAACCAGCGAGTGGCATTACAGTCGGTAAAGACCAAAGAAAAATTAAAATGCCGAATTCCATATGATCAGCTTCGTCCACGTTTGCAGAGCCATTTGCACACTAGAGCAAGGTATCGGTGTTATGACAACATTTTACAGTCCTGGCCATGGGTTCCACTGAATGCATTGAACTGGAACAACATAACTCAGGTTCGAGTCCAGGGGCATAAGTTACTTTTGTTCGGTATGTGGTGCTGACCACCATCCTTTCTGTCCATGTTGTGGAACCTTGAAGTGCCTGCATTGAGTGGTCGCTGTAATCGAGGAAACAATTTAATGTGCTGTTATGAGTAGTAACCATGAAACCAAATGAGGACTAGGATTGTACTTCCTTCGTTCTCTGCTTTTATAAACTTTGCAGAGCATGTGTGAAGAATATTCCAAGGATCTAGGTTGTCTTGCAGTTTGGAGTACCATATCTCCACATTTTTTTATCTGCTGGTATGCATAATGTAATTCATTGTGTATGAGTGCACAACTTAACAATTATCAATTAACTGATCCACAAACACATCAAAATATTGATTATATTAACACTTTTTGTTAGTTTTGTAGAAATGTTGAGATTCTCCTGCATAAATGCAGTTACATATTTCATTTACTTCAGGCAGATGAGAATTGTGATGCTGAGAGTCACTCAAACTCATTTTATGATGTCCCTTCACCACCATGCGGAATCAATGTGCCATCCCTTGGTAAGGAAATCAAAATTTATTCTTAGGAAATCCGTCATTGGCAAAGACCTTAGCATGCGCTGCCTTGAACGTTACTTATGGCAATGAGCTTTTCAAATAGCCACACAATGTATTTTCATCAAAGAACTGTACAACTTGTTGCCAGTGACCATAGGAGGTACAGTACTGCTTGGAGAATTTACTTTGGCAACAACAATATGAACTAGTCAACATGTGGTCAGTCCTTTGAATATTTAGTCGGCTTTACAGTTACACTTCTTCCATATTCCCAGTCAACAACAGTAGCCACTTTCTATTCACCTAACTCACATCCCAACCTTCTTACGTGCCTTGCATCCCTATGGATATTTTTGAGTCAGATTACGTATTGTCTTTTGCCAGGCCCTTACCTGCACACACCTCCACCAGAGTAATACTTTTTCAATCGATTTCATTGTGTTCACCTTACCCATTAACCATCCCATCTACTTTGACATTCCCAACATTAACATACAGAGTTAAACAGCTCACTCACTTCTCTCTTTTTTCCTGCTTGCTTACATACACACTCAAATCTACTCCTTCACTGCACATGCACGGTTGTAATTTGTGACATACACACAATCACCCACACTTGTATTCTCACTGTCATTCTTACGCATACAACCTGAGATCCAATTTTTCCATGTTTTCCTAAAATCTTCCATCTCTGACATACAGCAATACATATGCCCTCCTTTTCCCTCTCATCTACTATGACACATATCCCCAAGTCCATACACCCATTCTCACACACTCACCCAGCCATCTGGTTTCTGTTAGCTGGCATATATCCACTTTTCCATCACAAAATCACTTGAACAATCTCCCTTACTTTTCTGTCATCATTTGAAGCTCTCACATTCCATGTCATCAGTACTGTGTCACTTGTTTAGTCCTTTTTCGTCAATTGTAGGTCTGCGCATGCAAGGTATCTTTGTGGTATTTTTTGTTTATCAACAAATAGATAGCATGTGGTTTGGTTATGTGCTGACTATCCACTTTAATTACAGTAATTTATCTGGCCTACAGGAAAAACTTTCATATCACTCAGCACTCTGTAACCAAAGGGTAGTTGTACACACAGCAAAAAAAAACTATCGTTACAGGGGGGTCCGATGAGTTTCGTACTGAACAATCCAGCTGTCTCGGTAAGGTTGGAGGAAGGCAGTTATCAAACGTTTCATTAGTGGTGTCAGTTTGTATCGTTACAGGGGGGTCAGATGAGTTTCACAGTGAACAATGCAGCTGTCTCGGTAGGGCTCGAGGAAGGCTGTTATCAAACGTTTCATTCGTGGTGTCAGTTTGTATCGCGCAGAAGGTGTAACGATACTTTTTTGAATGTGTGTACGCTAAGGCAATGGCAGATGCTGTTACCTTTTTTTTTTTTTCTTTTTTTAGGGGAGGGGGGATAACTTGTCGTGCAGGTGATTGCAGAGTGGAAAAGCAGCCACCAAAGCTACAGTCTGAGGTCCGTGTAGCTCCTGCACATTAAGATCCAATAGTAGCAGCAAGTAAAATATCTATACCAGAAACATGGCTAACTGATATCCACATTGACCATGCTCAAAATCTACTTGGAAGAAGTTTCACATCCTTTCTGGGCTCCAGTCAACTCTCATTTTTGACAGTAAAAACTTTAGCCAAGTACGAGCTCCAAAGAATGACTGGATACAAATTATTAATACAATTGTCATTGGGTAACTGTTAGTAACATTGGTTGTTGTTGTGACACTGTCAAAGTATATGATAGTATGGTTTATGCTTTCAGTGAACATGATGACAGGTTTAACCCTTCGTGGGCAAATGGGGTCCCTGTGGACCCCAGCATGTTTTATAGTTTTGCCATTAAGCCATTTTTTACTTTCACAGCCTGGCCTCTCATGACTTTTATTGTAGATGGTTATTTTATATCCTCATAAAATTTGAGCAAAAAATCTCGCACGATTAAGGAGTGACATTGCAATAACTATCAATGGAGTCCGCCAGGACCCCACCTGGCCTTTCGTGTGACTAATTTTTTTTATATATTTTTTCAGATATTTCAGATTATAAACATTAGGACAATGTCAATACCAGTAGCAAAGTTTTATGCCTCAATGGCGGTGGCAGAAGATGACCAAGAAGAAGAAAATTATTCAGATGGTGATTAATCTGTATCCGATGCTGATGATTATGAAGTGTTTGAACGATCGGACGGTGAAATTAGTGTGAGTAGTATGGAGTCTCCTGTGAGTGCTGATGATAATTGTGAAAATGCAAGTGGTGGTAGTAATACAGAAGATGCCTATCAAGAGGATAAAACAAGAAATTGTTGTACCAAATTTGAACATTATAGGGATAGTTTTATTTTATTATCATGCTAATTTACTTTACACATGAATTTGTTATTATTTTGAGAACCTTTTCCAAGAATACTGACAATCAGACACTCAAATAAGTGTAGAATCAGTACTTCCACATTCCAACTTTAATAAAATTGTGATAAAATGATTTTTTTTTTTTGTTAAAATAATAAAAAACAAAACAAAAAAAGGGACACTTTGTGGGTTGGTTCCACGTGCTGTGTCCTGGGCAACATATATACAAAGTTTAGTAGATACAACTTTATGAATATGGCAGAAATACACCATTAAGGTTTGGGGTCTGCTGTGACCCCATTGGCCCTCCTTGTAACTTGGTAACCCCTGCCCCACGAAGGGTTAATAGCCAGACTGCTGCCTTGCTAAAGTCCAGCAGTCCAATAATAACTGTGGATATTGCTCATATCAAATAGCAGAAGGGAGCTTCAGACTGTGGCTGTACGAGTCTTTGTTATTGAATCCCTCCTGAAACCCAAGATTAAGTGCAGGAAAGTATAAGGAATCATCTAGCTTATTGTTTTAGGGATGGTGTCTTGAAGCCATTTCCAGTAACAACACTCCCTGTCATTTCGGAACCACATAGAAATCGATCTTTCGGATTAAATATTCAGTCACTGCTGACTGCTAAAGGTAGCCCATAGAGAGATGGTTTTGTGTAAAAATCTCTTTCATGCTGAGTGTGGAACTACAGAAAAACGATATACTTTTTGTGTGCCGAATGTGTAATTTTTTTGCGTGTGTGATTGTTCTTAGTTTGTTATACGTAGCATTTGGGGCAAATCTTGTAAATGTTTGAGGCATTTGATATGTTCCCAGAAGTGTGCAGGTTGAGAGGCATATTAGAAATCCAGATATGAACTGAGTTAAGTGACAGCCAAGTCTGGTATGTCTACTTTTGGGCATGTTAAAGCATGGAGTATGATGGTACTTTTTTCGATGGGAAACCAGTTGCCCAGAAAGTGTGTGACTGAATTAAATATTTGTTTTGATAATAGTGGAATGAACCTTATGAAACATATATGCACCTTTAATGTGGGTAACAAATCTGTTTTTATTTAAGTGTAAGTGTCTGTAAAAAACAAATCAAGTTTCAGTTCAATATTATGTTGTAAGGTACAGCCAAAAGCAAAGGTTCTTCAATAACCCTTTGCCAGGATTTGGTATTGCCCTCCAAAACATTGTATTGTTCCTTGTCTTACTGTTGTTGTTTCATATTAGTGTCATATAACAAACATAAATCTGTAATACCTACAATTCGTACAGCTGGCAGCAAAGTGAAGAACTTCTGCACATGGCTGTTCATAGCTTATGAAATGCAAAGCTTCAAATGTAGTACAGTAGTGATTTAAGGATTACAGTCTAGGATCTTTTGCACAGACAGCCCCGAGTTAACTCGCCGCATGCCAGTTATTTTTAGCCCTATGGGTCGCTTCCGTGCTGGCCATTTTTTTTTTACCCTTTTTGGGGGGGTTAAAATGATAGTTTTTTTTATTTTTATTTTTATGTGGCCGACTCTGGGCATAGGCTTCACAGCCTGCTCTCAAATCCCGGTAGTCCTCCTACATACCATACACCTCTCTACATGTCACCACTTCGGTGCTAACACCCACTGTCCATACTGAATACATGCTAGGGCTGTCTTATACAGGACTGGTGCAATGGTATTAGCGGGGGTATTTTTACAGCATGTCGGTGGGTCTTCTGGTAGATCAGTAAAGTCTGATTTTATGAAATTCAAATCCTTAAACTGTTCCCTACCCCAGCGGGGATTCGAACCTGGGTACGGTAAGACTGCAGGCCACCTCTCTACCGATTGAGCCACTGCCTCCCCCAACAAGGAATTTCACCATTAAAAAATGCTCACCGAAGCTCGCAAATGGGTTTTATTGAGTCCTGCATACTCGTATACAGGTATTCCCACTCTCTCACACTCACCATGTAGCTGAGAGCAAGCTATTTTCTATGTAAGGTATACTCAGGTATTTATGCTGGGAAGGTATAGCAATGTTCAGTACACTATTCTGATTACATATTACTTCAACATCTGTCACAATTTGCATGTCTCTCTCACTGTGAATGCATTGACTTACACTTACTTGAAGATAGGTACAACCTAACTTCATTATGTACAGTCCTGGCACTTACAAGAAGGTATTTACAACTTGAATTCACTGTGAACAGTCCTTACACTTACAGGAAAATATTTACAACTTGATTTCACTATGTATAGTCCATACACCTAGGTGAAAATATTTACAACATGCCTTCACTATGTACAGCACTTGATGAGGCATACAGGCAGAGTGAGGCGAGCGAGCATGTGAGGGGGAGCAAATGGGTGTGTTGACTGCCTGAGGCATCATATAGGAACTTACCATACATGCCTGCCAATTTTTACTGGAGAATCTTGAAAAATGCAGTCACAGTGAATTTTTAATTTTAAGCCGTTTTAAAACGGCACTGGCACTGGCTGTGGAATTACGTCAGACCGTTTTAAAACGGCACTGCCACGCGGCGAGTTAAAGGTCACAACTCTTACCTTGGACCTGTGATGGGCTGTGGATCACTGAGGGCCATGTCAAGTGACCACCATCAGGTTTTTTTGTACCAGGAATCACTGATGCAGGGGGATAACTAATGTACAGTTTCTCACAAGGAAAAGTACATTTTCAGTGGAGTGAATGGAGCTGGGGCCTGATTGACTGCTGCCTCCCTAAATAGCGCCAGCAAGGCTGCCGCACCACCCTTATATATCCACAGTGCTTACTTCTGTATATCTATGTAGCTTGCTCTCTCCCTCTCTCTCTCTCTCTCACACACACACACACACACACACACACACACGTTCATATGAAATTATTCCTTGCCTGTCACGGGTCAGTATCTGTTAATGTAAAATCACTATGAAAACCTAAAAATTACTGTGATAAGTACAGTATGACAATAAACTTCATGCATATGGTATAATTTATTAGATCCTGTGTATATGATATGAGTCCTTGAGGATGGGTTAAGTCCTACATGGCTTTTATCCGTTTTATGAATAATGCAGGGTATAAAGATCTAAAAATCAAGTAACTATTATATAATGTTCAGAGACTGAACACAAATAGAATTTTACTGTCATATTGGCCTTAAGCTTATGGAGTTTCGTGGAGAGAGAGACTGACAAATGACGAAGGAGCACTGCGGTATTGATGTGGATGTGATTGAGAAAGTTCAGAGAACTATGCTGAGGTGGTTTGGTCATGTGGAAAGAATGAAAGACTGACTCGGAGGGTTTATGTGAGTGAGGTAGAGGGGACAAGGGAGAAAGGAAGACCAAGGATGAGGTGGAGTGATGGGGAGGTACAGTCGTCAGCACAAATTCGCTGCAAGGCTGCTCGTGTGATGTGGTCGTTTTGTCTGGCAACAGTGTATGGGAAATAGTTGCCACACAGGCTTTTTTACGCTTTAAAGACGTGTTTGTAAGCATTAGTACTATAAATCGTCCATAATGGAATATTCTTTATGTCTGATTAGCATAAAAATGTGCAAAAGACGACAGATGAATATTATGGAATGATGAAACTTCCGCTCTTTCCCCCATACCCCTCCTGATGACCCTCCCCAGCCTACCTCTCACCTCACCTTCCCCTCCCTCATGCTGCCCTTCATCTCCACTCCCCTCTCCCTGTACTGTCTACCTTATATTATCGACGGAACTAATCTACGTAATGAACTGCACTCTTCTCTGTTTCTTGTCTATTACCGTAACCATTTTGCTCCTTAAAATTGAAGAGTTTCTTGCCATGCAACAGTCTTTTTCTCCCATTCTCTATTCCAAACATGATGCAGCAATTGGAAACATTATGGTTCTGATACTGCTTCATGAATCAGTGAACAGTGGAGAATCGGAACATTTTTCCTAGAAAGAGAGATAGACTATGAGGAGGAATGGGACCAAAATTGTTTAATACCGCCTACCGGAATAATAGCCACCGACTGCCAGGCTCACTCAAACAAACACCAGTAAGGAATACATCACAGGAGCGAGACCTCAATGTTCCTGTATCTCCCGGCTGTTGCTAGTGTCAAAAGGTGGAGAAAAGAAAAACAACTGAAATAAAAGAAGTGGGAAGGAGATGGGGAGAAAGAGAATGGGACTCAAACAGGAAGGAATAATGATAATAAAACTTTGATATAGTTGGCAGTACTGCAAGCAAATGGGAATAGGACAGGCTGGGTTTAGTAAAAAGTCAGAAGAGAATTCCGATGAGCCAATAGAGCTAGTGCCGTGGATAAATGAATGAAGGTAGAGAGGGTGGGGAGAGAAGAAAGTGAAGAGGCATGAACGTGGGTGGGGGGTAGGAGAGAGAGGGAGGGATGGGGGGGATATCAGAAGGAGTAAGGTGGAGAGGGGAAGGCAGTTTAGACACGATTATAATGAGGAATACCAAAGTATTGCGCTCATATTTCGTTCCATAACATTCTTCTTTCAACTCATGCACCTTATTACACTAATCAAATACTGTACTGTATACAGAATACTGTACTCTAGGCAATCACTAGTACCACTTCTTAAAAACATGCCTTTAAAGTGTATAAAAGTCTGTGTGGCAACTAGTCCCCTTACACTGTTGCCAGACAAAATGACTCACATCACACGAGTAGGCTTGCAGCGAATTTATGCTGACGACTGTACTTGTATATGAGAGGGGGCTGGAGGGAGGCCAGCCAGATGGCAGGTGACAGGGTGACTTGAAGGCGATTTGTTTGTGGTCACACGTTATGGGGACCTAGACGTCAGGCTATAGATAGGTAGATAGATATATATCACTTTGAGTGAGGTTGCTAGATAAGGGTATTATACTTTACCAAGGACTCTGCATCATATTTTAGGCTGAACCAGCAAGCTTTGTATGAATTGTTATTATTATTATTATTATTTTTTTTTTTTTGCGTGCGTGTGTGTGTGTGCGACCCCTCTGTGGCGGGGGGGACACAACCTGGCTGCATTATGGGGTGGTACTATTACTCTGCGGCCTGGTTGTGTTAGGAAGAATACTGCCACCATATTCCCTGCGTGTTGTAAAAGGCGACTATAAGGGGCAGGGTGAGGGGACTAGGGACCCCCTCCTCTGTTTTTTAGTTCCTAAAAAGAGACAGGCCAGAGAAAGGGATGGGGGATGGAGTTATCCCCGTACCCTGAAGATTGGGTCAATGAATGTGCGTGGATGTAGTACGATTGAGGCTAAAAGGGAGGAGATTGGGAGAATGTTTGTGAGAAGAAAGGTGGATGTGTTAGTTTTGAGTGAAACGAAGATGAAAGGGAAGGGGGAGTCTATGTTTGGAAGTGTGAATGGAAGATTGTCAGGTGTTGACAGAGGAAGGGCAAGAGAAGATGTGGCCTTGTTAGTGAGTCCGGAAGTACAGCAATGTGTGACTGAATGGAAGGAGGTGTCATCGAGACTGATGTGGATGAAAGTGAAATTTGAACGTGAGTTGTGGGTGTTTGTGAGTGCATATGGGCCTGGTAGTGAAAGGGATGAACAAGAGAGGGAGTCTTTCTGGAATAATGTTGATGAGTGTCTGCAGAGTTTTGGAGCGAATGTGAATGAGGTAATGATGGGAGATCTGAATTCTAGAGTGGGAAATGTAGCAGTTGAAGGCGTAGTTGGTATGCATGGTGTGCCTGGAAGAAATGAAAATGGGTACCGAATGATAACGATGTGTGTTGAGCGAGAGATGGTGATTGGGAATACGCTGTTTGAGAAGAAAGATATAAGTATACATGGGTGAGACAGGAGGGTGGAAGGGTTGTTGATAGAGCTTTGATGGACTATGTGGTTTTGTCTAGGAATGTAATAGGAAGATTGTTGGATGTGAGAGTTCTGAGAGGGGAGGGTGGAGGTATGTCTGACCACTACCTGGTGGAGGGAAAGTTAAGAGTGGGTAAGAGATGGGTGAGAGCTAGGAGGGTTAGGTGTGGCAGGGAGGTTTTGAAAGTGAGTGAGTTGGATAAAAGAGAGAAAAAGATAGAGTATCAGGAGAAATTGAAAGATGAGTGGAACGCGTGAAAGATCAGAAAAATGGCAGTGTGCAGGAGGAATGGCAGTTGTTTAAGAGTGCTGTGGTGGGACATGCAGAAGAGGTGTGTAGTGTGAGACGTGTGGGTGGTGGTGTACGAAAAGGAAGTGAATGGTGGTGCGAGGAAGTAAGTATGGCTGTGGCTGAGAAGAGACGTGCATATGAAGTGTGGCTGCAGAGGAAGGATGAGATGTCATATGAAAGGTATAAGGAAAAGAGGAATAGAGCGAGAAGGGCTGTGCGTGATGCTAAAGTGGCAGCAGATGAGAGGTGGGGTAGGCGGCTGACAGAGAATTTTCAACAGAATAAGAAAATGTTTTGGAAGGAGGTGAAAAGGGTGCGAAAGGGAGAGTCTGGGAAGGAAGAACGAGTAAAAGCAGAGGATGGAAGGATGTTAATTGAGATGGATGCAGTAAGGAAGAGATGGGCAGAGTATTTTGAAAGATTGTTAAATGTAGAGGAGGAAAGGGTGGGTGAGATTGTGGCAGATGGAAGGGTGCGAGGAATAAATGTGTTGGGAGAGTTGAATGATTCTTTGATCACAAAGGAGAAAGTGGAGAAGGCAGTAAAGGAGATGAAAACAGGGAAAACTGCAGGTATGGATGGGTGTGCTGTGCAATGCCTGAAGGGTGGTGGAGTGACTATTGTTGACTGGTTAGTAAGATTGATGAATGTGTGTTTTGAGAAAGGTATGGTGCCAATTGACTGGGCAAGTGCTTGTGTGATCCCGTTGTATAAAGGCAAGGGTGATAAGTATGAATGTTCTAGCTTTAGGGATATAAGTCTGTTGAGTGTTGTAGGTAAGGTGTATGGTAGAGTGTTAATTATGAGAGTAAGGGTACAGAGGGAGTGATTGGTGATGAGCAGTGTGGCTTTAGGAGAGGGAGGGGATGCGTTGATCAGGTGTTTGCTGTGAGACAAGTGTGTGAAAAGTATTTAGCGAAAGGCAAGGATGTGTTTTGGGCATTTATGGATTTAGAGAAAGCGTATGATAGAATTGATATAGAGGCTTTGTGGACTGTTTTAAGATTGTATGGACTTGATGGTAGGTTACTAAAAGGGGTGAAAAGTTTTTATGTAAATAGTAGAGCGTGTGTAAGAGTGGGAAATGCTGTGAGTGATTGGTTTCCCGTGAGAGTTGGGCTGCGACAGGGATGTGTGATGTCGCCTTGGTTCTTTAATATTTACATGGATGGTGTTGTAAGGGAGGTGAATGCAAGAGTTTTAGGTGGAGGTCTGAGTCTGGTGAATGTTGATGGTGGAGAGTGGAATCTGAAGCAGCTGCTGTTTGCAGATGATACTGCAGTGGTGACTGATTCAGAGGAGAGATTGAGACAGTTGGTAGAGGAGTTTGGAAGGGTGTGTGAAAGGAGGAAATTGAAAGTAAATGAGAATAAGAGTAAAGTGATGAAATGTACGAGGTTGATAGATGGTAGGGGGATGAATATAGTTTTGAGTGGTGAGTTGCTTGAGGAAGTAGATTGTTTTAAAAATCTAGGGTCACATGTTGCTGTGGATGGAAGAATAGATGCAGAAGTGAAGTTTATAATAAATGAAGTAGGAAAGGTGCTGGGAGGAATGAAAAAAGTGTTTAAATTTCGTTTGCTTAGAATGGATGTAAAGAGAAGGCTGTATGAGAGTGTTGTGGTACCGACTGCATTATATGGGGCTGAAACATGGAACATGGGTGTAGCAGAGAGGAAAAGTTTGAATGTAATGGAGATGAGGTGTCTGAGGAGTATGTGTGGAGTGACGCGTATGGATCGGGTGCGAAATGATGAAGTGCGAAGGAGAACTGGAGTTGTTCGGGAGATGGCTGGTAGAGTTGAGCAGAGGGTGTTGCGATGGTTTGGGCATATGGAGAGAATGGATAATGAGCGATTGGTGAAATAGATAACTAGATCTGATGTGAGAGGTGTAAGGCTGAGAGGAAGACCACGAATAGGATGGATGGACAGGGTGAAGAGAGCGCTGGATGCGAGAGGGATGTCTGTTGAGCAAGGAAGAATGGCTGTGCGTGACAGAAATAAATGGAGAAAAATTGTGAATGAATAAGTGATGACGCAGCCCTGAGGGGATATTCTCCCGCATTTGGTCTGATCAGGTAGTCAGGTCAGGTGCGGGTAAGGGGATGGGTCTGTTATGATGTGGCAGGGGTAAACCAGTTCTGCTGTCGGGCCCTTCTGCGGATGTCACTGATTGCATTGCGCAGTTGACCCTTGTGCGGTGTGGTGCGGTGAGAATCTGTCCGTTCTCCCCTTTGGGGCTAAGATGCGAATGAATGTGTTTGAATGGATGAGTAAATGGGGAGTGTGTCGTCCTGTCTCGGCTACCTCCCTTTCCTTAGGGGAAGCAGCCTAGGTATATAGATAGATAGATAGTGTGTGCGAGTCCAGGGAATCTTGTGGTGATTTATAGTCAACGTAGGTTTATGAAGTATAAACCTGTTTACATATTTCTTTCCTTGAACATTTACTACCTTTGGCTTTTGCATTGGAAAATTTCCAAAATAACGGACATTTCAAGCCATTTTCCATTACTTACCTACCCTGAACATGCTTTGTATAATTTGGCCTACTCATTCCTAAAGTTGGTCACCAAATCATCAATAGATGTAGATTCTCAGAGGGTAAGACGTTTACAATGAACTAAAGGTTTCCTCAGTATGTTGGTCTTTAATGTACGTGAACATTGTGATGAATACTAGTCAAGAAAAGGGAGAAGGAAAATAAAAAATCCAAAGTTTGAACAAATAATTTACTTTGTTAGGTTCCTGGCAAAAAAGAAAAAAAATGAAATGGGCCCAGTACCTTAGTTACAAAAGTAATTCAGTAAAGCCCTAAATACTATTGTTTACCTTAAAACCTGCAATAGAAAGAAAAAAAGCTCATCCTTAGTTCCCTTACCACCAAGGATACATTACAAACAACAGCTAAATATGACATCTGTGAAAATCTAACCTTCTCATTTTGTGTAATACCTAAGCTGGGTATATGTTAAGAAAGCACCTAAAAAGGATGTGTATTTTCTAAACTTGTAAATATATGTAACACTTCCGCAAAGAAACCACTGGAAAAAGTCCTTTTCTATCTATCTATCTATTGCCAGACGCCATAATCCCGTAAGGGGTGGCCACTTGACTTTGAGTTATATGTTTTACGGGGAGGGGCACTAACCCTCCACCAACCCACTTGTTGACAAGTAGGGAGCACGTGTGGTTTGGCTATATGGTTACCACCCAGCGTTGCAAATGGTTTCTTGGCTTAAAGGAAACCATTTGGCTTGTCACTCAATGTAAAGCCATCTGTAAAGGAAAGAAAAGCAATAAGTGACAGGAAAGATGGGAGAAACAGGAAGAGAAGAGGGCAGGCACAGAATCAGAATGATAAAGGCTAAGGAAGAAGTAGGCAGCACTACATCAAGTGAGTGGATGATGGTCGCCACCACCTACCACAATAGTCCTTTTACTAAGCATAAATAACAAGAATTCTGCTTCCTTGTTTCCCTGCTATGACCATGCACTTGATTCAGATGTATATAATCTACACTGTTTATTATTTTTAGTAACTGACCATTATCTTTTATAATGGAACATAACAAGGGGCCACGCAATCCAGCCATCGCTGGTTGCCAATTATCGAGTTAACTTATTATTTATCCCTGTACCACAGCTTAACCGCGTATATTCACAATGAATTATAAAAGACTGTAACCGAAGCATATAGTAACTGCTCGTTAGATAGTAGTCCATTAAAAATAATTATTATAAGACTGTAGGGTATATGATTCGCGTGATAATCTGTCTCCCTTCGCCCGTGTCCGTAACTTCTTTGTTTACAGTGGATTCGTCCATTATTTTATTTGGGTCAACGAATTAGACCCATCATACATTACGACAGATAGTAAATAAGCTAAACATGAGATCAAGATTCTAAAATGGTAAAAATGATGGGGCTTTGCATTATAAATCAGTCAAGATTATCGTCGGTGAAATTCCCTGTCCCGAATTCACCGAGAGACGAAATAACCAGTTACGAGTTGTTTTCTCCCCAGAGTCTGAGAGTGAATGATTTGTTCAGTTGCCCCAAGAAGTGATGGCAGAGTTTCAGATTGCCATACGTTCAAGGAAAACAGTGAATATAAGATAAAAATTCTGTGCCTTCATCCCGTCATATCAGATTAAATGTATATTATATACCGTTAAAATTAATGGAAAATGAATAACAGGAGACAGTGATACATAAGATGTTAACACTGATACGTTTCCCGATTTGAACCAGGGCTGCCAGATTTTTTTGATCGAGGTAACGTACTGGTGTTTCAAAATTATCGTCTTTCCACCCTAATTGTCGTAGATATATCGGATACCTGTGAAAATTATCGTATATTTTTTCTGCTACTACTACACTACGCTCAACAATAATATGATAATTATATAAAAAAATGATGGAGAGCTTACCAACACAACATGTCTTCAGTGGTGTTTAAAATTTATATAAACAGCATTAGTCTCATGTAATAAAAAAGAAAAAAATGGAAATTCATAAAAGTTTCGATATATGTAATGGCCAATGTAAATTGTTATGCTGAGTGTTTTTAGGCCGACTCATCGTACTAAAAACACTAGCGACTGAGCGGGGTCCTCTTTCCGGACCGGAAGTAAAGCACCAACAAAGGAACAGGACATAAAAACTAGGCAGTCCACCTTTAACACATCTATTACCTTAATTCTAACACCGTTACAATATTACATAGAATGATATTCTGGACAGGGGATACAGATATACAAAGTTACGTTAAGATACACGGGATATTTAACATACACTGTGATTACACTTTACAATGGGTTGGGGGTTCTATAATTGGATGTGACTGTCTTTCGTCAAAGCCCAAAAGGTCTTAGTTCACTGGCACAAGAGGAATATATAGGTTTAATGGTCTAGGCGAGGAATATTTCTGTAAAAGGACAGGGGGAGCAGATCACTACAATTGACTCGTTGGGCTAGGCGCGGTGACACTCGCTCGCGCGTACACTGGCAAGGGGGAACTCCTCTATTCTGGGCTGGGGGAACAACACTAAACTCACGGGTCCAGAATTATAGTCTTTAATAAAGGGCAGGTGAGTTTGGGGTAATCACAGGCACTTACAGATGGAATCCCTCTAATTCACACTGTCACTCTGTCACTGTCCCGGTTTCACTTTCTCGGATATAGGAGGGGATGTCACTGATCTTGCCCGTTTTTCTGGGGTGATATCACTCGGTCACTTTAAGGGGACCTCCGGGGGCTCTACCCGTGGCGGGAATCACCGTACCCGCTGGGGGGGACTCGACCCGGGTCCGATCCGCTGAGGCGTTGCAGGGAGACCCTCTTGCCTTGGGTCTCGACCTGATGTAGACCCTCCTCTTGGGTCTCGTCGTCGTGGCGCAGGGAGGCCTGCCTATGTGGGGCCTCGACCTGATATAGACCCTTCTCTCAGGGTCTCGTCGTCGTGGTGCAGGAAGGCCCATCTATGTGGGGCCTCGACCTGATGTGGTGGCCCTCGAGACTGGAGCCAAACAGGTGAAGAAATCGTGTCTGGCGTCGGAGGCTCTGGGGCAGGAGGAGGGCAGCGTTGGTAGGCTGCTGGGCTTGCCTTGGGGTCCAGGGACTGTGGAGGTCTGTCGGGGGACGCGCCGTCAGATGTGGGCTGCGGCCTCGTCTCCTGCTGGTGCCTGGGGGAGACAAGAACCTCCCGGGAGTGGGAGGTAGGTCCCGACTGGGACTTAGTCTCTGCTCGGGGGACACCTTCGGGGCAACTCTCCCGAGTGGTGCCCAGCTACTCCTGCAGGAGTTGGCTGAAGATGGAGGACACACGGAGGCCGTGTTCTCTCTCTTACACAGGGAGGGTAGCACAGAGGCGACTCTCCCTCTCGTCTCCGACACAGCCGTGGCGCCAGGTCGATCGGCCCTGGGACCCACTTTTGGCTTTATACAAGGGGCTCTTACCCTTGGGGTGGCTAGGGGTGTTGGCCCCTTATAGTTCACTATTGGGCCTCCTGCCTGTTTGTGATAGAGGGTATTTCTCCCTCACAATTGACTAAAGGACCTCCTGTCCTGGTAGTGGCAGAGGGTATTTCTCCCTCGTGGCTCACTGTGGCAGAGGGTACTGGCCCCTCGTGGCTCACCAGAGTTGTGGCAGAGGGTGGTGTTCCCTTAAGGCTCACTGTGGCAGAGGGTACTAGCCCCTCGTGGCTCACCAGAGTTGTGGCAGAGGGTGGTGTTCCCTCGTGGCTCACTGTGGCAGAGGTGCGAACACCTCGTGGCTCACCAAGGGACCTCCTGTCCTTCTGGGGTGAAGCTGTGGTCGTCACCACAATACTACTAGGGACTGATTTTATATCAGTCCCACCCCACTGCTGTCGATGGTCAACCCGCCGTTGAAGTTGTTGCGGATCTAGGCTCACCTGGCGTTGGGCAGTTGCGGGGAGAAGGGGCACAGGTCAGTGATGGTTGGGTGACCCTTTTGCCCTGGGTCATTAACCTCCCCGTTATCCCTTCCTAGGGTGGTGGGGTGGTGGTGGCCCGGTGGTGGGGTGGGGGGTGGCGGGGTGGATGGTCCGGCGGCGGGCATTTTATAAATACTGTATAGAGCAGGTATCATTTAAGGGAGGTTTATATAACAATATTCGGTTTAGAAAAGTTAATTCATCAAAAATTATTAAATAAAATAAACAATTCCTCTACACTATTTACAGATCACTGGTTACACAAGATACTTTTAGGTAATTCTTTCTTATCAAAATAAATATTTCTGTACTTCACGGTGACGAATGACGAATATCAAACCGTAACAGTCAACCGTCAATGTGACTCGAAATGTGCCTGTACATTTCCTTCAGTACAACAAGCCTAGCTATCTCATAAACGTAATTACCCTACGTGCTCTAAGGAAAATTACAACCTCTCATTTTACAGATAACTGACTGTCTATGGAAAAGATTTACTCTTGATCAAAGGGCTTTTTTTTAATTAACATTTTTAAAAATTAAAACTCTTATGCCATAAAACAATTATCGTACAGAACGTACGATAATAAGAAAAGGTACGTACATCGTACCAGAGGCAGTTTAATCGTACATGTATGATAATTATTGTACGAATGGGAACCCTGATTTGAACAAATATGTAATGTATTACTCCGAGCACAGTGCGCAGTATAACCCCATGTTCCTGATTTATTTGCTTCCCAGGATTTTAAATACAAATGCTCTAGTTTCCTGGACCAATTATGGAAAATTCTTGTGACTGCAATAGGCTACACTACCCTATTTTCAAATGCTATGGTGATGATACAGCAACAATAAGGTTGCCTCAACAATTAAATTATTCTTAATGATGTCCAGGTGCTTGAGGGTGCGAAAGTGGATGTATGTGGAATAACTGAAACAAAATGGAGGGGAGAAAGTGTGAGAGAATGGGAGTATGGATGGGGTATATGTGCAGTAGGTGAGAATGAGAGGGCAAAGGAAGGAGTATGTATAGTTGTGAGTAAAAGATGGAAGAAGAGCATAAGACAGTATGGATCAGTTGGGTCGAGGATTCTGTGGGTAAAGTTGAAAGTTGGAATATAAATGTGGGCGATTGTGTGTGTGTATGCGCCAACGGAAGATCGTGCTAGAAGAGTGAGAGAAGAGTTCTGGACAAATGTAGAAGTGTGCATGGAAAAGTTTGGAAGGAATGAGAGAGTGTTTTTGATCGGTGATATGAATGGTAAAGTTGGGAATGTGAAGGTGGATGGAATAGTTGGTGAGTGGGGTTTGCCTGCTGAGATAGATGAGAATGGGAGTGCGTTAGTGGACATTTGTGCTGGGAGGGGGTTGGTGATAGCCAATACCCTCTTCAGGCATAAAATGATCAACAGGTATACATGGCGAGTGATGAGAAGGGTGGGTGGTGAACTGAATGAAAGGAAGGCAATGATTGATTATATGTGTGTGGATGAAAGGATGCGAAGATGTGTAATGGATGCAAGAGCTTATAGAGGTAGGGGGAGTGGACTTTCTGACCACTACTTGGTGGTGGCCAGAATTAGGATTCAAGTAAGATGGAGGAATAGAAGAAGGGAAAGACGAGAGGAAGGAGTAGTTGCAAGGAGAGTGGAAAGGTTACAAGAGGATGAGAAAAAGGCAGAGTATAAGAGAGAAGTGGAGGAACGATTGGGCACATATGAATTGGAGCAGATGGGAGACGTAGAAGGTGTGTGTAGGATATTTACAGAAGAAATATGTGCAGCATGTGATGTGGTGTGTGGAAGGAAGAGAAGATGGAGGGGGGTGCAAGGAACAGCATGGTGGACTGAAGAGGTGAGACAGGCTGTGGCACAAAAGAAGAAAGCATACAATGAATGGATGAGAAATAATGGCGTGGAAGAAGTTGAGAGGCGGAAGAGTTATATGTAGAAAGAAAGAGGTGAAAAGATTAGTAAGAGAGAGTAAGAAGAGAGTGGATGAGGAATTTGGAAGGAATTTGAGTGTAAAGTGGAGGGACTGTAAGAAAATGTTCTGGAAAGAGGTGAAAAGAGTAAGACAGGGTGGAAGTGAAGTTAGCAGCGGAGTGAAAGATAAAAATGGTAGATTACTAGTGGAGAAGGGAGAAAAAGTGAGCAGATGGAGAGAACACTTTAAGGAATTGTTGAACATAGAGGATGGAAGTAATGTGAGTATAAGTGGCTGGGGAATGGCTGGGAGAAGGAGGGAGGTGAGAAGACAGGAAGAAATCAGTAGGATAGAAGTTGTGGAAGCAATGAAGAAAGTGAAAATGGGGAAAGCCTCAGGAGTGTGTGGTGAAATGCTGAAGCATGGGGGAGAGATAGTAGTAGAATGGATGTGGAAGATGTGCAGATTGGCCTGGGAGGAAGGTTGAGTCCCGGAGGATTGGAAGTCAGGTATAATTATTCCCTTGTACAAAGGAAAAGGGGAAAAAGAAGTTTGTGGTAATCACACGGGCATTTGTCTTCTTAGTATAATAGGAAAAGTGTATGGTAGGATACTTATTGACAGAGTTAGAGAAAGAACAGAGAAATTAGTTGGAGAAGAACAGGGAGGCTTTAGGAAGGGAAGAGGTTGTGTAGATCAGATGTTCATTCGTAGATCTTTAGTGGAAAAGTTTCTAGAGAAGGGAAAGAAGTTGTATGCGGCTTTCATGGATTTGGAGAAAGCATATGACAGGGTGGATAGACAAGGATTGTGGAAAGTGTTAAGAATATATGGAGTAGATGGGAAGTTGTTGAATGCTGTGAAGAGTATGTACGATGGTGCGAAGGCTGCAGTGCATGTGGATGGTGAACTAAGTGAATTTTTCTCTTTGAAAGTTGGGTTGAAACAGGGATGTGTCATGTCTCCGTGGTTGTTCAATCTGTACATGGATGGGGTAATAAAAGAGGTACAAGGTAGGGTAGTGGATGTTGGAGTGGCCCTGGTGACAGAGGATAGTATTTGGAAACTCCCTGTAGTGTTGTTTGCAGATGATACTATGTTGTTGAATGAAGACGAAGGAGAGCTGCAAGGCTTGGTGGATGAGTTTGGGAGAGTGTGTAAGAAACGGAATCTAAAGGTGAATGTAGGGAAGAGTAAAGTGATGGTCTTTGAGAGAGGTGAAGTCAGTGAATGTACAGCGAGGTTGGATGGTGAGGAATTGGAAAATGAGAGTACGTTTATGTACTTGGGTAGTGTGATGAGTAAGGATGGAGGTTTGGAGGGTGAAGTGCTTGAAAGGGTACAGCAGGGAAGAAAGGTTGCTGGTTCTTTTAAAGCAGTGATAAGAAACAGGGAAGTGAGCATAGAAGTGAAAAAGTTACTACATGACAGTACTGTGATACCAACTCTAACGTATGGAAGTGAAGCTTGGACGTTGTTGGAAGGACACAAGTCAAGAGTGAGAGCAGTGGAAATGAGTTATTTAAGAGGAGCCTGTGGAGTCACATGGAGAGACAGGCTGACGAATGAGGATATAAAGGAGCGTTGTGGTGTGGATGTGGATGTGATAGGAAGCGTTATGAGGAACACACTGAGGTGGTTTGGCCATGTGGAGAGGATGGAGGGTGAAAGACTGACGAAGAGAGTGTATGTGAGTGAGGTGGAGGGGGGAAGAGGGAGGGGGAGGCCGAGGATGAGATGGAGGGATGGGGTGGAGAGGTATATGAGAGAGGGGGGTGTGAATTGGGAGCAGGGCAGTGAAATGGCGGGGGACAGGGCGACTTGGAGGCGATCTGTTTGTGGCCACCCCAAACGGGATTGAGGCGTCTGGCAATAGATAGATAGATAATGATATCCTACATACCGTAGCAGCAAGACCATTCTACCTTTTATTCCTTGTCTTCCCCTTGTTTATAATAATTAGCTTCTTTATCCCCAGATAACGCTAAATTATTTCATTTGTAAAGAGGTATGACAGATTTTGCTCATTTCTCTTACACTAGGCAATAAAGAGAACCAAATCATGAGTTTATATACTCTTCCAGTGCAAAAACACACTTTTTGCTCTATCTTTTGTCATACTTTTCTTTTTAAATAAACCGCTATGCCCTGCTTGACTGAAAATTCTGATTTGGAAGTTTTGAGATCAATGATAATATGTTTTTGAACCTTTGCAATTTATTAGCCTTGCTAATAGCTAGTTTATTCTCTGAAGATACTAGGCAATGACAACTTGGCATTCTTCAAGGAGCTACGACTCTCGGCAAAGTTTGAGGTTCTTTATATACTGTATAAATATATATATATATATATATATATATATATATATATATATATATATATATATATATATATATATATATATGTATCATTCACCAATATCCTCGGGTTAATATTAAATCATCAAGAGATAATTCTTAACGGAAAACTGGCCAAATGCAGTGTAATAACTGTGTGTCTCAGTAAAAGTTGTCTCCCTTCGGGCTTATTGATCAAGACACTTAAAACAGCCCACTGACTTACGCCACCTTCCCGCTTTCTGTCATCGTAAGCCATGGAGACATTGGAAACGGAAATAAATGACTTTAAATTATTCCCTAATAGTGCATTGGAAATTGTTTTATAAATAATAATGACTCATTTTAATGTTTTTTGGAACACTCATCTTTTCAGGCTTACACTGCTGAATAATTACTGCATGTTACCATACTAGATTTGAACTCCGCAAGCTATTCCTGACTGTCCCTGAGCGATAGTTGTGAAATTTCAGTTAGTTCCATTTAGGATTTCCTATTATCGTAACTAACGACTGCTTCCTGCAATTTTGAAATATACGAGTACTTTGACATTAACTTATTGTTTTCTGTAACAGAGAACCTGTATTTTTTTCACAGGAAAAATCATCAGAGAAATTACCAATATGCCGGGAATCGAACACGGGACTCTCAGGTGAGAGCCAGGCAGCATACCACTACACCACGACCAGGTAAAAGTCCCCTCACGTTGTCACAATCTTGTAACCAACGTCCCTCCGCCCCCACTGTGGGCATCAAGAGGATGAGTTAACCCCCTGGCACTCGGGCAAGTAGATGCTTTTAATCTATCCCAAACACTTACGGCAAGTCAGAATGAAGAGAGAACCTGTATTTTTTTCACAGGAAAAATCATCAGAGAAATTACCAATATGCCGGGCATCGAACCCGGGACAACGTGAGTTAACTTTTACCTGGTCGTGGTGTAGTGGTATGCTGCCTGGCTCTCACCTGAGAGTCACGGGTTCGATTCCCGGCATATTGGTAATTTCTCTGATGATTTCTGTAACAGTTTTACATAATAGGTTTCACATTGTAAAGATATAAGGAAGAGTATGTGTGTTATCGCTGATCTTAATCTTCTGGATACTCTGCCATCACTTCTTAGGCCGAATGTATGTCTGGCATATATCTGGCAGCCAACGGCGCATGCGCAGAACAAGGGGGACAATATATATCAGGGGGACCAAGTATCTCGCTACACCGGCTATTGTAGTCCAGATGGTCCAAGGTTATGCGACCAAGCTATTTCCATGGTGATATTTTGATTGAAAGAAAAATATCCACTTAGCTTCTTTGAATTGTTGTACTTAAGAGACAGTCTTCACCCTTTGTTTGGTACTCTGAAATTCCATCATCATGTATCACCAGAGATCCTGCCTAAGATCAATAAACTGAAAACATCTAGAGGGAGCAATCATATATATATATATATATATATATATATATATATATATATATATATATATATATATATATATATATATGTATATATATATATATTATATACTGTATGTATATATATATATATATATATATATATATATATATATATATATATATATATATGTATAAATATATATTATATACTGTATGTATAAATATATATTATATACTGTATGCATATATATATATATATATATATATATATATATATATATATATATATATATATATATATATATATATATATATATTGTTACATAGCCTATGATTTCATCATCCCTTGTATAATTCTAACTTATGATACAGTTTTGTTCATGATTGCATCATCCTTTGTATGATCCTAATGTACAGTATGCTGCATGTTTGTTCACGATTCGCCACGTGGCTTCCATAGTGACCAGGCTTGCGTGTTCTACCTCACTACCCCCTTCTTCCCCTTATAGTAGAGTAAGTCGTTCTTTCTGTTGTTCAGAGCAGGACTGTCAACTCTTCGCCCCCCATGCCTTCATTTGCGTGTCCTTCTTACAAGTTGAATCAAGCTCTGCCGGCCCCCTATATAATGAGCTCAGTCTCTGCATTAGTTGCCACTTAGATCTACTCCTCATTCTGTTCACATCTCTGTCCTCCCCTGTACAGTATATTATTATTTTTGTGAGAGCTCAGGAAGTCTCCAGCCATTTAGCTGCTGTACCATTTGAGTATAAGTATTATTACCATTTTTCTTGTACTGTATAGCCTAAGGCGTTAATTCGTAAGCCTGGTGAAGTTTTTATGATTCATAATGGTTCCATACTGTCAGCCAGTATTAGTAATATTTTGTATGTTATAATATTATATCTTGCTTTAACTGAGCATTATCCGGTTTTCTCATTTTATCAGGGCTGACTTAGATAAAATTTCGTGTTAATAGAGGCTATTGCAGTTAACCATATATGTAACCTGTTTTGCCATTACATTATCCTTATGAGCCCTGAGTGTTTAGTTGTTAGTTTGAGCATTAAACTTTAACTTGTAATTTTACCTAACTCTTTTGTTTTGAACCTGGAACTTCGTGGGACAGTAGTGATTTTAGTATTCTCACTTGAAGTGTTCATTATCTCTCTCTGTTCCGTAACATAAATTTGGCGACCTCTTATCAGGATATTCAGGATATTATCATAAGGATATTGCTTGATATTTTGTGACTGTGATTTATTCATGATGTCTATTATTACTACTCTTGATGAAGCCAAAGATTTTTTGTCAAATGTGCAAACAGTGTGTGATGTACAAAACAGAACAAAGAATGAACTTAAGCTTGTTGCTCAACAATTGGGAATTGCTGTTCGCTCTCATCATTCTAAAGATCAAATTGTTGGCATGATTAATAAAAGCTTGTTTAATGTAACTCCTCAAGATGAGCAAATGCAGATTGAAATAGCTAAGTTTCAGCTAGCCCTGCAGGAGGCTGAGTTTCAGGCACGTGCTAAGGAGGCTGAGTCTCAGGCTCGTATTCAGGAGGCACAGGCACAGGCTCAGGCACAAATTGAACTTGCTAGGATTCAGGCAGACCATGAGTATCGCATGAAACAAGGTGGAACTGGATCATCTAGCTCTGATGATTGTGATGTGGCTAAAAATGTTAAACTTGTCCCTCCTTTTAATGAATCTGATTTAGCAAAGTATTTTCAGTTGTTTGAGAGGGTAGCTACAGGTTTTAATTGGCCCAAAAAGTATTGGCCAGTACTCTTTCAGACTGTTCTCACCGGTAAAGCTCAAGTAACTTATGCATCTTTGCCTCAGGATCAATCTAATAATTATGATGTAGTTAAGAGCTTGATTCTTAAGGCCTATGAGCTTGTTCCTGAAGCCTATAGAGTAAAATTTAGGACAACTTATAAGCAAGATAAGCAATCCCATGTTGAGTATGCAAAAATCAAAGAAGATCTGTTAGAGCAGTGGTTAAATTCTAACAATGTAAATTCTGATTTTGATAAATTTAAGCAGATGATTTTGCTGGAGGACTTCAAAAGGTGTATTAATAAAGATGTAAGCCTATATCTTGATGAGAAAAGAATAGATAATTTGTTTGATGTTGCAGTTTTAGCTGATGAATATGTTCTCACTCACAAGACATATTCTAAAAAAAAAAAAGGAAAGCTGAGAGCAAGTATGTTGCCTCTACTCAGAGTACAGGTAACAGGAAAGAGAATAAAGATGATGTTTCTCAGGAAGTAAATACCAGCTCCACATCTAGATTTCAGAAAAGTAAATGTACTTATAGTAGTAAGCTTGGTCATACTACGGAGAAATGTTTCAGGAGACAGCGTGATGTGAACAAAAAGGAGTCTTTAAATATTCAGTCAATTGATCTAGTGTCCACCCTTAAGAGTTCCCAGAATTCTTTAACCGAGTTAACTGAACCTGCTTTGAGGGGTAAATTAATTTCTCATGATGAAGCTCCTCTTTTGAGCAGTAACGTGGGTGAAACTCTCAAGAGTTCATGTGCTAATTTCCTGTCTGATGGTTTTGTCAGTCCTCTGGACAGTAATGACAGGAAATCAGTTAAGATATATCGTGATACAGGTGCTTGCCAATCCCTTATGCTGACCAGTGTTCTAGGCTCTAATGTTAATTCCTCTGATGAAACTGTAATCCTAGAAGGTGTAGGGAATAATTACTTCTCTATCCCTCTGTGCAAAGTGAATTTAGAGTCTGGTTTTGTTAATGGTTCCGTTATGGTTGGGTTGGTTGAGACACTCCCAATGTCAGGTGTAACTTTCTTACTTGGAAATGATATTGGTGGAAGTCGTGTGTCCAGCTCCTCAGTTGTCTAGTGAACCAGTGACTGCGACTCAGGATTGTGATGTTCCTGATGTGATCTCTGCATGTGCTGTCACTAGGGCTAAGTCTAAAGTTACTGGTGATTTAGAGGATAATGATGATGATGATGTTATCCTAGCTGACACTTTTCTGGCTAATTTGCACGGGGACGGAGACGGAGTGCGAGCCAGACTAGCCAGTCTCATTTTATTCTGGCGTGGTCAACATACTGTGATTTTTCGAAATTTCGTTGCACTTCAATTCCTATTATGGAACCTGACCCCTGTACTGACCAGAATATTAAACTTGCAACTTGCTCCTGCTTCGCACACACACACACACACACACACACACACACACACACACACACACACACAGAGGGATTCAGACACACATAGAGGGATTCAATCTAGGCGGACATGTGACACCGGCGCTCCGTACCAAATCATCACGGCCAGTGGCATTACCTAAATAGTATCTTTGTATGAGTCAAGCTCAGTACCAGGTTAGACTAAATGATTGTTCATTATTAAAAGAAAAAAAAAAAAGTTTAAACAAGACTTGTTCAAACAGGAAATAGAACCAAGACGAAAGAATACGCTGAGTCATCTCTGAGGTTTGTTTAGACTACAACAACACGGAGATTGTAAGTACATGCTTTGCACTTTAAGTATTGCAAAATGGATAAATATTTCAGTAAAACAAATTTGGAAAAGAAAAGGGATAAAGGTAAAAAGCAAAATGATGATTTCTACCAAGAACTGGTAGAAGTAGAGACTCACAATAGACTGGTTGAACGTGTAAACAAACTAGAAATGGCTTTCAAAAATGAAATTAATGAAATAAAGAAGCAGATGCATTTGCAAAAGGAAGAAATAGAAAAACTAGGAAGGGAGGCAAATAAGAAAGACACAACCATCAGTGAACTAACAGTGGAATTGAGTACACTTAAGAAGAAAATGAGTGAAATGGCAAGTACAGTAGTCAATCACGAGAGTGTTATGGAAGAGTTCAAAAATGACACAGAGACAATTAGGCAAGTTAGCAGTCTTATTGACCAGAGCAGTGATATTGAGGAGAAGATAACACAAGTGAATGAAGCTGTGCAAAGCTACAAAAATGATGTAGAAACCACGTATGCTGAAATGGTGAAAGTAAAGAAAGACTTAGAAACAAGGGTGGAGGAAAAAAGCATTAAGAAGGAGGTGAAAAGAATAATCCAAAACAATCCAAAGTTAGTCAGAGATTCAGTAGAGATAAACAAATCAATAGTAATCACTGGTATAGAAGAGGAAGAAGTTAAAAACAAGATCACAAGAGACAAAAAGGAGATGGCAAATGTAATGAGCTTACTGAAAGAAGTATCAGAGGAAATCTGTAGTAAAGACATAGAGGAACACAAAAGGTTAGGGAAATACGAGAAAAGCAAGACAAGACCTCTAAAGGTGACTTTCCAGAGTGTAAACACTGTGGAAGAGATACTAAAAAATGCAAAGAATCTTAAGGAAAAAGAGGAGTTCAAAAATGTATGGATAAAAAGATGCCTAACACAAGAGGAACTGGAATTACTGAAAGAGAAAAGGGAGGAAGCAAAAACAAAAAATGAGGGAAGATCAGAAGAGGAGAAGAAGAAATTTTTTTACAAAGTAATAGGATTGCAGGTAAGAAAGTGGTACACAAACAGGATGGAAGAAAAAAGAGGAAGGTAGTAGAACCATGTCATGACAAGTATATAAACAAGATGATAAAGTTGATGTACTCAAATGTGGATGGAATGGTATCTAAATTACTAGAGATGAATGATTGTCAGAGAAAATGAACCACAAATAATATGCCTAACTGAAACAAAATTAATACCAAGGATATCAAATGACATACTAAACTTAGAGGAATACAATATATGGAGAAGAGACAGATATTTAAAAAAAAAAGGAGGAGGAATTATAATATTAACTAAGAAAAATCTAAAAGTCAAGGAAATAAAACTAGATATACCATCACAAGTAGATCTGATTGCAGTAGAGATCGACACATCTGAAGGTAAAGTAATTGTAGCCAATTTGTACACGCCACCCAGATCAAACACATGGGAAAGAGACGAATATGAGGACCTGGCAGAGAGTACAATTCAGAGTGTAAGATCATTGCTACATAAAATAGAAGAGAAATCGGAAAGAATTATACTAACTGGGGACTTCAATAAAAATATAAATTGGAATACTCTAGATATAAATAGCCAAGAAAGCTGTTGGGACCAAAAGCTCCTGGATCTTGTACAAGAGTTTTTCTTAACGCAACATGTGAGGGAAACCACCAGAAAAAGAGGACTTAATGTACCTTCAGTGCTAGATCTAATATTTACAAGGCAAGAAAATGATATTGACAGTTTAATATATCACCCTCCACTCGGCAAAAGCGATCATGCAGTACTAAATTATAACTTCAGGATAGAATATGACATAGTAAACAGCAATGATAGTTACAAAAAGAGCCTAAACTATAAAAAGGGAAATTATCAAGACCTAAAGAAGTATTTCTTAGAAGTTGATTGGGAAAATGAGCTTAGAGGACAAGATTTAAATGCTGTATATAAAAATTTTTGTGAATTTTATGAACTAGGAGTCCAGAAGTACATCCCACAGCACAAAGAAGCAGATAAGAAAATACAGAAATGGTTAAATACAGAATGTAAAAAATCAAAAGAAAGAAGAGATTTGTTGTGGAATAGATACAGCAGACACAATAGTGAAAGGGCGTATAATAATTACAAACAGGCAAGAAACGACTATACAAGAATAAGGAGGGAAGCCCAAAAACAGTTTGAGGAGGATATAATAAATAAAAGTAGTGATCAACCAAAGCTGTTTTACAGCTATATCAGAAGCAAAACTAAAGTAAAAGATATAATACAATCCATTACGGACGAGGGAATCACTTATACACAAGAGAAAGATATTTGTGAAGCACTAAATAAGAATTTCAGATTAGTTTTTACAGAAGAAAAAAATTTTGAGAGGGACTATGTGGAACACGCATGTCCACACATACTACCAGATATACAAATAGCAGAAAAAGTAATACAGGAGGAGTTAAGTAGATTAGACAGAGGAAAAGCAAGTGGTCCTAATGAAATTTCATGTTGGGTATTACGAGAATGTGCAAAGAAGTTAAGTAAACCATTATTTTTAATTTTCAAGAAATCCTTGAGTCAAAGTAAACTACCTGATATTTGGAAAAAAGCAAATATTGTCCCCTTATTCAAGAAAGGAAATAGACAAAATCCACTCAACTACCGACCAGTATCACTGACCAGTGTTGTAAGCAAGGTATTAGAAAAACTTATAAGAAAAGCTTGGGTAAACCATCTAGAAGAACACAGTATGATAACAGAAAGACAGTTTGGTTTCAGAAAAGGAAAATCATGTGTTACTAATCTGTTGAGCTACTATGACAGAGTAACAAACACAATACAGGAAAGGGAAGGATGGGTGGACAGTATCTATTTAGATTTCAAGAAAGCTTTTGACACAGTACCACACCAGAGACCTTTATGGAAACTGTACCATCAAGGAGGAATTCGAGGCAAACTGTTTTGTTTGATGCAAGACTTTCTCATAAAAAGAGAAATGAGGACAGTACTAAGAGGAAACTACTCATCATGGAAAGAAGTGACTAGTGAAGTACCACAGGGTTCAGTGCTGGCACCAATCATGTTTTTAGTGTATATAAATGATATAAACTAACACTGGAAATGAGAGGTATCTGAATATGTCTGCAGATGATGCAAAAATACAAAGGAGAATTACTAACACAGACTCTTGTAAAGAGCTACAAGAAGAATTAAATAAACTTCATGAATGGAGTAGTACATGGCAAATGGCATTCAATGTGGACAAGTGTCATGTAATCAAGTTTGGTAAAAGTGGAAAAAGACCTGATTGGGATTATAAGTTAGGAAATAAAACCCTATACACATCAGAAAGAGAGAAAAACCTAGGTGTGATTATCAATAACAGACTATCTCCGGCTGACCACATCAGCGAGAAGGTACGGAACATGTATACACTGCTTGCAAATATGAGAATAGCATTCACATACATAAATGAAGACATGCTAAGAAGGATAATAACAGCATTCATTAGACCAACCCTGGAATATGCATCAGTAGTCTGGAGTCCTCATCTCAAAAAGCATATACTGTAGACAAGATTGAAAAAGTTCAAAGGGCCGCTACAAGATGGATACCAAGCTTAAGGGACCTAAGCTACGAAGAAAGACTAAATAAACTGAATCTACCAACACTACAGGAAAGAAGGAAAAGAGGTGACATGATAATGCTATATAAGTGCATATCAGGAAAGGAGAAAATAGACATAAATGATTACTTAACATATGGAGAAGCATCAGCAAGAGGACACTGCAAAAACCTGCATAAGAAGAGAGGTGATAAAGACGTAAGGAAATTCAGTTTCCCAAACAGAGCAATTGATCAATGGAATGCACTACCGAATGAAATAGTGTGTGCCAAAACAATTCACAAATTTAAAGATATGTACGATAAATATGGTTTAAGACACGGGACAGTACGAGCTTGACTCATTCCTGTAAAGATACAATTAGGTAAGAACAATTAGGTGAGAACACACACACACACACACACACACACACACACACACACACACACACACACACACACACACACACACACACACACACACACCTAACTGTCCCCGTCACCAACTCCCGCTCTCTCTTTCAGACTAATTCTTACTCACTACGTTATCATTTCGTAACAGTATGTTACTGTCAGTTTAAAGTAATGGAAAAAAAAAAACATTGCTATTGTATAAATAGCCTGTAAAAGAAAGCCCCAGTTCATTTTACTTTCGTTTTCGTACATATCTTATTTAGGTATCATTGAAAATATAATAAATCTATGTAATATGTATCAATGGTAGGCCACATTTTTTTGCCTTTTATTTACGTATGTTACTTTCAGTAGGTACACTAGGTAACACTGTAAAAGAACATTTCTTACATTATACAGTAAATAGCTTTTTCCTGTACCTTCGGCTCTAAGCTTCATTAAAGTGACACCGACATGTACATGATTTTTTTTTTTTAATTATTATTATTTTCAATATAAGTATATACTGACATTATTGGTACACAAAATAACCACTCAGACTGACTAATATCAAGCAGTATATAGTGTCCTGCTATATCACAGATTTTTGTCAACCTTTCCTTTGTGTACCTTTATCTTATCTAAAGTAGCGGGATGGGGAGCGCCGCTACATTTCGTATCAAGTAGCGAAATCAGTAACGCCATTACTTTTTCGAGGTAGTAACGGGAATGGGAGCGTCGTTACTTCTTATTAGCAGCGTTCCCACCACTGCTGAGGGCCTCCCATTAAGCAGCTCCAAAAATGCCACAACCGACGATTGTTAGGAGGGTCCACAGTCCTTACTGGAGCGATGGGACAGGTTGTTACTGCAGGAGCCCAATGGAGAATAAAGATCAACAACATAAGCAGAAGGATTAGTTGTAAGGAAGAGGTCAAGTATGTTGAAACAATCTCCAAGGCGGTCAGGATTACGGGTAGGATTCTGTACAAGCTGCTCTAGGTCATTAAGGTCAGAAAAGATGTAGGCTTGTTCACCAGGTTGGTCAGTGAAAGGAGAGGAGAGCCAAAAGGTGATGGTGAACATTGAAATCTCCTAGGATGGATATTTCAGAAAATAGAGAAATAGACAGGATGTGTTCCATCTTGGAAGGATGACAGTCGAGGATTTTTTCATAGTAGAGTTGGGGGAAAAGTAAACAACATATATTTAGTCAGAGAATGACGAGAAAACCGAAGCCAGAGAGTAGAGAATTCAGAAGATTCAAGTTCAGGAACACGAGAGCAAGATATGTCGTTACGTACATATACTCAACCGCCACCTTTAGCTTTGAAACGAGTATAGAGGAAGTAGTAGGGTAAAGAGTCGCCTCAGATAGCTGAGTCTTGATTAGAAACTGGCCGGTATACTGCATACATACAACCACGTTAAGAATTACTGTCTATCCACACCCACTGTAATTGCAACCATCAACAGCGCAATCATCAGAACCAGCCTTGGAGTAATTGTAATTGTAATTAAATTGAAATTTGATTAATTACACATTTCGGGGGGAAATCTAATAGTACTTATTTATTTTTATTTACCAGTAATTGTAACTGTAATTGTAACTAAGCTTTAAATTCATAAAATAATTGTATTTATAATTGTAACTGACTATTCTGAAGGATAATAATTAAAACTACATCATACATATATTACTATGAAATATTGAAAACAGAGAGAGAGAGAGAGAGAGAGAGAGAGAGAATATGTTAAAAATTAAATATGTTACATAAGGCGTGACACTCCAGTACTAGTATATCTGAGATCTGTAGACTCTGTACGAGATTACTCGGTGTACTGTCTACCGTGACTATGTCTACATATGTAGTGGGACAGGTTTGTAAATGTAAACATTTTTAAGGTACCTAATAATATTAATCGCAAATTATAGGAGATATTTAGACTATATATTATTAATTTGTAATCTCTGCATCATTATTAAATTCATATAATTTCATTTGCACTAGAGTTGTGGTCGCATCAATTTTATTTCCAATGATATATATATATATATATATATATATATATATATATATATATATATATATATATATATATATTGTTACATGGCCTATGATTTCATCATCCTTTGTATAATTCTAACGTACAGTATGCTGCATGTTTGATCACGATTCGCCTCGTGGCTTCCATAGTGCGTGTTCTACCTCACCCCCCCCTTCTCCCCCTTATAGTAGAGTAAGTCGTTCTTTCTGTTGTTCAGAGCAGGAGTGTCAACTCTTTGTCCCCAATGGCTTCATTTGCGCGTCCTTCTTACAAGTTGTATCAAGCTCTGCCGGCCCCTATATAATGAGCTCAGTCTCCGCATTAATTGCCACTTAGATCTACTCCTCATTTTGTTCACATCTCTGTCCTCCCCTGTACAGTTGTTATTATTTTTGTGAGTGCTCAGGAAGTCTCCAACCATCTAGCTGCTGTGTAATTTGAGTATAAGTGTTGTTGCATTTTTTCTTGTACTGTATAGCAAAAGGTGTTAATTCGTTGGCCTAGTGAGGGTTTTGTGATTCATGTGTTTTAGGTGTCAGCCATTATTAATAATATTTTGTATCTGTAATAATATATCTTGCATTAACTGAGCATTATCCGGTTTTCTCATTTTATCAGGGCTGACTTAGATAAATTTACTCTTGCTAATTTCGTGTTAATAGAGGCTATTGCAGTTAACCATATATTAAACCTGTTTTTTGCCATTACATTATCCTTATGAGTCCTGAATGTTTAGTTGTTAGTTTGAGCATTAAACTTTAACTTGTAATTTTACCTAACTCTTTTGTTTTGAACCTGGAACTTTGCGGGACAGTAGTGATTTTTAGTATTCTCACTTGAAGTTTTCATTATCTCTCTCTGTTCCGTAACATAAATTTGGCGATATTCAGGATATTATCATAAGGATATTGCTTGATATTTTGTGACTGTGATTTATTCATGATGTCTACTATTACTACGCTTGATGAAGCCAAAGATTTTTTGTCAAATGTGCAAACAGTGTGTGATGCAGAAAACAGAACAAACAATGAACTTAAGCTTGTTGCTCAACAATTGAGAATTGCTGTTCGCTCTCATCATTCTAAAGATCAAATTGTTGACATGATTAATAAAAGCTTGTTTAATATAACTCCTCCAGATGAGCAAACGCAGATTGAAATAGCTAAGTTACAGCTAGCCCTGCAGGAGGCTCGTGCTAAGGAGGCTGAATCTCAGGCTCGTATTCAGGAGGCACAGGCACATATTGAAATTGCTAGGATTCAGGCAGACCATGAGTATCGCATGAAACAAGGTGGAACTGGATCATCTAGCTCTGATGATTTTGATGTGGCTAAAAATGTTAAACTTGTCCCTTCTTTTAATGAATCTGATTTAACAAAGTATTTTCAGTTGTTTGAGAGGGTAGCTACAGGTTTTAATTGGCCCAAAAAGTATTGGCCAGTACTCTTTCAGACTGTTCTCACCGGTAAAGCTCAAGTAACTTATGCATCTTTGCCTCAGGATCAATCTGATAATTATGATGTGGTTAAGAGCTTGATTCTTAAGGCCTATGAGCTTGTTCCTGAAGCCTATAGAGTAAAATTTAGGACAACTTATAAGCAAGATAAGCAATCCCATGTTGAGTATGCAAAAATCAAAGAAGATCTGTTGGAGCAGTGGTTAAATTCTAAGAATGTAAATTCTGATTTTGATAAATTTAAGCAGATGATTTTGCTGGAGGACTTCAAAAGGTGTATTAATAAAGATGTAAGCCTATATCTTGATGAGAAAAGAATAGATAATTTGTCTGATGCTGCAGTTTTAGCTGATGAATATGTTCTCACTCACAAGAGATATTCTAAAGAAAAAAGGAAAGCTGAGAGTGAGTACGTTGCCTCTACTCAGAGTACAGGTAACAGGAAAGAGAATAAAGATGATGTTTCTCAGGAAGTAAATACCAGCTCCACCTCTAGATTTCAGAAAAGTAAATGTACTTATAGTAGTAAGCTTGGTCATACTACGGAGAAATGTTTCAGGAGACAGCGTGATGTGAACAAAAAGGAGTCTTTAAATATTCAGTCAATTGGTCTAGTGTCCACCCTTAAGAGTTCCCAGAATTCTTTAACCGAGTTAACTGAACCTGCTTTGAGGGGTAAATTAAATTCTCATGATGAAGCTCCTCTTTTGAGCAGTAACGTGGGTGACACTCTCAAGAGTTCATGTGCTAATTTCCTGTCTGATGGTTTTGTCAGTCCTCTGGACAGTAATGACAGGAAATCAGTTAAAATATATCGTGATACAGGTGCTTGCCAATCCCTTATGCTGACCAGTGTTCTAGGCTCTAATGTTAATTCCTCTGATGAAACTGTAATCTTAGAAAGTGTAGGGAATAATTACTTCTCTGTCCCTCTGTGCAGAGTAAATTTAGAGTCTGGTTTTGTTAATGGTTCCGTTATGGTTGGGTTGGTTGAGACACTCCCAATGTCAGGTGTAACTTTCTTGGAAATGATATTGGTGGAAGTCAAGTGTGTCCAGCTCCTCAGTTGTCTAGTGAACCAGTGACTGCGACCCAGGATTGTGATGTCCCTGATGTGTTCTCTCCATGTGCTGTCACTAGGGCTAAGTCTAAAGTTACTGGTGATTTAGAGGATAATGATGATGATATCCTAGCTGACACTTTTCTTGCTAATTTGGACCACTCACCAGATGAGGCAGTACCCCGTAGTGTTGATAAATTGTCTCGTCAAGAGTTGGTTGAGTTGCAGGTTGCTGACCCTGAGTTGAAAGGTCTAGCTAACTCTGCTTGCAGTGAGGAAGAGTCAGCGGTGCTTCTACTTGTTATTATATAAAGTCAGGAGTACTTATGAGAAAGTGGAGACCCCCAACAGCATCAGCCGACTGTGAATGGGAGGTTGTACATCAAGTTGTCATCCCTCGTGTTTGTAGGCAGGATATCATTAGAGTGGCTCATGATTCCAGTTTGGCAGGACACCTTGGAGTGAGGAAGACTGTGGCACGCATTTTGAAACACTTCTACTGGCCAGGTATCTTCAGAGATGTTTCCTGGTATTGTAAGACTTGTCACACCTGATAAGTTGTGGGGAAGTGTAATCAGACCTAAAAGGTTGCACCTCTAGTTCCCATTCCTCCTTTTGAGGCGCCATTCACCCGTGTGTTGGTGGATATTGTGGGCCCTCTTCCTAAGACTTCTTCAGGATTTTCTTATGTGTTGACCCTGATTGATATGGCTACTCGTTATCCTGAAGCCAATCCACTTAGAAATATTTCAGCAAAGAACGTGGTTAAGGAAATGCTAGGGTTCTTTACCAAGTTTGGTCTACCCAAGGAGGTACAGTCAGACCGGGGAAGTAATTTCATGTCAAATGTTTTCAAGCAGTCTCTGAAAGAGTTGGGCATCACCCAGATCACGTCTTCAGCTTACCATCCCCAGACTCAAGGAGCGTTGGAGAGATATCATCAAACACTCAAATCGATGCTCAAGAAACACTGTTTGGAACATCAGAAAGACTGGGATAAAGGTCTTCCATTCGTTGTATTTGCCGCAAGAGAATCTCCAAATGAATCACTGGGCTTCTCACCCTTTGAACTGCTGTTTGGCCAAGAAGTAAGAGGACCCCTTAAGCTACTCAAGGAATGCTGGCTGTCGGAGGAAGATGACGTCAACCTGCTGGAGTATGTGATGAAGTTCAAAGAACGGCTGTCCACTGCTTTACAGCTGGTGAGAGAGAATTTAGGAGCTGCTCAGGAGATGAAGACTTGGTATGATAAGAAGTCCAGGTTACGCCACTTTCAGCCAGGAGATCAGGTTTTGATTCTGCTACCGGTGCATGGGCAACCTCTTCAAGCCAAGTTTAGTGGTCCTTATTTCGTGGAGAAGAAACTCAGTGATGTCAACTATGTCATCGCCACACCAGATCGTAGAAAGAACAAGCAACTTTGTCACATCAACATGCTAAAGTTATATCACAGGCGGGACGAAAATAACCCAGTCTGCACTGTAGCTGTTCCACCCGAGTCTGTAAGTGAAGTTCTCCCATGCAGCATGAGCCTGAGTGATAGTTTGGGGAAGAATCCTGATATCATGAATGATCTCCAGACTAAGCTTTCTCATCTAGCTCCCGAGGAAAGGCAGGAGTTTTCGGCATTACTGCAGGAGTACCCGCAAGTGTTCCGTGCCACTCCAGGAAGAACCACTGTGTTGATGCACGATGTCGATGTTGGAGACGCAAAGCCAATTAAACTGCCTCCTTACCGTGTGAACCCAGTGAAAGTTCCTCTCATCCAGAAGGAGCTTGGCTACCTGTTGGACCACAAGATGATTGAGCCCTGTCAGAGCGAGTGGAGTTCTCCTGTCACTCTAGTCCCTAAGCCAGGTGGGTCACAGCGGCTTTGCATCGACTACAGACCTGTTAATCAGATAACCAAAACAGACACTTACCCTCTCCCTCACGTGGAAGATTGCATAGACAAGATCGGAAAGGCTAGGTACATAAGTAAGTTTGATTTGTTAAAGGGATAATGGCAAGTACCTATGACTGAACGTGCTAGGGAGATCTCATGTTTTCTAACACTAGGAAAGACTTTTGCATGTTCTGTAATGCCATATGGTATGAAGAATGCACCAGCCACATTTCAGAAGCTCATGAATGTTGTAACAGAGGGTTTGGCAGGATGTGTTGTGTATATTGATGATGTATTAATCTTCAGTGACAACTGGAAAGATCACCTATGCCATGTCAGTAAATTTCTTGAGCGTTTGGTTCAGGCTAATCTTGTAGCTAATTTATCAAAGTGTGAGTTTGGTCAAGCTAAAGTTCAGTACCTTGGGTACGTAATTGGTGATGGACACGTTGCACCACCAGCAGCTAAGGTTCAGGTTATAAGTGATCTTCCCAGACCTAAAAGTAGGAAAGAGCTACAAAGATTTTTGGGAATGGTAGGTTATTACAGGAGATTTGTTCTTAACTTTTCAATTCTTTTATCACTACTTACAGACCTACTGAAAAAGGGAGTTAAATTTGTCTGGACCGATAACTGTGAATCCTCTTTCAGCAAACTTAAAGCTATCCTATTAAGTCAGCCAGTGCTCGCTACTCCAAATTTTGCTAAGCCTTATAAGATGGCTGTTGACGCAAGTGATACAGGAGCTGGGGCTGTTTTGCTGCAAGAGGATGATCAGGGTATTGAACACCCTGTATCTTATTACAGTAAGAAGTTCACTCCACCTCAAAAGAACGACTCAACTATTGAGAAAGAGCTTTTGGCCTTGATTTTGGGTTTACAGCATTTTTCATTTTATTTGTGTTCTGGTTTTGACCCCATAGTCATTTATACCGATCATAACCCATTGAACTTCCTTAGTAAGTTTAAAGATAAAAATCAGAGATTGAGTCTACTTCTTCAGGAGTATTCATTAGACATACAACATGTCAAGGGGAAAGAAAATGTTATTGCAGATTGCTTATCTAGACTTTAGACAGATTGTTTTAGAGTAATAAGAAATTTCCTTTGTAAATTTCTTTTTCTTTGTGGGGAGGTGTTACATAGCCTATGATTTCATCATCCTTTGTATAATTCTAACGTACAGTATGCTGCATGTTTGATCACGATTCGCCTCGTGGCTTCCATAGTGCGTGTTCTACCTCACTCCCCCCTTCTCCCCCTTATAGTAGAGTAAGTCGTTCTTTCTGTTGTTCCGAGCAGGAGTGTCAACTCTTTGTCCCCTATGGCTTCATTTGCGCGTCCTTCTTACAAGTTGTATCAAGCTCTGCCGGCCCCTATATAATGAGCTCAGTCTCTGCATTAATTGCCACTTAGATCTACTCCTCATTTTGTTCACATCTCTGTCCTCCCCTGTACAGTTGTTATTATTTTTGTGAGTGCTCAGGAAGTCTCCAACCATCTAGCTGCTGTGTAATTTGAGTATAAGTGTTGTTGCATTTTTTCTTGTACTGTATAGCATAAGGTGTTAATTCGTAGGCCTAGTGAGGGTTTTGTGATTCATGTGTTTTAGGTGGCAGCCATTATTAATAATATTTTGTATCTGTAATAATATATCTTGCATTAACTGAGCATTATCCGGTTTTCTCATTTTATCAGGGCTTAGATAAATTTACTCTTGCTAATTTCGTGTTAATAGAGGCTATTGCAGTTAACCATATATTTAACCTGTTTTTTGTCATTATATTATCCTTATGAGTCCTGAATGTTTAGTTGTTAGTTTGAGCATTAAACTTTAACTTGTAATTTTACCTAACTCCTTTGTTTTGAACCTGGAACTTTGCGGGACAGTAGTGATTTTTAGTATTCTCACTTGAAGTTTTCATTATCTCTCTCTTCCGTAACAATATATATATATATATATATATATATATATATATATATATATATATATATATATATATATATATATACAGAGAGAGAGAGAGAGAGAGAGAGAGAGAGAGAGAGATGCTATTTTTTCAGTAATTAGCAATTAGTTCAGTTTATAACATGAAAAAAAATAATTGAAATATGTAACTGAACACTAACTTTGCTGTAACTGCAATTGTAATTGTATTTTGGTATTATGAATTGAGTAATTGTAATTGTATGCAAGAGACTACAAAGGTTGGAGGAGGGGTCTTTCTGACCACCGTGAAAGTCAAGGTTCAAATGCAATGGAAGAATACAAAGAGGGAAGGAAAGGAAGAAGTAGTCCATACAGGGAGGGTAGAAAGGTTGCAAGATTGAAAAAAAAAAAAAAAAAAAAAAGTGAAGTAGAGGAGGAATTGAGGAAATATGATCTGGAGCGTATGGGGGAGGTGGAAGGGATGTGCAAAATATTCACATAAGAAATCTGTGCAGCATGTAGGGTGGTGTGTGGGGTGAACAGAAAACGAAAGGGGACTCAAGGAAGAGCATGGTGGAATGAACAGGTGAGACAAGCTGTGATGCAAAAGTAGCATAGAGTGAGTGAATGTGAAGCAAAGGCGTGGAGGAAGTTGAGGGACGGAGGAGAGAGACTTATATGTAGAGGGGAAGAGAGAGGTGAAAAGATTAGTAAGAGAGAGTAAGAAGAGAGTGGATGAGGAATTTAGATAGAATCTGAGTGTTAAGTGGAGAGAATGTAAGGAAATGTTCTGGAAAGAGGTATAGAGAGAAAGGCAGGGTGATAAGGAATTTAGTCAGTGAGTGAAGTATAAAAATTGTAGATTGGTAGTGGGAAAGGGAGAAAAAGTGAGCAGATGGAGAGAATACTTTCAGGAACTGCTGAACATCGAGAACGAAAGTGATGTGAAGATAAGTGGCTGGGAAATAGCTGGGAGAAGGAGTGAGGTGAGGAGAGAGGAAGAAATCAGTAGGATGAAAGTACTGGAAGCAATGAAGGACAAAATGTGAAAAGCCTCAGGAAGAGATGGAGTGTGTGGTGAAATAATGCTGAAACCTGGGGATGAGATAGTAGTAGAATGGATATGGAAGATATGCAGATTGGCCTGGGAGGAAGGTAGAGTCTCGGAGGATTGGCTGTCAGGTATAAGAAGTCCTCTGCACATGTGAAAAAGGGAAAAAGAAGTGTGTGGAATTCATAGCGGAGTTTGTCTTCTTAGTGAATCAGGAATAGTGTATGGTAGGATACTTATTGAGAGAGTTAGGGAAATAACAGAGGATTTAGTTGGTGAAGAGCAGGAAGGTTTTAGGAAGGGAGGAGGTTGTGGAGATCAAATATTTATTTGTAGATCTTTAGTGGAAAAGTTTTTAGCGAAGAGGAAGAAGTTGTATGCAGCTTTCATGGATTTGGAGAAAGCATATGATATGGTGCATAGACAAGCAATGTGGAAAATAATACGAGTATATGCGTGCGGATAGTGAACTGAGTGAATTTTTCTGTTTGAAGGTTGGGTCGAAACAGGGATGTATCATGTCTCCGTGGTTGTTTAGTCTGTATATGAATGGGGTTACAAAAGAGATACAGGTTATGGAAATGGATTTTGAAGCATCAAAAGAGTAAGGGCAGCGTTTGGAAACTCCCTGAACTGTTGTTTGCAGATGATACTGTATTGTTTAGTGATGACGAAGGGGAACTGCAAGGCTTGGTGAATGAGTTTGGAAGTCTGTGTAAGAAACGGAATCTAAAGGTAAAAGTAGGGAAGAGTAAAGTTATGGTCTTCAAGAGAAATGAAGTCACTGGATGTACAGTGAGGCTGAATGAGAGGAAATGGAAAATGTGAGTGTACTTAAGTATTGAGGTAGTGTGATGAGTAAGGATGGAAGTTTAGAGGGTAAAGTGTTTGAAAGCGTACAACAAGGAAGAAAGGTTGTTGGTTTTTTGAAAGCACTGATAAGAAACAATGAAGTTGGCATGGAAGTAAAAAAGTCTCTGTATAACTGTATTGTGATACCAACTCTGACATATGGAAGTGAAGCTTGGACCTTGTTGAAGGACACATGTCAAGAGTGAGAACAGTGAAAAAAGTTATTTGAGAGGAGCATGTGAAGTTACATAGAGAGACAGACTGACAAAGGAGGAAGTGAAGGAGCGTCGTGGTGTGGATGTGGATCGATAGAATGCGTTAAGAGAAATACATTGAGGTGGTTTGGCCATGTGGAGAGGATGGAGAGCAAGAGACTAATGAGGAGAGTGTATGTGAGTGAGGAGGAGGGGGGGAGTGGGAGGGGGATGCCAGGGATGAGGCGGAGGGATGGAGGAGAGAGGTATATGAGAGAGGGGGATGTGAAATGGGTAGGAGACCGGATGACAAGAAGGCGATTTTTTTGTGGCCACTCCTTAAAGGATATAGGCGTCTGGCAATAGATAGACTGATAGATTTTTCTTCCTTTTAATTGTAATTGAGTAACATGAGTAATTACAACTGCAATTGTTATTAACCCAAACAAATGTAATTATCCTAAGCCGGATTAGAAGCATCACAACTATAAATATTTCAACAGCATGCACATCAACTACAACCACCACTGCACTACCACATCACCACTACCACAAAAAAACAGCCCCACTGCAGTCCCATCACACATCCACAAACACAGCTATCACTGAAGGCCCCTCCAAGGGTGGAATCACAATAGCCTCTAGCCGATACATACCGTATCTAGCGCGGCTCGGAATATGACCTTGACCTTGACCTCCTTTCACCAGTTTCGAACTCGTCCGAGATTTTCATCTCAACTTCACACCTGTAAATTTTTGTGATGATATTTTGATTGGTTGCGAAGTTATTGTGGTAACAGTCACACAGACACACAAACAGACAGACACAGACAGACAAACTGAAAATAATACCAGTCTCGCTATCGCGACTGGTAACATCTCCTCACACAGTCTCAACCATCATCACCCAAGTACCACCTCAAAATACAACCACCACCGTTGCATCACAATACCACAACCACCATCATCCAATTACAGTACTGTACACAACTACGCCCACCACAAACCCGTCTCAAAAACACAATCACCCTATCCCACAGTGCAACCAAACACACTCCTACCACAATCACACCACAACCACAACCGCCACAGTTTCACCACAAAGATAACCCTAACCACTACATTTTCACTATGCATTCACATCCATTAGGATCACCACAGTCACAAGTATCCCCACGTCATTCACAACTAGAAGGCCACTCAGCTGAGCGCATCTCTCCGACAAGAGCAACGTAATTTCCAAACCACTCTTCATAATGGGTAATGTTTTCTCATCACTGATTAAGGTTTCACAAAAATGTTTTCCGGATCCAGACTCTGTAATAAGGTCTGGATTGGTCCCAAAATTTAATCGATTGCTCCCTGGGATATGTACTATTTACTCATGAAATTTGGTCCAAATCTCTCTTTCAGTTTTTGAATAAGCCTGACAACAGAAACCAACTAACAAACAACAAACAAACAGGGGTGAAAACATACTCTCCTTGTGGGAGAGGACAAAAATAACCATTACATTCATTAATAAAATCACAGCACTCACAACCGCCATATCCAACCACAACCATCACAATCCCACCATACACACATAACTAACACAGTCCCATCACGTAACTAGAGGGGCACTCAGTGGAGAGCATCTCTTCGAAGAGGACAACGTAATTTCCAAACCATTCTTCATAATGGGTTGGGTTTTCTCATCAGTGATTAGGGTTTTGCAAGAAGTGTTATCCGGATCCAGAATCTGTAATACGATCCGCATCAGTTTCAGAAGTTAATCGATTGCTCCCTGGGACATGCGCTATTTACCCACTAATTTTGGTCCAAATCTCTCATTTAGTTTTTGAGTAATCTTGGTAAGACAAACTGACAAACATCGGTCCCAAAAGTTAATAGATTATTCCCTGGCACATGGGCTATCTACCCACCAAACTTGGTCCAAGTATCTCGTTTAGTTTTTGAGTAATTCTGCTAACATACAAGCAAACTGACAAATCAACAAACAAACAAAGGTGAAAACATACTCTCCTTGTCGGAGAACTACCACACTACCACCACTTCCTCACGAGACAATCACAACCACCACATTACCACCACATTCTCAACACACAACCAGAATCACCGCATTCTCACCAGACAGTCACAAATACTACATTCCCACCACACTGTCACAACCATCGCAATACCACCACACAACCACACGGTCACAACGATGACATTCCCAACACACAATCACAGCAATTAGAGTCTTATCACATAACCATCCCATTCCCACCACACAGTCACAATCAACCCATTCCCATCACTTAATACAACCTCCCAATTCCTATCACACAGTCACAATCTCCCCATTCCCACCACACAGTCTCAAACATCACATTCCCACCTCAGAAGCACGACCACTACATTCCCACCACACAGCCATAACCAATGCATTCTTACCACACAATCACAACCACTAGTCCCACCACACAGTCACAACCATTAGCCCCACCACACAATCACAGCCACTAGCCCAACCACACATTCACAACCACTAGTCCCACCACTCATTCATAACCACTACATGCTCACCACACAATCACAGCTACTGCAGTCCCACCATACAATCACAACTATTTGTCTCACCACACAATCACATCCATTACAATCTCAGCTCACATGTACAAACACAACAACCAAAGTCCCGCCACACGGCCAAAACCACGACAGTTTAACCTCACAACCACACCAGCAGCAGCAGCAGCACTGGATCCAGGTAAATCAGAGACCTGGCTTTCCCTGGGAGCCTAACTGAATAACCTCACGTAATTACAAGGGTGAGGTGGGTAGCAGGGGAAGGGGAGATTCGCGCGCGCGCACGCACACACACACACACACACACACACACACACACACACACACACACACACACACACACACACACACACACACACAGATTAAACAGTTACGAAGGAGGCGTCAATGGTGGAGGAGCATGTGAGAGCGAGTTTGAAGAGGGAGGCGGGAATAGAGGGGGGAAGGAAAGAGACGGAATGACTGGACGAGCGCATGAGAGACAATGGCAGTGAAGGAGAGGTAATGGGGAGGCAAAAAAAGGGAAGGAGATGGAGGAAAAGAAGGGCAAGAGTCGATTGACAGGATATGGGACGTAAAGAAGAAAAGAGAGGAATGTAGGAAGGGGGGAGGGATATGAAAGAAGAGAGAGACATGATATGAGATGAATGGTGAGAAGAAAAGGGAAGGTAAGTGGATTGGAGAACAGGGGTGGAATGGGAGAACTGAAGACGGAGGGAGTGAAGGAGTGGGAAGGGGGAATGGAAAGGTAAGGAGAAAAAATCAGAGGGCAGCAAGTGACGGAAAGAGAGGACATATGAGAGGCTGGGAGTGAAGAAAAAGAATGGATGGTAGAATGGAAGGTGAAAGAGGATATGACACGGAATAGGAGAAGGAGAGGGAGGGGAGAAGAGTAAGGAAGCTTGTGGCTGGGGAGCTATAGGAAACGGGAGTTGGGTGAGGCTGAGGAGAAATAGTGAGGGTAGAAGGAAGAAGAGGAGTGAAGTGGCTATGGAAGGAAGGAAGAGTGGAATGAAAATGTAGTAATGGAAGGGAGGAGGAAAGGAAAAGGAGGATATTGGACAGAAAGGGGAAGTGAGAGAAAGGGAGAATGTAAGAGAGATGGAGGAAAGGAAAAGAAAGAAGGAAACGAGAGGAGGGCAAAATATGGGAAAAAGGAAGGGACATGTGAGAGGGAGGAGCACTTCGTGAAATGCAGTCAGTTTTGCAGTTAGATATTACTATCTTAAGCAGAGTTCCAGGGGCAGCTGGCAAGTCAATTGTTCGAAGTTCCAGTCGACCCTCCACTTCAGTCCATCCCAATTCCTGTGGATCCAAGCTGTCATATTGGCCAATCCACTCCTGGACTTTGTAGTACACTCTGGCACTGTGGTACAGGGCAGCTGCTGATGTAGGTGGGAGAATGTGCACTTGTACTTGGGGGGGCGCTTGTAGACGCCTTTTCACAGAACTGTCGATGGCGAAGTTTATGCAACCTTTACCTGGGATGGTCACCATTTAAACATGTCAGGTCATCCTCATCAGCTTGATGTATCTCCTAATTAAGTGCCTTTTCAGAGAATAAATTGGCCTACTTCCTGCGTGCTGGTCACTCGTTAGTTTTCAAGGAGGAAATCCTTGGCCAGTGTCAAACAGAGGAGATGTATCGTCACAGCCAACCATTGCATGTTTCAGTGGCAGCATGGAGCACACTTCAGTCCATAGGTATTTCTGGAATCAGTGAATGTCTCAGCCCATTATCTTTTTGCATGGTTTTCTTAATGTATTCGAGATACATGCCGCAGATCGAGTGGAATGTTGTGCCTCTTGGCCATGGTAGTTGATGCCGTAGTGAACCACAGTACATAATTCACCTCTTCACTATGTGATAGTCGACAGAGCACGTCAGGCCCTCTCACTAAGACCAGATAGCATCAGTGCTGGCTTGTTTGCCTCTCAAGGCAGTCCAGATGTATCAAACAGAGCTTGGTGATATGTTGCAGAGCTTATACTTCAAGGCATCTGCTAGATTCTCAGCAGTTCCGCATGAAGTCAACAGCCGATGGAAAAAAAGCTGTGGATACACATGTATCGACTCTCCATCAGCTTTTGCACATTACATGCTGTCCATTGTGACCACCCTGTCTGTCTTCTTCAAGATATAATCATTGACATTCTTCCCGTCATCGACTGCAGGAGCTTGCATCCCACCTCTTTTGCCTTGTCAGCATTTACAGCAATGTCTGAAGTCATCCCTGTGGCAATATTTTGCAGTGAGCTATCAAAGGGATTCTTTATTTGATGGTTGTCAGTGAGACTTATGATGTTTTTGTCATCTCATGTTGTCTGGATGGACGTTCGTCCCATTGTCTGTCCCTGTAAGTTTCTGCATAGCACCATTGGCACTGGAGCAAGCTGATGTTGTGACTAAGTCATTTTACGGCCTCGTGTCAGCCCTCAACTTGTTTTCATGGTCCGCATGAGGGTTTGCTCTGCCATAATATCAGTTGATAGTCCAGGCCAGTTGTGATTGCTCCTGCGAACAACGTGGTGCTCTGACATGAAGAATGACTTTCAGCAAACCGAAGCATCTGCTTTATGAAGATTTTCATTGATTTGGAGAAAGCATGTCTCGGGGTGCATAGACAAGGAATGTGGAAAACAATAAGAATATATGGAGTAAATGGGAAGTTGTTGAATGTCGTGAAGAGTATGTATGAGGGTGCTAAGGATACAGTGTGTGCGGATAGTGAACTGACTGAATTTTTCTTTCTGAATGTTGTATTAAAACAGGCATGTTTCATGTCCCCATGGTTGTTCAGTCTGTATATGGATGGGGTTATGAAAGTGATACAAGGTAGGGCAGTGGATATTCGAGCAACCCTAATAAGAGAGGGTAGTATTTGGAAACTCCCTGTACTCATGTTTGCATATGATACTGTATTGTTAAGTGAAGAGGAAGGGAAACTGCAAGGCTTGGTGAATGAGTTTGGGAGTGTGTAAGAAACGGAATCTTAAGGTGAATGTAGGGAAGATTAAAGTTATGGTCTTCGAGAGAAATGGTGTCACTGGATGGACAGTAAGGCTGAATGGGTAGGAAATGGAAAATGTGAGTGCGTTTAATACTTGCGAAGTGTACAAAGGAGTACAAAGGAAAGTAAACAGCAACAGACTTTATGGTCCTTTCGAGGCTGTTTGTTACAGAGTAGACTATGACTACGAGATCTAACTCTACATGCTGAAGAATAAGGACAGTAAAGCAAGAAGGCTCCCCCCGCCTCCAAACCCTCCAGTTAAAACTGACAAGAAAAGGTGAGAAAAACCACCATGCAGCATGGAAAAACTGACATGGAAATTTCATAGGAAAGACTGAAAAGGAAAAGCTACATTCTATAATACATTATTTATAATCTGTAATCTATAAATAACATGAAAGAGAAAGTAGTAAAATAAATAACTGAGTAAATAAATAACAAATGCATGGCACTATGTACGGGTACGTTGAGTTAAAGGGGCGTCTGCGGACACAGTGTGGAAATTGCACAGTGCACAGTGTGGATGTTCAAGGGTGGTGTGGCAGCCTTGCCTGGTGCTGTTAAAGTAGGCAGCAGTCAATCAGGCCTCAGTTCCGTTAATTCCACTGAGACTAGGAACTTTCTCACGCGGGACAAGTACACAAGTCACCTCCTAAAGCAGTGACCCCTGGCACCTTAAAAAAAAATCCTGATGATGGTCATTTAACTAACAGGGACCCTCAGTGATCCACAGCCCATCACAGGTCGAAAGTATGAGTAGTGACCGTTAACTCGGGCTATCTGTGCATATCCTAGTTTGTGCATGTACTACATTTGCATTTAATGAATTGATCCAGGCTCAAAAAAAATAATAATAATAATAAAATATACTTACACAAGTGTTTTATTCAGGAGTAAACATATTAAGCGGGGGGTTAGACGACAAATACTTACCCAGACGACCTTTAAAGGTTAGTACTGTATTACAGTTTACTACATTGGAGGGAAATTTATTCCATATATTTACAACTCAACTGATGAAGAAATGCTTTGCTTCATGCGACTGGAATCGTTTGCCAATTATTTTATGTCCATTGCCTCTAGTGTAATTCGAGTGATCAACTGTGAAGTATTTATAGACAGCCATGTTACCATGTCCTTTGAAAATTCTGAATACTTGAATTAAATCTCCTCGCATCCTCTGTTTAGTTAGGATAAGAGATTCAGGCTTCTAAACGTTCCTCGTATGGTTTATTTCTCAGTCTAGGTATCATTTTTGTCATCCTTCGCTGCACTCTTTCAAGCTTTTCCATATCCTTTTTATAATACAGTACCCAAAACTGAATGCAATACTCCAAGTGCGGGCGTACTAAGGAATTATACAAAGTGAGGACGATAAGTGAATCCAATCAATTTATTGGCTTTTTTCACAGCTTCTGTACATTGTTTGCTTGGTTTCAAATAGTTTGTTATTATAACTCCCAAGTCTTTTTTATGGTTTACCCTATCAAGTTGGACATTATTTATGCTATAGCTAGCTCTTACATTTTCACTGCCAGTGTTCAGCACTTTGCATTTATTTATTTTGAAATCCATTTGCCAGACTTGGGCCAGTTAAACAGTTGATCAAGATCTCTCTGAATTGCCTGCCTTTCCAGTGCTGTATCTGCTCTGTTACCTATTTTAGTATCATCAGCAAATTTTGAAATCTTACAACACAATCCTTCGTCAATATCATTTACATATATTAAGAAAAGAATAGGACCTAACACTGAACCCTGTGGCACTTCATTTGTAACGTTTATGCAGTCTGCCTCTTTTTCACTTATTACAACTTTTTTCTTTTGTCCGGTGAGCCAATCTTCTACCCACCCGAGAACATTGTCGCTGAAACCATGTGGCTTTAGCTTCTGAAGGAGTTTTTTGCGTGGAATTTTGTCAAAAGCCTTTTGAAAATCAAGGTAGATCACATCAACAGATTTAGTCTTGTCGTACATGTTCAGTATATCATTGAAAAAGCAGCAGATTTGTGAGGCAAGAGCGATCATTACGAAAACCATGTTGCGAATCTTTTATGATTTTTTTTTTTTTTTTAGTTAGGAAGAAGTGTTTCACAAACTTATCTATGATAATAGTTTCAGGCAATTTGCAAACCACTGATGTTAAACTAATTGGGATGAGTAAGGATGAGAGCTTAGAGGATGAAGTGCTTGAAAGGGTACAACAAGGAAGAAAGGTTGCTGAAAACAGTGATAAGGAACAAGTAAGTGAGCATGGAAGTAAAAAAACGTCGCTACATGACATTATTGTGATGACAACTCTGACGTATGTAAGTGAAGATTGGACCTTGTTGGAAGGACACAAGTCAAGAGTGAAAGCAGTGGAAATGAGTTATTTCATAGGAGCTTGTGAAGTCACATGGACAGACTGGCAAATGAGGACGTGAAGGAGCGCTGTGGTGTGGATGTGGATGTGACAGAAAGCGTTAGGAGAAATACACTGAGGTGGTTTGGCCATATGGAGAGGATGGAGAGCGAGAGACTAACGAGGAGAGTGTATGCGAGTGAGGTGGAGGGAGGGAGAGGGAAGGGGAGGCCAAGGATGAGGTGGAGGGATGTAGTGGAGCTAGAATATGAGAGAGGGGGGGGGGAGTGAGCTGGGAGCAAGACAGTGAAGTGGCATTGGACAATGCGACTTGCAGGCGGTTTGTTTGTGGCCATCTCTTACGGGATTGAGGCATCTGGCAATAGATAGATAATTTTTTTAAGGAGGATGCTACGACTGACGCTGCTAAATGCCTTGGTAATATCACATAAGGTTTAGAGAGATAAACGTTAATTATCCATGTTGTTATAAATTTTATCGGTTACGACATTGAGCTGTGTCTGTTGATAATTTTGGACGGAAGCCATGTTGGTTATTTGAGAGCAGTTTGTTGGTATCCAGAAAATCCAGTAGTTGATTAGAGACTATTTTTTCGATAATATTGGTGAAGATTGGTAGAAGTGAGATGGGGCAATAATTAGTAATATAATTTTTGTCTCCAGCTTTATGAAAGGGGGTAACAATGGCGTGTTTCGATGCATTGGGAAAGAGACCAGTGACAACTGAGGTATTCATTATTATAGTTAAGTGGAATGTGACTGCGTATAAAGTCCTTAATAAATTTTAGTGAAATATTATCTGAACTGAAAGAACTGGTTTCGTGGAAGTGTTTGTTAATTTAACCGTATTTTGATCGACAGGCTGAGGACGGAAATTATTTAGTGTATGCTGTTACTAGCTCAGTTAATAGCTTCTGTGTCATGAGAAGTGTGCGGGTTGCCAGTCCTTAATAGCTCTTGTGTTAACGGAATGTTGTTTCACCAACATTTGCCAATAATGTATTAAATTCATCTGCTTTCTTAACAGTACTGTCAAATGCCAGTGTAGGGGAATTCTTTTTTATGAGGTATTATATCTTTAATTGCTTTTCGTGGAGCAGCTGTATTCCTTTGCAATTTGATAGTTTAGTGTGATAAAATTGTCTTTTATTGTTACTAATAAATTTTTTACTTGCTTTTTTAATGTTTTAATTGTTTTTGTAAAGCTACATTAAATCGATTTCTCTTTAGAGCCCTCTGTGCGTCATCTCTGTCCTTTATTACATCGCGAATCGTGCTGTTTATCCATGAGGTGAAGGGTCGGCGTATTTCATTGGTTATCATTGGAGCACAGCTGTCTAAAACTGCTAGTAAATACCGTGGTTTAAATATTGACTTGTTCGTTAACATTAACGGTTTGAAGTATATGGTTCAAGTTATGGTCTTCATTTAAGTGACAGCAGAAAATTTCGCTATTATACAAATGGAGATTTCGAAAGGTTTTTATCATGGGTGATCAGTTAGGTTTACTTGCATTTACAGTTACAACAACAAGGTCATAGTTTGCGGTAGCCTGGGAGATAATGTCAGAGTTAATAACTAATTCAGGTTTGTTTGTAATGATGTCTAGTAGGGAGCAGAGGTGGGAGTGATTCATGTGGGTTTATTACCAGAGGGATGTGATTGTTATAATTCTGGACATTTTACTGTTTTCTGATATGATGTTATTGTTTAAATCACCTAAGACAGAAACATGTTTTTACGCAAGGAAGTGGCTCTCATAATGTCAACAGTGTAGTCAAAAGAGGTGGAAGGAGCTTTCGGATGTCTATATATGCAACCAGTTATGACAGAAGGAAATTTTCTGCATTGTATTTTAATCCACATGTCCTCAACGCCTATTTCTTTTGTTATCATTGTGTTAGTTTTTTTTCCTGGGTTTAAGACATTGTGAGCATAATATGCTGACTCCTGACCCACGTCCATTATCACATTGAAATACATCATCTATCTATCTATATCTATCTGCATACCTAGGCTGCTTCCCTCAAGGAACGGGAGATAGCCGAGACAGGACAACACACTCCCAATTTACTCATCCACTCAAAACACATTCATTAGCATCTTAGCCCCAAAGGGGAGAAGGGACAGATCCTCACCGCACCACACCGCACGAGGGTCAACTGCGCAGTGCAATCAGTGACATCCGCAGCAGGGCCCGACAGCAGAGCTGGTTTACCCCTGCCACATCATAATAGACCCATCCCCTTACTCGCACCTGACCTGATCAGCTGATCAGACCAAATGTAGATCCCCTCAGGGGTGCATCATCATTTATTCATTTACAGTTTCTCTCCATTTATTTCTGTCACGCACAGCCACTCTTCCTTGCTCAAGAGACATCCCTCTCGCATCCAGTGCTCTCTTCACACTGTCCATCCATCCTATTCGTGGTCTCCCTCTCAGCCTTACACCTCTCACATCAGAGCTGGGTATCTTTTTCACCAATCGCTCATTATCCGTTCTCTCCATATGCCCAAATCATCGCAACACCCTCTGCTCAACTTAACCAATCATCTCCCGAACAACTCCAGTTCTCCTTCGCATTTCATCATTTCTCACTTGATCCATACGCATCACTCCACACAAATACAGAATGTCGACAAGTGTAATCTTAATTTGTTGGGAAACCAAAATAGTTTCTGTAATAAAGGAAAAACTTCAGAGAAAGAAATGACCTAAAAAAAAAAATCCTGTATGAGGAATAATTGTAATACCATATAAAACGAAATCTTGTCTATGAAATAAAAAATAATAAATTGCAGTATACAGCGATTATGGTTTTAACTGATGTGAGATTGTGTGAATTATCACTATTAAGCTGGATCTTTCCTTTTTTTCAATGAAGCCGTCATTTTAAGGATAAAAAAATGCAAAAATCCAATTTTTTACAGTTGAAAGGGACCGTTTTAGCAGTAAATGAAATAATTTTACTAGACCAAAGCTGAAAACCTAATTTATTGTATGAAAATGCAAAATAGGCAACTTCGAGAATTACATTTTCTTTTTTTTCTGGTAACTACACTAAACTGCTTATAAAAATCGGAAAACATTTTTGATGTAAAAATGCGACCTGGAAAAAGAAAGTCCTATAAGGAAAGGTGTAGTTGCATTTCAGTAACAATCTGTTCTCACGTGAAACAAATTGGCATTTGATGTTTATACTGCACAATAATTATTTTTTTGATAATTGTTGTCAGAAAAAAAAAATGAAAATTTTTGAGTAAGAAAGGACTTTTTTATATGTATGACTAGACTTTAAAATGACTCCTTGAGCCTGTTGATTAAATTGAAAAATGGGAATTCTGCACATTAAAAAAATTCATGTGGAACTATAAAGTATATTTCCGTGGGTAGTATCACTCCAAACAATGACAACTCGTAAAAAAAATTGAGGATGTATTCATAGTCAGATAATAATGAAAACGAGAGTAAAAACATGTTGCATTGCTGGAATATTAAACTGATAAAGATTTAGAAATTGGTTCAAGTCCGAAAGTTCCTCATGTAAGATACAAAAAATTTACAGCTTGCATGAGCATTAAGGTGAAATGATATAAATTCAGGCCTTAAGATTGTACGTATTTGTACACGTTTAAGCAGTGCGTTTTAAATTACTTCTTTTAAAATTCAACATCGCTTTCACTTCAAGGCTAAAAAACTGTGCAATAAGTGAACCTGTTAAGTCTGAATCCTACCTCTTGAGGAGTAATTTAAAGAAATTCGACTGGACCGATGCTAAAAACTTCCTATTTATTTGTGAAAAGGCTAAATATCTATTTTCTGGATATGTAAACAAAATTTGTTGAAAACACATTCAATTTTTTCCTTAGTTCAAACGCTCCTGAACATGAAAAAAGATTCGTCTCAGATGAAAAAAAAGTAGTTGCCTCAAAAAATGAAAATATGAACATTATAATAGCTCGTGTTAGCCATAAAGACATACTTCTGTCAGTAAAATCACTCCTAGAGAGAGAGAGAGAGAGAGAGAGAGAGAGAGAACGTAATTGCAATAATGAAATGAAAAATCGATAATCATTGAGAATCAGGCTCCTGAAGTTAAAAGATTTCTTGTACATAAGATGTAAAGAAAAAAATGGAATTTGTCCCTGCTTTGATATGAAGAGTGAAGAATGTCGCATTGCGATTTTATGGATATTACCAAGTGAAGCTTTGTCTATTGTTTTTCTGTTTCATTCCAAAGAACAGTCACTTAAACAGTAAAAAAAAAAAAAAACTATTTAAAGGAACCGCCTTAGGTGTAATTCAAAACAATGTTGAAATAATGCTTAAACAGAGTATTTTTGTGTAGAAATGCTGAAATTGCAAATTTTGCTGTGAAACCCCAAAATTTCACTAAACCGTTAAAAAAAATCTGCTATAAGAAAGGTGAACCACGATATTAAAAGAAATGGATGTTCACGTGAAATGATATGTCACGGCGTTTATATTGAAGAGAAAGTTTCTTTTGTTGAAATGGTCGTCGAGAAAGGTGATAAATTTGGAGTTACAAGGGATTTTATTTTTATCTCTATGACTCTGACATAAAAATGGTATTTTGTGTTCCCAGATTAAATTTAAAAAGAAAAAAAAACTTTTGTGTATTCTGATGCGTCGCTGCAAAAGATAAGTTCTAAAAAAGAAAATAAAGGTGAGGAAGTATTGACAGCCACATAAGAAAGGATTAATAATAGCAAAAACATCACTGATAAATTGGGATGTGGATTTGATAAGCGGTTAGAATCCGACTTTCGATGTACGCAGATTTATCGTACATGACATTTAAAAAAAAAAAAAACTAACTTTTGAGCTTTAACATAGACCGTTCAAAATGTCAATTTGAGCAGGGACTCTTAATAACTTTTTAAATTCAAAATAGCCGTATCTTTCACGAAAAAAAATAACCTGCGCTTTTACTTGTTTATTCCACAGTAAGTTCCGATCTTTTGGGGATTCAACGAAAAAAGTGAAAATCTTAGAGTTAGGCCCGATTATACTTTTCTATGCATCATAAAACTTTAAGACGACATTTTGAGATTATTGATTAGAGAAAATGGATTTTACACACGTTATGAACGCTCCTATTTGAACATAAGAGATTTTTCCGTGGTTAAAAACATCTTATACGTTACTAACTCGTAAAAAAATGTTGAAAAAAATATTGTCATGAGAATTATATTTGAGAAAGTAAAAACAAACTTCCAGTACTGAGATATGAAGCTGATGAACATTCACTATTTGGTTCCTCGTCTCCAGATTCTTCTTATATAGAAAAAAAATAAAATAAAAAAAAATGATTCCTGGAGGATCATTGATTTGAACTGATATAAATGTCACCTTGAGATTGTTTGAAATTTTACCTTAGAGAACAATTTATATTTACTGAATTTTTTCATTCAAAGTTGCGGTCATTTGAATGATAAAAAATAGTGCAAATGGCGAACATGTTACGACCGGGAGCAGCTGTTTTAGGAGTAATAAAAATTCTACTGGAGTTATCCTAAAAATCGTTATTTTTGTTTCAAAACGCCAAATAATCAGTTTCGATAAACGTACCCTAATTTTGTTGCGAAACAAAATATTCTGTAATTAAGAAATTTTTAAAAATTCAATGTAGAAAAAAATTACCGTTGTTAGAAGTGAAGTACCATATAAAAGGAAATGGGTTCACACGTGAAATGAGCTCTCATAGTAGGTGTTTCTTGAACAATGAGTTTTGTTTTATGGAGTCAAAAAAAAAAAAAAAGACTTTTTCTCTCTTAGTTGTCCTTTAAGAGATCTTCTTCACTCTCTTAGTTACGTAAAAAAAAAAAATGAAAACGATCAGTAATCATGCTGAAGCATCACATGTTTCCGTTAGTAAAATCGCAAAATCGTAGAAACTCGAAACATAATAAAGGAGGTATGGACGGTCATATGGAATTGATTAAAGTTAGAATTTGGTTGCTCAACACCGCAGATCTCACCTTCACTAAAAAAATTTCTTCCATGAGCATTCACATGAACTGATATATATGTCACCATGATATTGTATAAATTCTAGCTTATTAACCATTGCTTATTATTATTTTTCATCCAACTTCGACAATTGAAACAAAAAAAGTGGAGAATTTGAAATTCATTTGAAAGCAACCTCCTCACTTGTATTCTAAAACAGTTCTACTTGAGATGTTAAAAACTGAGTATTTTTGTGTAAGAACGCCAAATATACAATGACCAATATACCCCAATTTTTTTGACATAATTACTTCAGAAATGATTCAGATGATAAAATTCGACCTACCCCCCCCCCAAAAAAAAAAAATGCTATCAAAAGAGGTGAAGGAGCATATGAGAAGAAATCCTTTATCACGTGAAATGAGCTGGGATTTGAGATGTTTATTGCAAAATAATTTTTGCTTAATGTGGGGGTCGTCAAAAAAAAAAAAAAAATAGAGTTAGAATGAATTTTCTTTATTGACTATGACTAGGGCTTTAAAATGTCACCTTGTGCATGTTCAATATTCAAAAGAAAATAGAAATTGTAAAGGGTAGTCTTGCAACATAAGGCATATTTCCTAGGGAAAAATCACTCCAAACTGTGTCACCTCGTTTGAGAAAACCTTGATAAGGTACAGATAGAGCTAAAAATCATTTTTCGAATAAAACCTAATTGAATGCTGAGATATTTAATTGATACATATTATGAATTTCGTTGCTCAAGTTTGAAGATTTTCCTAAAAAATAGAGAAAAATGCTATTTGAACAAGCATTGGTATGAAGTGTTATAAATGATCGGATTGAGGTTGTGTTAATTAGTATTTGTCTAAGCATATTCTTTTAAATTACCTTTTTTCTCGATTGAACAAGGCATTCACAAAGGAGATAAAGAGCAGTGTAATGTGTCAGTTTGTTACCACTAAAATCAACTTTTTGGCAGTAACTAAAAAAAAAAAATCTAGTAATTCTAGTAACATTCTTTTTTTCTGTTAAAACGCCAAATACTCAACCTCGAAAGTGTAATCAAAATTTGTAAGGAACTCAACCGAAAAGTTTTCAGAATATGAAAAACTGCCAAATGAAAAAAAAAAATAATAATAAGACGTGAAAAAAAAATCAATTAACACTTGCAATAAGCTCTCATCTGAGGTTCTTATTGCACAGTTAGTTCCGTTTCATACGGGTTCTTCGAGAAAATGGAAAAATTTAAATTTGGAAGGAATTTTATTTCATCTGTCTACTACGGTTTTCAAATTGAATCTGAAGCCTCTTCATAAAAAAAGAAAAAATAATTGGCATATTATACTGGGTCGTATTTGCCCATGAGACATATTTCTATTGGCAAAATCACTCAAAACGGTGATAAATAGTGTACTAAAAAATGAGGTGTTGAGACAGATAACATTAATTTAGAAAAATAAAAACTGCACTTCAATAATGAGATATGAGACTGATAAGCATTTAGAATAAGTCCGCATATTTTTCGTGAATTACAGATTAAGACAAAATGGAGCTAACCTGAACATATACAAAACCTGTAAATGTCGCCTTGAGGTTGAGGATTTTTACCTGAGAAAGCTGAGTCTGTTCAAATACTTTTTTTTTTTTTCATTCGATATAGTTGTCACTTGAAGCTTTAAAAATAGGTCAAAATTTAAACTTGTTTCGAGAGCAATCGGTCTAGGAGTACTGAACAAAAAAATAATGAAATGATGCTAAAAATCGCTTTTTTTATTGTTCTAACGCTAAATATAAACGGACAAACGTACTCTAAATTCGTTGGAAAAAGAACTAAAATATTGAAAGAAAAAAAGTTGCTATAAATAGATGTGAGCAAGCATAAAAATTAAAAATTCACAAGTGAAATGAGCAGGACTTTGAGACGTTTATAATACAAAAAGTAATGACTGATGAAAGGATCACAGAAAAAGGTTTAAAATTTAGTTAGAAATTATTTCTTCTATTTTGGCAGTCGTATAAAGATGAATTCGAGAAAGTAAAAACATCATTCAAATATTTACGTATGAATTAAAAAAAATTTTGGATTCTGTCCTTCAGTTCTATTCGTGAGTGAAAGATGGAAAAAATTACAGCATGCCGAATCACTGACATGAACTGTCATGACACCTTGTGACTTTATTTTGTTTTTTAGGAGACAATTCCCCCTTTTTTTTTTTTTTTTCATTCAACGTAACTATCACTTTAAGGATAAAAAAAAAAATAGAGCAATCTTTGAACCTTTTGCGATTGGAAGATAATGGTTTTGGAGGATTTAAAAAATATTCTACTGGAGTAGCGCTAAAAACCACGTACTTTTGTGTGGAAACGCTAATTTAGTTGGAGAAGAGCAGGGAGGCTTTATGAAGGGAAGAGGTTGTGAAGATCAGATATTTATTCTTAGATGTTTACTGGAAAAGGGTTTAGAGAAGGGAAAGAAGTTGTATGCGGCCTTCATGGATTTGGAGAAAGCATATGACAGGAATGAGGGAAGTATTAAGAATTATGAAGTAGGTGGGAAGTTGTTGAATGCTGTGAAGAATATGTATGAGTGAGATTTTCTATTTGAAGGTTGGGTTGAAACAGGGATGTGTCATGTCTCCATGGTTGTTCAATTTGTACATGGACGGGGTTATAAAAGAGGTACAAGGTAGGGCAGTGGATGTTGGAGTGGCCCTAATGAGAGAGGGCAGTGATTGGAACTCCCTGTACTGTTGTTTGCAGATGATACTGCAAGGCTTGGTGGATGAGTTTGGGAGAGTAAGAAACGGAATTTAAAGGTGAATGTAGGGAAGAGTTAAGTGATGGTCTTCGAGAGAGATGAAGCCAGTGAATGTACAGTGAAATTGGATGATGAGGAAACGGAAAATGTGAGTACGTTCAAGTACTTGGGTAGTGTGATGAGTAAGGATGGAAGTTTGGAGGGTGAACTGTTTCAAAGGGTACAACAAGGAAGAAAGATTGCTGGTTCCTTGAAGGCAGTAATAAGAAACAGGGAAGTGAGCATGGAAGTGAAAAAGTTATTACATGACAGTATTGTGATACCAACTCTGAGGTATGGAAGTGAAGCTTGGACGTTGTTGGGGGGACACATGTCAAATGAGAGAGCAGTGGAAATGAGTTTTTTGAGAGGAGCCTGTGGAGTCACTTGGACAGACAGACTGACAAATGAGGAGGTGAAGGAGTGTTGTGGTGTTGATGTGGATGAGATAGGAAGCATGAGGAGAAACACACTGAGGTGGTTTGGTCATGTGGAGAGGATGGAGAGTGAGACTGATGAGGAGAGTGTATGTGAGTGAGGTGGAGGGGGAGAGAGGGAGGGGAAGGCCAAAGATGAGGTGGAGGGATGGAGTGGAGAGGCATATGAGGGAGCAGGGTGTGAATTGAGAGCAGGGCAGTGAAATGGCGGGAGACAGGGTGACGTGGAGGCGATTTCTTTGTGGCCACCCCGTATAAGGGATTAAGGCGTCTGGCAATAGATAGACAGGTAGAGAGTAATCTTAATTTGTTGGTAAACAAAATTGTTTATATGATAAAGCAAAACCTGCAGATGAAAAAATGCAACCTAATAAAAAAAAAAATGCGGGAAGAATAATTGTAATACAAAATAAAACGAAATCCATTCACATCAGAAATGAACTGCCACTTTAAGAGTTTATTGCACAATAACGTTCTATTGAGTTAAATTGCGAATCACAAAAAACTTCCTTTATAAAAACAATAGTAATAGCATGTATAAAGACATCGAATCACATGTGTAATGAACTAGCATTTGAGGTTTTTATTACACAATAAGTTTCGGTTCATTTTTTTTTTTTAAATAATGAGATATGAAGAATTTGAAGGAATTTTATTTTTATCCACCTGAGAAGGACTTTATACAAAATAGAAAAAAAAAAAAAAAAAAGGCAAATTAGAAAGGGTCATGTTTGAGAATAAAATATTTCCGTGGATAAAATCACTCCAAACGGCGACAATTCGAGAAAAAAAAACAAAAAAAACAGGAAGGATGGAAAACCATAAAAATGAGGTTGAGAACGCAATATCATATCAATACTGATATCAATATACTAATTACTTTGAATATAGATCCTTAATTCGGCAGATTTCTTGTCCATGACAGTTGAAAAAATATTGCAGCAAACCGCGATTATGGCTTGAACTGACTTGAGATTCTGTGAATTTTAACCTAATAACCCGGGCCTTTTTTTTTTTTTTTTTTTTTATGAAGCCGTCATTTTAAGGATATAAACAAATGCAAAGTTCCAATTTGGACAACTGAAAGGGACAGTTTTAGGAGTAAATGAAAATAATTTTACTAGACCCACAATAAAAACATGATTTATTGTATGAAAGTTGTTCCGTGTGACCGATATACATTGCTTATATTCATATTTAATATTCAGAATCATTAATATTCATTTATTAGTACCATGCTTAGCATTCTGTGAATCGAGTTTAAAAATATCAGACTGCAGGAAACAGCCGGGCCCAGCTGTGTGTCGATGTTTTAAGAGTTGTTTCGAACCACCTTCCCGTATCTGCTCACGGTTTCAACCTTGAGTTTCAGTTCTGCTTTCCGGCTTCTTTGAGTTGTGCTTCTTGCTTCTCTGCCTTACCCATCTTGCTTTCCTGAGTTAACCCTCTTACTTCTTTGAGTTCGTCCATATAAGCCGGGCTGGGAGCGAGAACTTTGGAAGGGACTTTGATGAATGGTCGTGGAGAGTATAGACGTGTTTCTCTGGCTCTCCTCTAGCTGCAGGGTTGCCTCACCGGCCTTAGCTTTTTTTTGTCCGCCACTAGGGCGTTTTTCAATAAAGTTAGGTTAGCTAGACCTCATTTTCCTCCCAGCCCTTTAGAGATATAGTAAGTGTCTATATCTGTTTCCTGAGATTGCCTTTGCCTACTCACCTCTGGAGTGTACCCCCCACTGATCGCTCTGGGGTGTAAGTTACACACGGGCGCGTCCTCCCGAGAGTGGTTTGAGAGGGTAATCTCAGACTAGGTGTGTCTTTCCCAGGTACCTTGTCCCTTGCTTGTTTTTCTCCTTCTTCCCACTTCCCCCGTGAGGGGGAAGTGGTTGCTATGACGGACGCCCCTGCTGCCTCCCCCCCCTTCAGGGGGGGAGGTGGTCCTGACGAATGTAACGACCGGACTGACCACCTCCAGACTGACGGACGCCAAACTCGTGCCCCACTTGACGTTCCTGTTGACAATGCCACGTTCGTCATTATCCATGCTCTAGGTTCGACTCCCCTGTCCAGTCTCAATCCCTTCCTTATCAAGAAGGTGATTGACCACTGTGCAGGAGAAGTCGAACAAGTGAAAAAACTTGCTAACGGAGATCTCCTGGTAAAAACTGTTAATTCGTCACAAGTGAGAGATTTGCTGAAACTGCGTAAATTCCACTGTTACGATGTCGAAGCCAAAATCCCAGTCTCCATGAATTCTTGCAAGGGTGTTGTCACTTGCAGGGATCTCATGGTGATGAGCGAGGACGAAATCGTACAAGAATTGGCGCAGCAAGATGTAATTGAAGCTAAATTCATAACTCGTTATTCGGAAGGCATAAGGACGAAGACAGCAACTATTATCTTGACATTTGCCAAAATTTCTCTTCCTAGTCAAGTCAAAGTTGGTTATGAAATCATTCACGTTCGACCATACATCCCTAACCCTTTCCGTTGTTTGAAATGCCAGTTGTATGGGCATGGTTCGAAGACTTGTCGGGCTTCCCAGCCAGTGTGTGGCAAGTGTGCAAGCCAGGGTCATGATGCGGAACATTGTACATCTGAGACGGTCTGTTGCTTTCACTGTAAGGGCGCTCACTCCACTTCCTCTAGGGATTGTCCCAAGTGGAAGGAGGAGAAGGAAGTCTGCACAGTGAAGGCAACTGAGGGCATTTCCTATTACGAAGCTAGTAAAATGGTGAAGGAGTTGCATGCAACTCCCACGCCGAATAGGTCCTATGCTTCGGCGGTAATGTCCCGTCCTGTGATGTGCTCTGTAGAGACCCAGACTGACCCTGTCTTTCTCCCTCCTGCCACTCACAGTACATCTCCATCTCGACCTCCTGTCCGTTCCAACTCTCTCACTGACATCCCTAAGGCATCAACTTACTCTCAGGCTGCTGCTGCCTCTTCATCGGTACGGCCTAAAACGAAGCCTGACAAGTCTAGTAAAAGTAACATGACCACCCTCACGAAACAGTCACGTCCTCATGTCCTTCCGGTTCCTACTCCAGCGAGGGAGAGAAAGGTTAGCTCTTCCTCGGGGGAGGCTGGGAACCTAGTTATTGATGACAATATGGAGGTTTCCATTAACAAGCACCGGGATAGGTCCCCCGGTAGTCGCTCGCCTGCCGGCGGGAGACAAAAAAGACAAAGCACACTGGCCCCCAACGAAAATCTTAAACCGTCGCTTTCACTGTATTACAGTGGAATTGTAGAGGTATTGGGAATAAGTTACACAATATAGCAATCTTGCTTTCTATACACAGGCCAGACGTTGTTTGTTTACAGGAGACGCGCCTGGAGGATCACCCTGATCCTCCACAGTTCAGACACTATCACTCGTATAGAAGATATGAAGGTCACGGAGTTGCCATATACACACATAAATCACACCCACAAACGGAAGTGATTCTAAATTCTACTCTGGAAGCTGTCGCGTGCAGAGTAAAATTTAATAACACGTATCTGTCTATTTGCTCTCTGTACTGTCCTCCACATGGCCCCATTGATAGTGATGCTTTAAATTCACTAGTTGAACATCTCCCTGGGAATAAGTTAGTGTTGGGCGATTTTAACGCCCATCACTATCAATGGGGTAGCTTGAGGATCGATGGTCGTGGGGAGCAAGTAGCCGACCTAATACTACAGTCCAGCCTCTGTCTTCTGAACGATGGTAGAGCGACTCGTGTAGATGATCGTACTGGTAACTTTTCGGCCATTGACCTATCTTTGGCCTCCCTGGTATACATCAAGATCTCTCATGGGACCCTTACGACGACTCCTTGGGAAGTGATCATTTACCCATCTGTCTTTCTTATACACGCGACATCATTTCGGACCCTCCACCTCCAAAATTTAACTATAAGAAAGCAGATTGGGGATCCTTCTCAAGGATCGCCAATTTAGATATATCCGGGGAGACCATAGATGTTAAGGTCGAAAATATAACTACTTCCATATTACACGCAGCTGAGGCTGCTATTCCCAAGACTTCTACAGTTCATGCGAAGCATAGAGCACATTGGTGGACGCCGGATTGCCGACAAGCATTAAGAAAACGCAATAGGAGATACAGGATTTTTGATAGTCAGCCCACTGAGAAAAATTTTATTGCATACAAACAGGCACGGGCTGAGGCAAGGAGAATAATAAGAAGGGCCAAACGTGACTCCTGGCGGTCCTTTGTGTCCACGGTGACTCGTACAACACCATTACGTAGTCTGGTCCACCATAAGAATATTAAATAATAAAGGCCCATATTTCCCCATTACCACCTTGCAAGTAAATAATAACATCTATGACGAGCCCGTGGACGTTGCTAACATCCTCGCCAGGAGTTTTTCTCATGTAAGTAGCTCAGCCAATTATGACCCGCGTTTCCAACATCATAAACGCACGGCTGAGCTACAGATATTAGACTTTGCCACAGAAGACGTAAACTCCCCGTACAACCAAGAGTTTACGCTAGATGAACTGCTCCTTGCCCTTAAATCCTGTAAAGACACCAGCCCTGGACCAGACACCATCACGTACGGTATGATCCAGCATCTTAATCAGGACAACCTGATTAAGATGTTAGCATTGTACAATGAGATTTGGGCGTCTCGAACGTTCCCAAACTCATGGCACTTTGCGCACGTCATACCGATACCCAAAGAGGCTGGTCGTCTTATGAATCCCACTTCATTTCGTCCTATTGTGTTGACTTCTTCTCTATGTAAGGTCATAGAACGTATGGTTAACAATAGGCTTCTTTTTCTTTTAGAGTCGAAGAATTTGTTAAATGATCAACAATGTGGCTTCCGTAAATACAGAAGTTCACTAGATCATTTAATGAATTTGGAGCATTGTATTGCAGAGGCATTTGCCAATAAAGAATTCATGATAGGGGTGTTCTTGGACATCCATAAAGCCTATGACATGACATGGCGACACGGTATACTAATGAAGATCTATGCTTATGGTTTAAGAGGAAATTTGCCTGTTTTTATTTCAAATTTCTTAAGGGACAGAACTTTCTCTGTCAAATTGCCCCGTAACGTAACATCGGATATATTTATCCAGGAAAACGGGGTGCCGCAGGGAAGTGTGCTTAGTCCTACCTTATTTAGTATTATGATCAATGATATTCTGTCATCGGCTCCCATTCCGAGGAATCTTAAATACTCACTCTACGCTGACGATTGTGCAATATGGCACTCTTCCCGTAATGCACAATTTTCGGCTGGGCGGATTCAGGCAGCCCTTGACTCCGTCCACCAATGGGCCTTGCAGTGGGGATTTAAGTTTTCCGTCCGTAAGTGTGCCGCTATAGTTTTCACTAATCGTAACGTACCTAATTTGTGCTTAACTTTGGATAATCAGGCGGTACCTTTTCAAAATTCTGTAAAATTTTTAGGAATACATTTTGATCGTAGAATGAATTTTAAACTTCACGTTAATACTTTGCTTGCTCGTTGTGATAAACCGTTAAATGTCCTCAAGTACCTAGCGGGTACTACCTGGGGTGCCGACAGAAAATCTTTATTAATGGTGTATAAGTCCCTTATTCGATCGAAGCTAGACTATGGCGCACAGGTGTATGGCTCGGCATCCGATGCCACTCTGAAAGGATTGGATGTGTTACAGAATAAATGTTTGCGAATGTGTCTTGGAGCTGTCCGGTGTACCCGTGTAGCTCGTATGGAAGTGGAGGCGAATGTGCCTCCCCTCCGTATTCGCCGTGACCACCTGGCCTTGTCCTACGGCATAAGGACATTAAGAAAAAGTAATATCGGCAATGTGGCCTGTACCCCCCTGCGTCAATACCACCACCTTCTGCGGGGGGTGCGTCGGCCACTTGCCGCTCGCCTCCACTTACTGACTCAGGAGCTTGATGTGGACCCCAGTGACTGTGACAAGTTGGTGCTTAAAAATATAGCGCCTTGGGAGCCACCCGGCTTTACAGTCGATGTTACATGGCTCCCAGCACCAAAGGCCAAGGCGCCGGAGGCGGAGGTCCACCACTTGTTTCGTAACATCATTGTTCGTCACTTGGGGTCCCATCAATTGTACACCGACGGCTCCAAGTCGAGTGAATGTGTGGGTGCAAGTGTGTGGTCGACTGAATGTGCCCTCAGGTATCGGTTGCCGACTCATACATCTGTGTTTACTTCAGAACTTTTTGCTATTGACAAAGCCATAGACTATGCTCTCAATTCTAGACACGACTCATTTGTCATATTTTCAGATTCAAAATCAGCCCTTCAGGCAATTGCATCTTGCACTACGGACTCTCACGAGATCCAGGGCCGCATCGTTAATAAGTTGCATTCATGCAACAAGTCATTCACGCTGATCTGGGTGCCTGGTCATTGTCGTATCTATGGCAATGAGCAGGCTGACTTACTTGCAAAGTCGGCTGTAGAGCTCGAGGAGACTTGGGACGTTCCTCGTGATCTACGGTCGAGTCTATCTCTCGGAAAGAAATCAATAAATCTTCTGTGGCAAGGTCAGTGGACCAGACTAAATATTCCAACTTGTAAGCCGTACCTGGGCGACTGGGACACTGCCAACCGTCCCAGTCGCCTAGAAGAAAAAGTGTTGGCACGGATACGGCTGAATGCCACCATTGTAACCCACATAAAACCATATATGGAAAGACGCTTCCCACCGCACTGTGACATCTGTAATGCGGTGTTATCTATCAGTCATATCATCCTGCGCTGTCGGCGATTTATTCGTGAACGCGCTTCACTTATAAATTACTGCGGCGCAGTAGACGTCCCCTTCACCCTTTCCACCATCCTGGGTGATGGGGACATTGTTATGACTGATAAATTGATGGCTTTCTTGAGAGAGACCGGACTGATCAGAGTGATGTGACTTTTTTACTGTGTGGTTATGGTTTTTATGAAAAGTAAATATGTATATATTGTAATATTAATTAGGGTTGACAGTTGACATATTTTAAATAGTTCCTCCTCCCACCGATCTATTTCTAATATAGATGTCCCCTACATTAAGCCAAGTTCCTTGCCTGACAGTCACCAGCTGATGAGTGCAAGTGTGCAATATAGGAAGGTATTGGGCACTTGCAGTCGATGGTAGTCTGCTGGGCGAGGTTCTTCAATTTTTGTATAAATTATGTAAATACATTATATTATCTTGCTTAAGTTATTCTAATTAGGGACGACAGCTGACGTATATGGAAATGTTCCTGACTCGTCTGGTTCCCTTTCATATATTGATGTCCCCTATATTAGGTTGTGCCTCGACTGACAGTCATCAGGTGATGAGTGCAGGTATGTAATGTAGAAAAGCATTACATATCTGCAGTCGATGGTGTTCTCTTGGTCGAGGCTTTTTGAATATTAGTGTAGGTCTAGTTATTTGTCTCTTAGGATTTAGTATAGGTTAGCGATTTGTCTGTTAGGTGGTTAGTTTTAGGGTCTTTAAATTAGGTATTTTTTTTTTTTATAAGTAATATAAGGTTAAAAATATAAAAAATAAATAAAAATAATAAAAATAAAACTACAAAAAAATAATAAAATAAAAATTATTATATATATATGTACGTGTGCATGAAAGTGTGTATGTTCATCTGCATGGATGTGTGTATGTATGTATGTATGTATGTATATATATATATGTTTGTATATATATGTATATATGTGTCAATATATATACATATATATATATTTGCCTTAATGACCAGAGGCTCTGGCCTCAATGGTCGATAGGCAAAAAAAAAAAAAAAAAAAAAAAAAAAAAAAAAAAAAAAAAGTTTGGAAGGGACTTTGATGAATGGTCGTGGAGAGTATAGACGTGTTTCTCTGGCTCTCCTCTAGCTGCAGGGTTGCCTCACCGGCCTTAGCTTTTTTTTGTCCGCCACTAGGGCGTTTTTCAATAAAGTTAGGTTAGCTAGACCTCATTTTCCTCCCAGCCCTTTAGAGATATAGTAAGTGTCTATATCTGTTTCCTGAGATTGCCTTTGCCTACTCACCTCTGGAGTGTACCCCCCACTGATCGCTCTGGGGTGTAAGTTACACACGGGCGCGTCCTCCCGAGAGTGGTTTGAGAGGGTAATCTCAGACTAGGTGTGTCTTTCCCAGGTACCTTGTCCCTTGCTTGTTTTTCTCCTTCTTCCCACTTCCCCCGTGAGGGGGAAGTGGTTGCTATGACGGACGCCCCTGCTGCCTCCCCCCTTCAGGGGGGAGGTAGTCCTGACCGACCCCCGACTGTCTCGACCGGACTGACCACCCCCAGACTGAACGGACGCCAAACTCGTGCCCCACTTGACGTTCCTGTTGACAATGCCACGTTCGTCATTATCCATGCTCTAGGTTCGACTCCCTGTCCAGTCTCAATCCCTTCCTTATCAAGAAGGTGATTGACCACTGTGCAGGAGAAGTCGAACAAGTGAAAAAACTTGCTAACGGAGATCTCCTGGTAAAAACTGTTAATTCGTCACAAGTGAGAGATTTGCTGAAACTGCGTAAATTCCACTGTTACGATGTCGAAGCCAAAATCCCAGTCTCCATGAATTCTTGCAAGGGTGTTGTCACTTGCAGGGATCTCATGGTGATGAGCGAGGACGAAATCGTACAAGAATTGGCGCAGCAAGATGTAATTGAAGCTAAATTCATAACTCGTTATTCGGAAGGCATAAGGACGAAGACAGCAACTATTATCTTGACATTTGCCAAAATTTCTCTTCCTAGTCAAGTCAAAGTTGGTTATGAAATCATTCACGTTCGACCATACATCCCTAACCCTTTCCGTTGTTTGAAATGCCAGTTGTATGGGCATGGTTCGAAGACTTGTCGGGCTTCCCAGCCAGTGTGTGGCAAGTGTGCAAGCCAGGGTCATGATGCAGAACATTGTACATCTGAGACGGTCTGTTGCTTTCACTGTAAGGGCGCTCACTCCACTTCCTCTAGGGATTGTCCCAAGTGGAAGGAGGAGAAGGAAGTCTGCACAGTGAAGGCAACTGAGGGCATTTCCTATTACGAAGCTAGGAAAAAGGTGAAGGAGTTGCATGCAACTCCCACGCCGAATAGGTCCTATGCTTCGGCGGTAATGTCCCGTCCTGTGATGTGCTCTGTAGAGACCCAGACTGACCCTGTCTTTCTCCCTCCTGCCACTCACAGTACATCTCCACCTCTCGACCTCCTGTCCGTTCCAACTCTCTCACTGACATCCCTAAGGCATCAACTTACTCTCAGGCTGCTGCTGCCTCTTCAGTCGGTACGGCCTAAAACGAAGCCTGACAAGTCTAGTAAAAGTAACATGACCACCCTCACGAAACAGTCACGTCCTCATGTCCTTCCGGTTCCTACTCCAGCGAGGGAGAGAAAGGTTAGCTCTTCCTCGGGGAGGCTGGGAACCTAGTTATTGATGACAATATGGAGGTTTCCATTAACAAGCACCGGGATAGGTCCTCCCGTAGTCGCTCGCCTGCCGGCGGGAGACAAAAAAAGACAAAGCACACTGGCCCCCAACGAAAATCTTAAACCGTCGCTTTCACTGTATTACAGTGGAATTGTAGAGGTATTGGGAATAAGTTACACAATATAGCAATCTTGCTTTCTATACACAGGCCAGACGTTGTTTGTTTACAGGAGACGCGCCTGGAGGATCACCCTGATCCTCCACAGTTCAGACACTATCACTCGTATAGAAGATATGAAGGTCACGGAGTTGCCATATACACACATAAATCACACCCACAAACGGAAGTGATTCTAAATTCTACTCTGGAAGCTGTCGCGTGCAGAGTAAAATTTAATAACACGTATCTGTCTATTTGCTCTCTGTACTGTCCTCCACATGGCCCCATTGATAGTGATGCTTTAAATTCACTAGTTGAACATCTCCCTGGGAATAAGTTAGTGTTGGGCGATTTTAACGCCCATCACTATCAATGGGGTAGCTTGAGGATCGATGGTCGTGGGGAGCAAGTAGCCGACCTAATACTACAGTCCAGCCTCTGTCTTCTGAACGATGGTAGAGCGACTCGTGTAGATGATCGTACTGGTAACTTTTCGGCCATTGACCTATCTTTGGCCTCCCCTGGTATACATCAAGATCTCTCATGGGACCCTTACGACGACTCCTTGGGAAGTGATCATTTACCCATCTGTCTTTCTTATACACGCGACATCATTTCAGACCCTCCACCTCCAAAATTTAACTATAAGAAAGCAGATTGGGGATCCTTCTCAAGGATCGCCAATTTAGATATATCTGGGGAGACCATAGATGTTAAGGTCGAAAATATAACTACTTCCATATTACACGCAGCTGAGGCTGCTATTCCCAAGACTTCTACAGTTCATGCGAAGCATAGAGCACATTGGTGGACGCCGGATTGCCGACAAGCATTAAGAAAACGCAATAGGAGATACAGGATTTTTGATAGTCAGCCCACTGAGAAAAATTTTATTGCATACAAACAGGCACGGGCTGAGGCAAGGAGAATAATAAGAAGGGCCAAACGTGACTCCTGGCGGTCCTTTGTGTCCACGGTGACTCGTACAACACCATTACGTAAAGTCTGGTCCACCATAAGAATATTAAATAATAAAGGCCCATATTTCCCAGTCACCACCCTTCAGGTGAATAATAACATCTATGACGAGCCCGTGGACGTTGCTAACATCCTCGCCAGGAGTTTTTCTCATGTAAGTAGCTCAGCCAATTATGACCCGCGTTTCCAACATCATAAACGCACGGCTGAGCTACAGATATTAGACTTTGCCACAGAAGACGTAAACTCCCCGTACAACCAAGAGTTTACGCTAGATGAACTGCTCCTTGCCCTTAAATCCTGTAAAGACACCAGCCCTGGACCAGACACCATCACGTACGGTATGATCCAGCATCTTAATCAGGACAACCTGATTAAGATGTTAGCATTGTACAATGAGATTTGGGCGTCTCGAACGTTCCCAAACTCATGGCACTTTGCGCACGTCATACCGATACCCAAAGAGGCTGGTCGTCTTATGAATCCCACTTCATTTCGTCCTATTGTGTTGACTTCTTGTCTATGTAAGGTCATGGAACGAATGGTTAACAATAGGCTTCTTTTTGTTTTAGAGTCGAAGAATTTGTTAAATGATCAACAATGTGGCTTCCGTAAATACAGAAGTTCACTAGATCATTTAATGAATTTGGAGCATTGTATTGCAGAGGCATTTGCCAATAAAGAATTCATGATAGGGGTGTTCCTGGACATCCATAAAGCCTATGACATGACATGGCGACACGGTATACTAATGAAGCTCTATGCTTATGGTTTAAGAGGAAATTTGCCTGTTTTTATTTCAAATTTCTTAAGGGACAGAACTTTCTCTGTCAAATTGCCCCGTAACGTAACATCGGATATATTTATCCAGGAAAACGGGGTGCCACAGGGAAGTGTGCTTAGTCCTACTTTATTTAGTATTATGATCAATGATATTCTGTCATCAGCTCCCATCCCGAGGAATCTTAAATACTCACTCTACGCTGACGATTGTGCAATATGGCACTCTTCCCGTAATGCACAATTTTCGGCTGGGCGGATTCAAGTAGCCCTTGACTCCGTCCACCAATGGGCCTTGCAGTGGGGATTTAAGTTTTCCGTACGTAAGTGTGCCGCTATAGTTTTCACTAATCGTAACGTACCTAATTTGTGCTTAACTTTGGATAATCAGGCGGTACCTTTTCAAAATTCTGTAAAATTTTTAGGAATACATTTTGATCGTAGAATGAATTTTAAACTTCACGTTAATACTTTGCTTGCTCGTTGTGATAAACCGTTAAATGTCCTCAAGTACCTAGCGGGTACTACCTGGGGTGCCGACAGAAAATCTTTATTAATGGTGTATAAGTCCCTTATTCGATCGAAGCTAGACTATGGCGCACAGGTGTATGGCTCGGCATCCGATGCCACTCTGAAAGGATTGGATGTGTTGCAGAATAAATGTTTGCGAATGTGTCTTGGAGCTGTCCGGTGTACCCGTGTAGCTCATATGGAAGTGGAGGCGAATGTGCCTCCCCTCCGTATTCGCCGTGACCACCTGGCCTTGTCCTATGGTGTAAGGACATTAAGAAAAAGTAATATCGGCAATGTGGCCTTTACCCCCCTGCATCAATACCACCACCTTCTGCGGGGGGTGCGTCGGCCACTTGCCGCTCGCCTCCACTTACTGACTCAGGAGCTTGATGTGGACCCCAGTGACTGTGACAAGTTGGTGCTAAAAAATATAGCGCCTTGGGAGCCACCCGGCTTTACAGTCGATGTCACATGGCTCCCAGCACCAAAGGCCAAGGCGCCGGAGGCGGAGGTCCACCACTTGTTTCGTAAGATCATTGTTCGTCACTTGGGGTCCCATCAATTGTACACCGACGGCTCCAAGTCGAGTGAATGTGTGGGTGCAAGTGTGTGGTCGACTGAATGTGCCCTCAGGTATCGATTGCCGACTCATACATCTGTGTTTACTTCAGAACTTTTTGCTATTGACAAAGCCATAGACTATGCTCTCAATTCTAGGCATGACTCATTTGTCATTTTTTCAGATTCAAAATCAGCCCTTCAGGCAATTGCATCTTGTACTACGGACTCTCACGAGATCCAGGGCCGCATCGTTAATAAGTTGCATTCATGCAACAAGTCATTCACGCTGATCTGGGTGCCTGGTCATTGTCGTATCTACGGCAATGAGAAGGCTGACTTACTTGCAAAGTCGGCTGTAGAGCTCGAGGAGACTTGGGACGTTCCTCGTGATCTACGGTCGAGGCTCTCTCTCGGAAAGAAATCAATAAATCTTCTGTGGCAAGGTCAGTGGACCAGACTCAATATTCCAACTTGTAAGCCGTACCTGGGCGACTGGGACACTGCCAACCGTCCCAGTCGCTTAGAAGAAAAAGTGTTGGCACGATTACGGCTGAATGCCACCATTTTAACCCACATAAAACCATATATGGAAAGACGCTTCCCACCGCACTGTGACATCTGTAATGCGGTGTTATCTATTAGTCATATCATCCTGCGCTGTCGGCGATTTATTCGTGAACGTGCTTCACTTATAAATTACTGCGGCGCAGTAGACGTCCCCTTCACCCTTTCCACCATCCTGGGTGATGGGGACATTGTTATGACTGATAAATTGATGGCTTTCTTGAGAGAGACCGGACTGATCAGAGTGATGTGACTTTTTTACTGCGTGGTTATGGTTTTTATGAACAGTAAATATGTATATATTGTAATATTAATCAGGGTTGACAGTTGACATATTTTAAATAGTTCCTCCTCTCACCGATCTATTTCTAATATAGATGTCCCCTACATTAAGCCAAGTTCCTCGCCTGACAGTCACCAGATGATGAGTGCAAGTGTGCAATATAGGAAGGTATTGGGCACTTGCAGTCGATGGTGGTCTGCTGGGCGAGGTTCTTCACTTTTTGTACAAATTATGTAAATACATTATATTATCTTGCTTAAGTTATTCTAATTAGGGACGACAGCTGACGTATATGGAAATGTTCCTGACTCGTCTGGTTCCCTTTCATATATTGATGTCCCCTATATTAGGTTGTGCCTCGACTGACAGTCACCAGGTGATGAGTGCAGGTATGTAATGTAGAAAGGCATTACATATCTGTAGTCGATGGTGTTCTGTTAGTCGAGGTATTTTTACCATTAGTGTAGGTCTAGCTATTTGTCTCTGTAGGATTTAGTATAGGTTAGCAATTTGTCTGTTAGGTGATTAGTTTTAGGGTCTTTAGATTAGTTTTCCTTTATAATATAAGGTATAAAAAATATAAAACCAAGAAAAAATTAAAAAAAAAATACAAAAAAAAAAACAAATAAATAAATAAATAAGAATAAAATTATTATATATATATATGTACGTTTGCATGAAAGTGTGTCTGTATGTATGCATGGAAGTGTGTGTGTGTGTGTGTGTGTGTGTGTATGTGTATGTATGTATATATATATGTTTGTATATATATGTATATATGTTTAAATGTATATACATATATATATATATATATACTGTATATACACGGCCTTAATGACCAAAGGCTTCGGCCTCAATGGTCGATAGGCAAAAAAAGAAAAAAAAAAAAAAAAAAAAAGTCGTTAAGGCTGAAAGGATTGGATGTGTTGCAGAATAAATGCTTGCGAATGTGTCTTGGAGCCGTCCGGTGTACCCGTGTGGCTCGTATGGAAGTGGAGGCGAATGTGCCTCCCCTCCGTATTCGCCGTGACCACCTGGCATTATCGTATGGGTTAAGAACTTTAAGGAAAAGTAATATCGGCAATGTGGCCTGTACCCCCCTACGTCAATACCACCACCTTCTGCGGGGGGTGCGTCGGCCACTTGCCGCTCGCCTCCACTTACTGACTCAGGAGCTTGATGTGGACCCCAGTGACTGTGACAAGTTGGTGCTTAAAAATATAGCGCCTTGGGAGCCACCCGGCTTTACAGTCGATGTCACATGGCTCCCAGCACCAAAGGCCAAGGCGCCGGAGGCGGAGGTCCACCACTTGTTTCGTAAGATCATTGTTCGTCACTTGAGGTCCCATCAATTGTACACCGACGGCTCCAAGTCGAGTGAATGTGTGGGTGCAAGTGTGTGGTCGACTGAATGTGCCCTCAGGTATCGGTTGCCGACTCATACATCTGTGTTTACTTCAGAACTTTTTGCTATTGACAAAGCCATAGACTATGCTCTCAATTCTAGACATGACTTATTTGTCATATTTTCAGATTCAAAATCAGCCCTTCAGGCAATTGCATCTTGTACTACGGACTCTCACGAGATCCAGGGCCGCATCGTTAATAAGTTGCATTCATGCAACAAGTCATTCACGCTGATCTGGGTGCCTGGTCATTGTCGTATCTACGGCAATGAGCAGGCTGACTTACTTGCAAAGTCGGCTGTAGAGCTCGAGGAGACTTGGGACGTTCCTCGTGATCTACGGTCGAGTCTCTCTCTCGGAAAGAAATCAATAAATCTTCTGTGGCAAGGTCAGTGGACCAGACTAAATATTCCAACTTGTAAGCCGTACCTGGGCGACTGGGACACTGCCAACCGTCCCAGTCGCCTAGAAGAAAAAGTGTTGGCACGGTTACGGCTTAATGCCACCATTTTAACCCACATAAAACCATATATGGAAAGACGCTTCCCACCGCACTGTGACATCTGTAATGCGGTGTTATCTATCAGTCATATCATCCTGCGCTGTCGGCGATTTATTCGTGAACGCGCTTCACTTATAAATTACTGCGGTGTAGTAGACGTCCCCTTCACCCTTTCCACCATCCTGGGTGATGGGGACATTGTTATGACTGATAAATTGATGGCTTTCTTGAGAGAGACCGGACTGATCAGAGTGATGTGACTTTTTTACTGCGTGGTTATGGTTTTTATGAAGAGTAAATATGTATATATTGTAATATTAATTAGGGTTGACAGTTGACATATTTTAAATAGTTCCTCCTCCCACCGATCTATTTCTAATATAGATGTCCCCTACATTAAGCCAAGTTCCTCGCCTGACAGTCACCAGCTGATGAGTGCAAGTGTGCAATATAGGAAGGTATTGGGCACTTGCAGTCGATGGTGGTCTGCTGGGCGAGGTTCTTCACTTTTTGTGCAAATTATGTAAATACATTATATTATCTTGCTTAAGTTATTCTAATTAGGGACGACAGCTGACGTATATGGAAATGTTCTTGACTCGTCTGGTTCCCTTTCATATATTGATGCCCCCTATATTAGGTTGTGCCTCGACTGACAGTCACCAGGTGATGAGTGCAGGTATGTCATGTAGAAAGGCATTACATATCTGCAGTCGATGGTGTTCTGTTAGTCGAGGTATTTTTTCCATTAGTGTAGGTCTAGCTATTTGTCTCTGTAGGATTTAGTATAGGTTAGCGATTTGTCTGTTAGGTGATTAGTTTTAGGGTCTTTAGATTAGTTTTACTTTATAACATAAGGTATAAAAAATATAAAACCAAGAAAAAATATAAAAAAATAAAAATACAAAAAAAAAAATTATATAAGATTAAAATTATTATATATATATGTACGTTTGCATGAAAGTGTGTCTGTATGTATGCATAGAAGTAAGTGTGTGTGTGTGTATGTGTGTGTGTGTGTGTGTGTGTGTGTGTGTGTGTTTAAATGTATATACATATATATATATATATATACTGTATATACACGGCCTTAATAACCAGGGGCTTCGGCCCCAATGGTTGATAGGCCGGAAAAAAAAAAAAAAAAAGAGAAGGGGACTTTGATGGATGGTTGCGAAGAGTGAGGACGTGTTTCTGAGCTCTCGTCTAGCTGCAGGGTTGCCTCACCGGCTTTAGCTTTGTTTTGTCCGCCACTAGGGCGTTTTCCAATAAAGTTACGTTAGCTAGAACTAATTTTCCTCCCTGGCCTTAGTAGATATAGTAGGTGTCTATATCTAATTTCTGAGATTGCCTTTGCTTACTCACCTCTGGAGTGTACCCCCCACTGATCGCTCTGGGGTGTGAGTTACACACGGGCGCGTCCTCCCGAGAGTGGTTTGAGAGGGTAATCTCAGACTAGGTGTTTTTTCCCCGGGCAAATTCTCCCTTGGTTGTTTTTCTCTTTCTTCCCACTTCCCCCTCACGGGGGAAGTGGTAACTATGGCGGACGCCACACCTGCCTCCCCCCCCTTCAGGGGGGGAGGTGGTCCTGACGAAAGTAGGAATGTCTCACGGACTGACCACCCCCAGACTGAACGGACGCCAGACTCGAGCCCCACTTGATATCCCGGTAGCATAATGCCGACCTACGTCACCATCCATGCGCTAGGTTCCACTCCTCTGTCCAGTCTCAATCCCTTCCTTATCAAGAAGGTGATTGACCACTGTGCAGGAGAAGTCGAACAAGTTAAAAAACTTGCTAATGGAGATCTCCTGGTCAAAACTGTAAACTCGGCACAAGTAAAGGATTTGTTGAAACTGCGCAAATTTCATTGTTACGATGTCGAAGCCAAAATCCCAGTCTCCATGAATTCTTGCAAGGGTGTTGTCACTTGCAGGGATCTCATGGTGATGAGCGAGGACGAGAGCGTAAGTGAATTGGCGCAGCAAGATGTCATAGAGGCTAAATTCATAACTCGCTACTCGGAAGGCATAAGGACGAAGACAGCAACTATCATCTTGACGTTTGCCAAATCTTCTCTTCCTAATGAAATAAAAGTTGGTTACGAAATTATTCACGTTCGGCCGTACATCCCTAACCCTTTGCGTTGCCTGAAATGCCAGCTGTATGGGCATGGTACAAAGACTTGTCGGGCTTCCCAGCCAGTGTGCGGCAAGTGTGCAAGCCAGGGTCATGATGCGGAAAGTTGCACATCAGAGACAGTACGTTGCTTTCACTGCAAAGGTACTCACTCCACTTCCTCTAGGGATTGTCCCAAGTGGAAGGAGGAGAAGGAAGTCTGCACAGTGAAGGCAACTGAGGGTATTTCCTACTACGAAGCTAGGAAAAAGGTGAAGGAGTTGCATGCAACTCCCACGCCGAATAGGTCCTATGCTTCGGCGGCAATATCCCGTCCTGTGATGTGCTCTGTCGAGACGCAGACTGACCCTGTCTTTCTCCCTCCTGCCGCTCACTCTACCTCCACCTCCACCTCTAAACCTCCTGTCCGTTCCAACTCTCTCACTGACATCCCTAAAGCTTCAACTTACTCTCAGGCTGCTGCTGCCTCTTCATCAGTACGGCCTAAAACGAAGCCTGACAAGCCTACTAAGAATAACATGACCTCCCTCACGAAACAGTCACGTCCTCATGTCCTTCCGGTTCCTACTCCAGCGAGGGAGAGAAAGGTTAGCTCTTCCTCGGGGGAGGCTGGGAACCTAGTTATTGATGATAATATGGAGGTTTCCATTAACAAGCACCGGGATAGGTCCCCCGGTAGTCGCTCGCCTGCCGGCGGGCAACAAAAAAACACAAAGCACACTGGCCCCCAACGAAAATCTTAAACCGCCGCATTCACTATACTACAGTGGAATTGTAGAGGTATTGGGAATAAGTTACACAATATAGCAATCTTGCTTTCTATACACAGGCCAGACGTTGTTTGTTTACAGGAGACGCGCCTGGAGGATCGTCCTGATCCTCCACAGTTCAAACACTACCACCCGTATAGAAGATATGAAGGTCACGGAGTTGCCATTTACACACACAAATCACACCCACAAACGGAAGTGATTCTAAATTCTACTCTGGAAGCGGTCGCGTGCAGAGTAAAATTTAATAACACGTATCTGTCTATTTGCTCTCTGTACTGTCCTCCACATGGCCCCATTGATAGTGATGCTTTAAATTCACTAGTTGAACACCTGCCTGGAAATAAGTTAGTGTTGGGCGATTTTAACGCCCATCACTATCAATGGGGTAGCTTGAGGATCGATGGTCGTGGGGAGCAAGTAGCCGACCTAATACTACAGTCCAACCTCTGTCTTCTGAACGATGGTAGAGCGACTCGTGTAGATGATCGTACTGGTAACTTTTCGGCCATTGACTTATCTTTGGCCTCCCCTGGTATACATCAAGATCTCTCATGGGACCCTTACGACGACTCCTTGGGAAGTGATCATTTACCCATCTGTCTTTCTTATACACGCGACATCATTTCGGACCCTCCACCTCCAAAATTTAACTATAAGAAAGCAGATTGTGGATCCTTCTCAAGGATCGCCAATTTAGATATATCTGGGGAGACCATAGATGTTAAGGTCGAAAATATAACTACTTCCATATTACACGCAGCTGAGGCTGCTATTCCCAAGACTTCTACAGTTCATGCGAAGCATAGAGCACATTGGTGGACGCCGGATTGCCGACAAGCATTAAGAAAACGCAATAGGAGATACAGGATTTTTGATAGTCAGCCCACTGAGAAAAATTTTATTGCATACAAACAGGCACGGGCTGAGGCAAGGAGAATAATAAGAAGGGCCAAACGTGACTCCTGACGGTCCTTTGTGTCCACGGTGACTCGTACAACACCATTACGTAAAGTCTGGTCCACCATAAGAATATTAAATAATAAAGGCCCATATTTCCCCATTACCACCTTGCAAGTAAATAATAACATCTATGACGAGCCCGTGGACGTTGCTAACATCCTCGCCAGGAGTTTTTCTCATGTAAGTAGCTCAGCCAATTATGACCCGCGTTTCCAATATCATAAACGCACGGCTGAGCTACAGATATTAGACTTTGCCACAGAAGACGTAAACTCCCCGTACAACCAAGAGTTTAAGCTAGATGAACTGCTCCTTGCCCTTAAATCCTGTAAAGACACCAGCCCTGGACCAGACACCATCACACACGGTATGATCCAGCATCTTAATCAGGACAACCTGATTAAGATGTTAGCATTGTACAATGAGATTTGGGCGTCTCGTACGTTCCCAAACTCATGGCACTTTGCGCACGTCATACCGATACCCAAAGAGGCTGGTCGTCTTATGAATCCCACTTCATTTCGTCCTATTGTGTTGACTTCTTGTCTATGTAAGGTCATGGAACGAATGGTTAACAATAGGCTTCTTTTTGTTTTAGAGTCGAAGAATTTGTTAAATGATCAACAATGTGGCTTCCGTAAATACAGAAGTTCACTAGATCATTTAATGAATTTGGAGCATTGTATTGCAGAGGCATTTGCCAATAAAGAATTCATGATAGGGGTGTTCCTGGACATCCATAAAGCCTATGACATGACATGGCGACACGGTATATTAATGAAGCTCTATGCTTATGGTTTAAGAGGAAATTTGCCTGTTTTTATTTCAAATTTCTTAAGGGACAGAACTTTCTCTGTCAAATTGCCCCGTAACGTAACATCGGATATATTTATCCAGGAAAATGGGGTGCCACAGGGAAGTGTGCTTAGTCCTACTTTATTTAGTATTATGATCAACGATATTCTGTCATCAGCTCCCATCCTGAGGAATCTTAAATACTCACTCTACGCTGACGATTGTGCAATATGGCACTCTTCCCGTAATGCACAATTCTCGGCTGGGCGGATTCAAACAGCCCTTGACTCCGTCCACCAATGGGCCTTGCAGTGGGGATTTAAGTTTTCCGTACGTAAGTGTGCCGCTATAGTTTTCACTAATCGTAACGTACCTAATTTGTGCTTAACTTTGGATAATCAGGCGGTACCTTTTCAAAATTCTGTAAAATTTTTAGGAATACATTTTGATCGTAGAATGAATTTTAAACTTCACGTTAATACTTTGCTTGCTCGTTGTGATAAACCGTTAAATGTCCTCAAGTACCTAGCGGGTACTACCTGCGGTGCCGACAGAAAATCTTTATTAATGGTGTATAAGTCCCTTATTCGATCAAAGCTAGACTATGGCGCACAGGTGTATGGCTCGGCATCTGATGCCACGCTGAAAGGATTGGATGTGTTACAGAATAAATGCTTGCGAATGTGTCTTGGAGCTGTACGGTGTACCCGTGTGGCTCGTATGGAGGTGGAAGCGAATGTGCCTCCCCTCCGTATTCGCCGTGACCACCTGGCCTTGTCCCACGGCATTAGGACATTAAGAAAAAGTAATATCGGCAATGTGGCCTGTACCCCCCTGCGTCAATACCACCACCTTCTGCGGGGGGTGCGTCGGCCACTTGCCGCTCGCCTCCACTTACTGACTCAGGAGCTTGATGTGGACCCCAGTGACTGTGACAAGTTGGTGCTTAAAAATATAGCGCCTTGGGAGCCACCCGGCTTTACAGTCGATGTTACTTGGCTCCTAGCAACAAAGGCCAAGGCGCCGGAGGCGGAGGTCCACCACTTGTTTCGTAACATCATTGTTCGTCACTTGGGGTCCCATCAATTGTACACCGACGGTTCCAGGTCGAGTGAATGTGTGGGTGCAAGTGTGTGGTCGACTGAAGTGCCCTCAGGTATCGGTTGCCGACTCATACATCTGTGTTTACTTCAGAACTTTTTGCTATTGACAAAGCCATAGATTATGCTCTCAATTCTAGACATGACTCATTTGTCATATTTTCAGATTCAAAATCAGCCCTTCAGGCAATTGCATCTTGCACTACGGACTCTCATGAGATCCAGGGCCGCATCGTTAGTAAGTTGCATTCATGCAACAAGTCATTCACGCTGATCTGGGTGCCTGGTCATTGTCGTATCTACGGCAATGAGCAGGCTGACTTACTTGCAAAGTCGGCTGTGGAGCTCGAGGGGACTTGGAACGTTCCTCGTGATCTATGGTCGAGTCTATCTCTCGGAAAGAAATCAATAAATCTTCTGTGGCAAGGTCAGTGGACCAGACTAAATATTCCAACTTGTAAGCCGTACCTGGGCGGCTGGGACACTGCCAACCGTCCCAGTCGCCTAGAAGAAAAAGTGTTGGCACGGTTACGGCTTAATGCCACCATTGTAACCCACATAAAACCATATATGGAAAGACGCTTCCCACCGCACTGTGACATCTGTAATGCGGTGTTATCTATTAGTCATATCATCCTGCGCTGTCGGCGATTTATTCGTGAACGCGCTTCACTTATAAATTACTGCGGCGCAGTAGACGTCCCCTTCACCCTTTCCACCATCCTGGGTGATGGGGACATTGTTATGACTGATAAATTGATGGCTTTCTTGAGAGAGACCGGACTGATCAGAGTGATGTGACTTTTTTACTGTGTGGTTATGGTTTTTATGAAAAGTTAATATGTATATATTGTAATATTAATTAGGGTTGACAGTTGACATATTTTAAATAGTTCCTCCTCCCACCGATCTATTTCTAATATAGATGTCCCCTACATTAAGCCAAGTTCCTCGCCTGACAGTCACCAGCTGATGAGTGCAAGTGTGCAATATAGGAAGGTATTGGGCACTTGTAGTCGATGGTGGTCTGCTGGGCGAGGTTCTTCACTTTCTGTACAAATTATGTAAATACATTATAATTATTATCTTGCTTAAGTTATTCTAATTAGGGACGACAGCTGACGTATATGGAAATGTTCCTGACTCGTCTGGTTCCCTTTCATATATTGATCTCCCCTATATTAGGTTGTGCCTCGACTGACAGTTACCAGGTGATGAGTGCAGGTATGTAATGTAGAAAGGCATTACATATCTGCAGTCGATGGTGTTCTGTTAGTCGAGGTATTTTTACCATTAGTGTAGGTCTAGCTATTTGTCTCTGTAGGATTTAGTATAGGTTTGCGATTTGTCTGTTAGGTGATTAATTTTAGGGTCTTTAGATTAGTTTTACTTTATAATATAAGGTATAAAAAATATAAAACTAAGAAAAAATCAAAAAAAAAAAAAATAAAAAAAAAAAAAATTTAAATAAGATTAAAATTATTATATATATATGTACGTTTGCATGAAAGTGTGTCTGTATGTATGCATGGAAGTGTGTGTGTGTGTGTGTGTGTGTGTGTGTGTGTGTATGTATGTATATATATATGTTTGTATATATATTTATATATGTTTAAATGTATATACCTGTATATATATAAATGACCTTAATAACCAGGGGCTTCGGCCCCAATGTTTGATAGGCCGAAAAAAAAAAAAAAAAAAAGAGGACTTTGGGGGACTTTGATGCATGGTCGTGGAGTGTGCAGACGTGTTTCTCTGGCTCTCCTCTAGCTGCAGGGTTGCCTCACCGGCTTTAGCTTTGTTTCCTCCGCCACTAGGGCGTTTTTCAATAAAGTTAGGTTAGCTAGTACTAATTCTCCTCCCAGCCCTTTAGAGATATAGTAAGTGTCTATATCTGTTTCCTGAGATTGCCTTTGCTTGCTCACCTCTGGAGTGTACCCCCCACTGATCGCTCTGGGGTGTGAGTTACACACGGGCGCGTCCTCCCGAGAGTGGTTTGAGAGGGTAATCTCAGATTAGGTGTGTGTTCCCCGGGCAATTCTCCCTTGGTCGTTTTTCTCTCTATTCCCACTTCCCCCGTGAGTGGGAAGTGGTAACTATGGCGGACGCCACTGCTGCCTCCCTCCCCTTCAGGGGGGGAGGTAGTCCTGACCGACCCCCGACTGTCTCACGGACTGACTACCCCCAGACTGAACGGCCCCTGACACGTACCCGCCTTGACATTAATGTACATAACGCCGAGTTTGTTTTAATTCATGCGGTTGGTTCCACTCCTGTCCAGCCTCAATCTCTTCATTATCAAGAAGGTGATTCATGGATGTGCAGGAGAGGTGGAACAGGTCAAAAAACTTGCTAGCGGAGATCTCCTAGTAAAGACTGCAAATTCGTCCCAGGTTAAGGATTTGATGAAGATGAGCAAATTCCATTGCTATGATGATGTGCCAACGATCCCTCACTCCATGAATTCCTGCAAGGGAGTCATCACTTGCAGGGACCTCATGGCCATGGAAGAGGACGACATCGTACATGAACTGGCTCATGAAGATGTAATTGAAGCCCGGTTCATCACAAGATTTTCCGAGGGCAGGAGGACGAAAACGGCAACGGTTATATTGACTTTCGGTAAAGTGACTCTCCCAACCCATATCAAAGTGGGGTATGAAATTGTTAACGTAAGGACATACATCCCTAACCCACTTCGTTGTTTAAGATGTCAGTTATATGGACACCATGAAAAGTCTTGTCGGGCTTCTCAATCAGTCTGTGGCAAGTGCGCAACACAAGAACATGATGCTAACCATTGCACATCAGAGGGTGTCAGCTGCTTTCACTGCAAGGGTGCTCACTTCACTTCCTCTAGGGATTGTCCCAAGTGGAAGGAGGAGAAAGAGGTCTGTGCGGTGAAAGCGACTGAGGGCATCTCTTTCTAAGAAGCAAGGAAAAAGGTGAAGGAGTTGCATGCAACTCCCACACCGAATAGGTCCTATGCTTCGGCAGTGATGTCCCGCCCTGTGATGTGCACTGTGGAGACGCAGACTGATCTCGTGCTTGTTAATCAAGTCACTCACTCTACCTCCACCTCCACCTCTAAACCTCCTGTACGATCCAACTCTCTAACTGACCTCCCTAAAGCTTCATCATACTCACAGGCCGCTGCTGCTTCTCAGTCAGTCAAGCCTAAATCGAAGCCTGACAAGACTGTAAAACATAACTTCACCACCCTTTCAAAGCCACGTCCTCATGTCCTCCCTGCTCCTAGCCCAGCGAGGGAGAGGAAGAATAGCTCTTCCTCGGTGGAATCTGGGAACCTTGTTATTGACCAAAATATGGAGGTTTCCGTCAGCAAGCACCGGGAAAGGTCCCCCGGTAGCCACTCGCCTGGTCGCGGGGGGCATAAAAAAATTAAACACACTGGCCCCCCCGTAAATCTTAAACCGCCGCATTCACTATACTACAGTGGAATTGTAGAAGTATTGGGAATAAGTTACACAATATAGCAATCTTGCTTTCTATACACAGGCCAGACGTTGTTTGTTTACAGGAGACGCGCCTGGAGGATCATCCTGATCCTCCACAGTTCAAACACTACCACTCGTATAGAAGATATGAAGGTCACGGAGTAGCCATATACACACATAAATCACACCCACAAACGGAAGTGATTCTAAATTCTACTCTGGAAGCTGTCGCGTGCAGAGTAAAATTTAATAACACGTATCTGTCTATTTGCTCTCTGTACTGTCCTCCACATGGCCCCATTGATAGTGATGCCTTAAATTCACTAGTTGAACATCTCCCTGGGAATAAGTTAGTGTTGGGCGATTTTAACGCCCATCACTATCAATGGGGTAGCTTGAGGATCGATGGTCATGGGGAGCAAGTAGCCGACCTAATACTACGGTCCAACCTCTGTCTTCTCAACGATGGTAGAGCGACTCGTGTAGATGATCGTACTGGTAACTTTTCGGCCATTGACTTATCTTTGGCCTCCCCTGGTATACATCCAGATCTCTCATGGGACCCTGACGACGACTCCTTGGGAAGTGATCATTTACCCATCTGTCTTTCTTATACACGCGACATCATTTCGGACCCTCCACCTCCAAAATTTAACTATAAGAAAGCAGATTGTGGATCCTTCTCAAGGATCGCCAATTTAGATATATCTGGGGAGACCATAGATGTTAAGATCGAGAATATAACCCAATCCATATTACATGCAGCTGAGGCTGCTATTCCCAAGACTTCTACAGTTCATGCGAAGCATAGAGCACATTGGTGGACGCCGGATTGCCGACAAGCATTAAGAAAACGCAATAGGAGATACAGGATTTATGATAGTCAGCCCACTGAGAAAAATTTTATTGCATACAAACAGGCACGGGCTGAGGCAAGGAGAATAATAAGAAGGGCCAAACGTGACTCCTGACGGTCCTTTGTGTCCACGGTGACTCGTACAACACCATTACGTAAAGTCTGGTCCACCATAAGAATATTAAATAATAAAGGCCCATATTTCCCAGTCACCACCTTGCAAGTAAATAATAACATCTATGACGAGCCCGTGGACGTTGCTAACATCCTCGCCAGGAGTTTTTCTCATGTAAGTAGCTCAGCCAATTATGACCCGCGTTTCCAACATCATAAACGCACGGCTGAGCTACAGATATTAGACTTTGCCACAGAAGACGTAAACTCCCTGTACAACCAAGAGTTTACGCTAGATGAACTGCTCCTTGCCCTTAAATCCTGTAAAGACACCAGCCCTGGACCAGACACCATCACGTACGGTATGATCCAGCATCTTAATCAGGACAACCTGATTAAGATGTTAGCATTGTACAATGAGATTTGGGCGTCTCGATCGTTCCCAAACTCATGGCACTTTGCGCACGTCATACCGATACCCAAAGAGGCTGGTCGTCTTATGAATCCCACTTCATTTCGTCCTATTGTGTTGACTTCTTGTCTATGTAAGGTCATGGAACGAATGGATAACAATAGGCTTCTTTTTGTTTTAGAGTCGAAGAATTTGATAAATGATCAACAATGTGGCTACCGTAAATACAGAACTTCACTAGATCATTTAATGAATTTGGAGCATTGTATTGCAGAGGCATTTGCCAATAAAGAATTCATGATAGGGATGTTCCTGGACATCCATAAAGCCTATGACATGACCTGGCGACACGGTATATTAATGAAGCTCTATGCTTATGGTTTAAGAGGAAATTTGCCCGTTTTTATTTCAAATTTCTTAAGGGACAGAACTTTCTGTCAAATTGCCCCGTAACGTAACATCGGATATATTTATCCAGGAAAACGGAGTGCCGCAGGGAAGTGTGCTTAGTCCTACTTTATTTAGTATTATGATCAATGATATTCTGTCATCAGCTCCCATACCGAGGAATCTTAAATACTCACTCTACGCTGACGATTGTGCTATATGGCACTCTTCCCGTAATGCACAATTTTCGGCTGGGCGGATTCAAGCAGCCCTTGACTCCATCCACCAATGGGCCTTGCAGTGGGGATTTAAGTTTTTTCCGTACGTAAGTGTGCCGCTAT
>NC_137064.1:14789148-14969726 GCF_032717465.1 Coenobita brevimanus | reverse complement strand
TATGACAGAGTATCAAACACAATACAGGAAGAAGTAGAAGGATGGGTGGACAGTATCTATTTAGATTTCAAGAAAAGCTTTTGACATAGTACCACACCAAAGACTTTTATAGAAATATTACAATCAAGGAGGAATTCGAGGCAAACTGATTTGTTGGATGCAAGATTTTCTCATAAAAAGAGAAATGAGAACAGTACTAAGAGTAAACTACACATAATGGAAAAAGAAGTACAGACTAGTGGAGTACCACAGGGTTCAGTGCCTTTGGCACCAATCATGTTTTTTAGTGTATATAAATGATATAAACAGTAACACTGGAAGTGAGAGCTATCTGAATATGTTTGCAGATGATGCAAAATTACAAAGGAGAATTACTAACACAGACTCTTGTAAAGAGCTACAAGAAGAATTAAATAAACTTCATGAATGGAGTAATACATGGCAAATGGATTTCAGTGTGGACAAGTGTCATGTAATCCAAGTTTGGTAAAAGTGGAAAAGACCTGAGGATTGGGATTATAGTTAGGAAATAAAACACCTATACACATCAGACATGAGAGAGAAGACCTAGGTGTGATTATCAATAACAGATTCTATCTCCGGCATGACCACATCATGCGAGAAGGTACGGAACAAGTTATTCACTGAGTTTATGCAAATATGAGAATAGCATTCACATACATAAAGGAAGACATGCTAAGAAGGATAATAACATCATTCACTAGACCAACCCTGGAATATGCATCAGTAGTCTGGAGTCCTCATCTCAAAAAACACAGAGACATGATTGAAAAAGTTCAAAGGGCCGCTACAAGATGAATACCAAGCTTAAGGGACCTAAGCTACGAAGAAAGATTAAATAAACTGAATCTTCCAACACCACAGGAGAGAAGGAAAAGAGGTGACATGATAATGCTATATAAGTGCCATACTTCAGGGAAGGAGAAAATAGACATAAATGATTACTTAACATATGGAGAAGCATCAGCAAGAGGACACTGCAAAAAACTGCATAAGAAGAGAGGTGATAAAAACGTAAAGAAATTCAGTTTCCCAAATAGAGCAATTGATCAATGGAATGCACTATCGCATCAAATAGTGTGTGCAAAAACAATTCACAAATTTAAGGATATGTACGATAAATATGGTTTAAGACACGGGACAGTATGAGCTTGATCCATTCCTTTAAAGATACAATTAGGTAAGAACACACACACACACACACACACACACACACACACACACAGACACACTAACACAGAAATCACACACACACTCACACACACACTACCACACTTACACACACACACACACACACACACACACATACTCACACACACACACACACACACACACACACTAACACACTTAAACACACATTAACACAGACACTCACACACACACTCACACACTACCACACTTACACACACACTAACACAGACACACACACACACACACACTAACACACTTACACACTAACACAGACACTCTCACACACACACACACGCTACCACTCTTACACACACACACACACACACACACACAGAGGGAGTCAAAGGAGGCAGACGTGCGACATCAGCGCTCTGTACCGAATCAACTCGGCCCGTGGTATTACCTAAATTAGTATCTTTACATGAGTCAAAGCTCTGTACCCAGAGTTAGACTAAATGATTTTTACATTATTAAAAAGAAAAAAAATATAGAAGTTAAGTTTAAACAAGACTTGTTCAAACAGTAAAAGAGACTACCAAGACAAAAGAATGCTCTCAAGTCAGCTGAGATTTGTTTAGACTACAGCAGCACGGGGGAAGATGGTAAGTACATACTCTGTACTTTTAGTATTGTCATAATGGATACATACTTTAGTAAAGCAAATTTGGAAAAGAAAGGGGATAAAGGTAGAAAGGAAAATGAGTGATTTCTCACCAAGAACTGTGGTTGAAGTGGAGACTCACAATGTAGAACTGGTTGAACATTATGTACTACAAACTAGAAATGGCTTTCTCAAAAATGAAATTGATGAAATAAAGAAGCAGATGCACTTGCAAAAGGAAGAAATAGAAAAACTAGGAAGGGAGGCCAACAAAGAAAGAGACAACCATCAATTGTTGAACTGAACAGTGGAATTGAGTACACTTATGGAAAGAAGAAGTGAGTGTAAAGGGCAAGTACATGGTAGTCAATCACGAGAGTTATTTATGGAAGAGTTCAAAAATGACACAGAGACAATTAGGCAGAAGTAAGCAGTCTGTTGATAGACCACAGCAGTGATATTGAGGAGAAGATAACACATCGTGAATGAAGCTGTGCAGAAGCTTACAAAAATGATGCTGTAGAAACCACGTATGCTGAAATAGGTGAAAGGAAAGAAAGACTTAGAAACAAGGGTGGAGGAAAAAAGCATTAAACAGGAAGTGAAAAGAATAATCCAAAAACAATCCAAAGTTAGTCAGACAGATTCAGTAGATATATAAACAAATCTATAGTAATCACTGGTATAGAAGAGGAAGAAGTAAAAAACAAGGATCACAAGAGACAAAAAGGACTGTTTTGGTACAATGTGTAATGGAAGCTTACTGGAAAGAAGTATCAGAGGGAAATCTGTAAGTAAAGACATAAGAAGAACACAAAGAGTTAGGGAAATACGAGAAAAGCAGGACAAGACCTCTAAAGGTGACTCTCCAGAGTTAGTAAACACTGTATGGAGGAGATACTAAAAAATGCAAAGAATCTTATGGAAAAAGAGGAGTTCAAAAATGTATGGATAAAAAGATGCCTAACACAAGAGGAACTGGAATTACTGAAAGAGAAAAGGGAGGAAGCAAAAACAAAAAATGAGGGAAGACTCAGAAAGAGGAGATTTTTTTTTTTTTTTGCACAAAGTAATAGGATTTGCAGGTGCACGAAAGTGGTAATTTCACAAACAGGGGATGAAATAAAAAGGAGGAAGGTAGTAAAACCATGTCATGACAATAAGTATAGGTAAACAAGATGATAAAGTTGATATACTTAAAATGCTGGATGGAATGGTATCTAAATTAGGTACTAGAGATGAATGATTATGTCAGAGAAAATGAACACAAATAATATGCCTAACTGAAACAAAATTAACACCAAAGATATCCAATGACATACTAAACTTAGAGGAATACAATATATGGAGAAGAGACAGAAATTTAAAAAAAGGAGGAGAAATTAAAATATTAACTAAGAAAAATGTAAAAGTCAATGAAATAAAATTAGATATACCATCACAAGTAGGACTGATTGCAGTAGAGATCAACATATCTGAAGGGAAAGTAACTGTAGCCAATTTGTACATGCCACCCAGATCCAAACACGCCATGGGGAAAAAGAGGGCACGAATATGAGGACCTGGCAGAGAGTACAATTTAGGAGTTTAAGATCAATACTAGTTAAAATGAAAGAGAAATCGGAAAAGAATTATACTAACTGGAGATTGTAATATAAATATAAATTGGAATACTCTAGATGTAATTAGCCAAAGAAAGCTGTTGGGACCAAAAGCTCAGGATCTCGATGCAAGAGTTTTTCCTAACGCAACATGTGAGCGGAAACCACCAGAAAAAGAGGACTCGATGTACCTTCAGTGCTAGATCTAATATTTACTAGGCAAGAAAATGATACTGACAGTTTATTATACTCACCCTCTACTCGGCAAAAGCGATCATGCAGTACTAAATTACAACTTCAGGATAGCATATGACATAGTTAATAGCAATAGAAAGTTACAAAAAGAGCCTCAAACTATAAAAAGGGAAATTATCAAGACTAAAAGAAAGTATTTCCTTAGAAGTTGATTGGGAAAATGAGCTTTAGAAGACAAGATTTAAATGCTGTATATAAAAAATTCTGTGAATTTTATAGAAATAGAAATCTCAGAAGTACATCCCACAGCACAAAAAAAGCAGATAAGAAAAATACAAGAAATGGTTCAATACAGAATGTAGAAAATCAAAAGAAAGAAGATATTTGTTGTGGAATAGATACAGAAGACACAATAGTGAAAGGGCGTATAATAATTACAAACAGGCAAGAAACGATTATACAAGAATAAGGAGGGAAGCCCAAAAACAGTTTAGAGGAGGATATAATAAATAAAAGTAGTGATCAACTAAAGCTGTTTTACAGCTACATCAGAAGCAATACCAATGTAAAAGATATAATACAATCCATTACGGACGAGGGAATCACATATACACAAGAGAAAGATATTTGTGAAGCACTAAATAAGAGTTTCCAATTAGTTTTTACAGAAGAAAAAAATTTTGAGAGGGACTATGTGGAACATGCATGTCCCACACATACTACCAGATATACAAATATGGCAAAGAAAAAGTAGTACAGGAGGAGGTTAAGTAAATTTAGACAGGGGAAAAGCAAGTGGTCCTGATGAAATTTCATGTTGGGTACTACGAGAATGTGCAAAGGAGTTAAGTAAACCATTATTTTTAATTTTCAAGAAATCCCTTGAGTCAAGGTAAACTACAAACTGACATTTGGAAAAAAAGCAAACATTGTCCCCTTATTCAAGAAAGGAAATAGACAAAATCCACTCAACTACCGAACAGTATCACTGACCAGTGTTGTAAGCAAGGTATTAGAGAAAAGCTTATAAGAGAAAGCTTGGGTAAATCATCTAGAAGAACACAGTATGATAACAGAAAGACAGTTTGGTTTCAGAAAAGGGAAAATCATGTGTTACATTAATCTGTTGAGCTACTATGACAGAGTAACAAACACAATACAGAAAAGAGAAGGATGGATGGACTAGTATCTATTTAGATTTCAAGAAAAGCTTTTGGACATAGTACCACACCAAAGAACTTTTTATTGAAACTGTACCATCAAAGAGGAGGAATTCGAGGCAAACTGTTTTGTTGGATGCAAGATTTTCTCATAAAAAGAGAAATGAGAACAGTACTAAGAGGAAACTACTCATCATGGAAAGAAGTGGGACTAGTGGAGTACCACAGCTGCCTTCAGTGCTGGCACCAATCATGTTTTTAGTGTATATAAATGATACTGCAAAAGCATGTAACACTGGAAGTGAGAGCTATCTGAATAATAATTTTGCAGAAATGACGCAAAATACAAAAAGAGAATTACTAACACAGACTCTTGTAAAGAGCTACAAGAAAAATTAAATAAACTTCATGAATGGAGAGTAATACATGGCAAATGGATTTCAGTGTGGACAAAGTGTCATGTAATCAAGTTTGGTAAAAGTGGAAAAAGACCTGATTGGGATTATAAGTTAGGAAATAAAACCCTATACACATCAGAAGGAGAGAAGGACCTAGGTGTGATTATCAATAACAGACTATCTCCGGCTGACCACATCATGCGAGAAGGTACAGAACATGTATACACTGCTTGCAAATATGAGAATAGCATTCACGTACATAAATGAAGACATGCTAAGAAGGATAATAACATCATTCATTAGACCAACCCTGGAATATGCATCAGTAGTCTGGAGTCCTCATCTAAAAAAACACAGAGACAAGATTGAAAAAGTTCAAAGGGTCGCTACAAGATGAATACCAAGCTTAAGGGACCTAAGCTACGAAGAAAGATTAAATAACTGAATCTACCAACACTACAGGAGAGAAGGAAAAGAGGTGACATGATAATGCTATATAAGTGCATATCAGGGAAGGAGAAAATAGACATAAATGATTACTTAACATATGGAGAAGCATCAGCAAGAGGACATTGCAAAAAACTGGATAAGAAGAGAGGTGATAAAAACGTAAAGAAATTCAGTTTCCCAAACAGAGCAATTGATCAATGGAACGCACTATCGCATGAAATAGTGTGTGCAAAAACAATTCACAAATTTAAGGATATATACGATAAATATGGTTTAAGACACGGGACAGTATGAGCTTGATTCATTCCTGTAAAGATACAATTAGGTAAGAACACACACACACACACACACACACACACACACACACTCACACACACACACACAGACACACTAGCACAGAAATGACACACACACTCACACACACACTACCACACTTACACACACACACACACACACACACACACACACACACACATACTCACACACACACACTAACACACTTAAACACACAGTAAAACAGACACTCACACACACACTCACACACTACCACACTTACACACACACTAACACAGACACACACACACACACACTAACACACTTACACACTAACACAGACACTCTCTCTCACACACACACACACTACCACACTTACACACACACACACACACACACACACACAGAGGGAGTCAAAGGAGGCAGACGTGCGACATCAGCGCTCCGTACCGAACCAACTCGGCCTGTGGCATTACCTAAATTAGTATCTTTACATGAGTCAAACTCTGTAGCAAGTTAGGCTATATGATTTTTCATTATTAAAAGAAAAAAAATAAGAAGAAGTGTAAACAAGACTTGTTCAAACAGAAAAGAGAACCAAGACAAAAGAATGCACTCAGTCAGCTGAGGTTTGTTTAGACTACAGCAGCACGGGGAATGTAGGTACATACTCTGTACTTTTAGTATTGCAAAATGGATATATACTTTAGTAAGGCAAATTTGGAAGAGAAAGGGGATAAAGGTAGAAAGGAAAATGATGATTTCTACCAAGAACTGGTTGAAGTGGAGACTCACAATAGACTGGTTGAACGTGTACACAAACTAGAAATGGCTTTTAAAAATGAAATAGATGAAATGAAGAAGCAGATGCACTTGCAAAAGGAAGAAATAGAAAAACTAGGAAGGGAGGCCAACAAGAAAGACACAACCATCAGTGAACTAACAGTGGAATTGAGTACACTTAGGAAGAAAATGAGTGAAAGGGCAAGTACAGTAGTCAATCACGAGAGTGTTATGGAAGAGTTCAAAAATGACACAGAGACAATTAGGCAAGTAAGCAGTCTGATAGACCAGAGCAGTGATATTGAGGAGAAGATAACACACGTGAATGAAGCTGTGCAAAGCTACAAAAATGATGTGGAAACCACGTATGCTGAAATGGTGAAAGGAAAGAAAGACTTAGAAACAAGGGTGGAGGAAAACAGCATTAAACAGGAAGTGAAAAGAATAATCCAAAACAATCCAAAGTTAGTCAGACATTCAGTAGATATAAACAAATCTATAGTAATCACTGGTATAGAAGAGGAAGAAGTAAAAAACAAGATCACAAGAGACAAAAAGGACGTGGTAAATGTAATGAGCTTACTGAAAGACGTATCAGAGGAAATCTGTAGTAAAGACATAGAAGAACACAAAAGGTTAGGGAAATACGAGAAAAGCAGGACAAGACCTCTAAAGGTGACTCTCCAGAGTGTAAACACTGTGGAGGAGATACTAAAAAATGCAAAGAATCTTATGGAAAAAGAGGAGTTCAAAAATGTATGGATAAAAAGATGCCTAACACAAGAGGAACTGGAATTACTGAAAGAGAAAAGGAAGCAAAAACAAAAAATGAGGGGAGATCAGAAGAGAAGATTTTTTTTTTTTTTTTTAATAAAGTATTAGGATTGCAGGTACGAAGGTGGTACACAAACAGGATGGAATAAAAAGGAGGAAGGTAGTAAAACCATGTCATGACAAGTATATAAACAAGATGATAAAGTTGATATACTTAAATGTGGATGGAAATGTATCTAAATTACTAGAGATGAATGATTATGTCAGAGAAAATGAACACAAATAATATGCCTAACTGAAACAAAATTAACACCAAAGATATCCAATGACATACTAAACTTAGAGGAATACAATATATGGGGAAGAGACAAAAATTAAAAAAAAGGAGGAGAAATTATAATATTAACTAAGAAAAATCTAAAAGTCAATGAAATAAAATTAGATATACCATCACAAGTAGGACTGATTGCAGTAGAGATCAACACATCTGAAGGGAAAGTAATTGTAGCCAATTTGTACATGCCACCCAGATCAAACACATGGGAAAGAGACGAATATGAGGACCTGGCAGAGAGTACAATTCAGAGTTTAAGATCAATACTACATAAAATGAAAGAGAAATCGAAAAGAATTATACTAACTGGTGATTGTAATATAAATATAAATTGGAATACTCTAGATGTAATTAGCCAAGAAAGCTGTTGGGACCAAAAGCTCCTGGATCTCGTGCAAGAGTTTTTCCTAACGCAACATGTGAGGGAAACCACCAGAAAAAGAGGACTCGATGTACCTTCAGTGCTAGATCTAATATTTACTAGGCAAGAAAATGATACTGACAGTTTATTATATCACCCTCCACTCGGCAAAAGCGATCATGCAGTACTAAATTACAACTTCAGGATAGCATATGACATAGTTAATAGCAATGAAAGTTACAAAAAGAGCCTAAACTATAAAAAGGGAACTTATCAAGACTAAAAGAAGTATTTCTTAGATGATGATTGGGAAAATGAGCTTAGAAGACAAGATTTAAATGCTGTATATAAAAAATTCTGTGAATTTTATGAAATAGGAATCCAGAAGTACATCCCACAGCACAAAGAAGCAGATAAGAAAATACAGAAATGGTTCAATACAGAATGTAGAAAATCAAAAGAAAGAAGATATTTGTTGTGGAATAGATACAGAAGACACAATAGTGAAAGGGCGTATAATAATTACAAACAGGCAAGAAACGATTATACAAGAATAAGGAGAGAAGCCCAAAAACAGTTTGAGGAGGATATAATAAATAAAAGTAGTGATCAACTAAAGCTGTTTTACAGGTACATCAGAAGCAAAGCCAAAGTAAAAGATATAATACAATCCATTACGGACGAGGGAATCACATATACACAAGAGAAAGATATTTGTGAAGCACTAAATAAGAGTTTCCAATTAGTTTTTACAGAAGAAAAAAATTTTGAGAGGGACTATGTGGAACATGCATGTCCACACATACTGCCAGATATACAAATAGCAGAAAAAGTAATACAGGAGGAGTTAAGTAAATTAGACAGTGGAAAAGCAAGTGGTCCTGATGAAATTTCATGTTGGGTACTACGAGAATGTGCAAAGGAGTTAAGTAAACCATTATTTTTAATTTTCAAGAAATTCTTGAGTCAAGGTAAACTACCTGACATTTGGAAAAAAGCAAATATTGTCCCCTTATTCAAAAAAGGAAATAGACAAAATCCACTCAACTACCGAACAGTATCACTGACCAGTGTTGTAAGCAAGGTATTAGAAAAGCTTATAAGAAAAGCTTGGGTAAATCATCTAGAAGAACACAGTATGATAACAGAAAGACAGTTTGGTTTCAGAAAAGGAAAATCATGTGTTACTAATCTGTTGAGCTACTATGACAGAGTATCAAACACAATACAGGAAAGAGAAGGATGGGTGGACAGTATCTATTTAGATTTCAAGAAAGCTTTTGACATAGTACCACACCAAAGACTTTTATGGAAACATTACCATCAAGGAGGAATTCGAGGCAAACTGTTTTGTTGGATGCAAGATTTTCTCATAAAAAGAGAAATGAGAACAGTACTAAGAGGAAACTACTTATCATGGAAAGAAGTGAGTAGTGGAGTACCACAGGGTTCAGTGCTGGCACCAATCATGTTTTTAGTGTATATAAATGATATAAACAGTAACACTGGAAGTGAGAGCTATCTGAATATGTTTGCAGATGATGCAAAAATACAAAGGAGAATTACTAACACAGACTCTTGTAAAGAGCTACAAGAAGAATTAAATAAACTTCATGAATGGAGTAATACATGGCAAATGGAATTCAGTGTGGACAAGTGTCATGTAATCAAGTTTGGTAAAAGTGGAAAAAGACCTGATTGGGATTATAAGTTAGGAAATAAAATCCTATACACATCAGAATGAGAGAAAGACCTAGGTGTGATTATCAATAACAGACTATCTCCGGCTGACCACATCAGCGAGAAGATACGGAACATGTATACACTGCTTGCAAATATGAGAACAGCATTCACATACATAAATGAAGACATGCTAAGAAGGATAATACCATCATTCATTAGACCAACCCTGGAATATGCATCAGTAGTCTGGAGTCCTCATCTCAAAAAACACAGAGACAAGATTGAAAAAGTTCAAAGGGCCGCTACAAGATGAATACCAAGCTTAAGGGACCTAAGCTACGAAGAAAGATTAAATAAACTGAATCTACCAACACTACAGGAGAGAAGGAAAAGAGGTGACATGATAATGCTATATAAGTGCATATCAGGGAAGGAGAAAATAGACATAAATGATTACTTAACATATGGAGAAGCATCAGCAAGAGGACACTGCAAAAAACTGCATAAGAAGAGAGGTGATAAAAAAGGAAAGAAATTCAGTTTCCCAAACAGAGCAATTGATCAATGGAAAGCACTATCGCATGAAATAGTGTGTGCAAAAACAATTCACAAATTTAAGGATATGTACGATAAATATGGTTTAAGACACGGGACAGTATGAGCTTGATCCATTCCTGTAAAGATACAATTAGGTAAGAACACACACACACACACACACACACACACACACAGACACACTAACACATAAATCACACACACACTCACACACACACTACCACACTTACACACACACACACACACATACTCACACACACACACACACACTAACACACTTAAACACACATTAACACAGACACTCACACACACACTCACACACTACCACACTTACACACACACTAACACAGACACACACACACACACACACTAACACACTTACACACTAACACAGACACTCTCACACACACACACACACTACCACTCTTACACACACACACACACACACACACACAGAGGGAGTCAAAGGAGGCAGACGTGCGACATCAGCGCTCTGTACCGAACCAACTCGGCCTGTGTCATTACCTAAATTAGTATCTTTAAATGAGTCAAGCTTTGTACCAGGTTAGACTAAATGATTTTTCATTATTAAAAGAAAAAAAATAAGAAGTTTAAACAAGACTTGTTCAAACAGAAAAGAGAACCAAGACAAAAGAATGCTCTCAGTCAGCTGAGGTTTGTTTAGACTACAGCAGCACGGGGAATGTAAGTACATACTCTGTACTTTTAATATTGCAAAATGGATACATACTTTAGTAAAGGAAATTTGGAAGAGAAAGGGGATAAAGGTAGAAAGGAAAATGATGATTTCTACCAAGAACTGGTAGAAGTGGAGACTCACAATAGACTGGTTGAACGTGTACACAAACTAGAAATGGCTTTCAAAAATGAAATTGATGAAATAAAGAAGCAGATGCACTCTCAAAAGGAAGAAATAGAAAAACTAGGAAGGGAGGCCAACAAGAAAGACACAACCATCAGTGAACTAACAGTGGAATTGAGTACACTTAGGAAGAAAATGAGTGAAAGGGCAAGTACAGTAGTCAATCACGAGAGTGTTATGGAAGAGTTCAAAAATGACACAGAGACAATTAGGCAAGTAAGCAGTCTGATAGACCAGAGCAGTGATATTGAGGAGAAGATAACACACGTGAATGAAGCTGTGAAAAGCTACAAAAATGATGTGGAAACCACGTATGCTGAAATGGTGAAAGGAAAGAAAGACTTAGAAACAAGGGTGGAGGAAAAAAGCATTAAACAGGAAGTGAAAAGAATAATCCAAAACAATCCAAAGTTAGTCAGACATTCAGTAGATATAAACAAATCTATAGTAATCACTGGTATAGAAGAGGAAGAAGTAAAAAACAAGATCACAAGAGACAAAAAGGACTGAAAGAAGTATCAGAGGAAATCTGTAGTAAAGACATAGAAGAACACAAAAGGTTAGGGAAATACGAGAAAAGCAAGACAAGACCTCTAAAGGTGACTCTCCAGAGTGTAAACACTGTGGAGGAGATACTAAAAAATGCAAAGAATTTTATGGAAAAAGAGGAGTTCAAAAATGTATGGATAAAAAGATGGCTAACAGAAGAGGAACTGGAATTACTGAAAGAGGAAAGGGAGGAAGCAAAAACAAAAAATGAGGGAAGATCAGAAGAGGAGAAGAATTTTTTTTTTTTTTTTTACAAAGTAATAGAATTGCAGGTACGAAAGTGGTACACAAACCGGATGAAATAAAAAGGAGGAAGGTAATAAAACCATGTCATGACAAGTATATAAACAAGATGATAAAGTTGATATACTTAAATGTGGATGGAATGGTATCTAAATTAGGTACTAGAGATGAATGATTATGTCAGAGAAAATGAACACAAATAATATGCCTAACTGAAACAAAATTAACACCAAAGATATCCAATGACATACTAAACTTAGAGGAATACAATATATGGAGAAGAGACAGAAATTTAAAAAAAGGAGGAGAAATTATAATATTAACTAAGAAAAATGTAAAAGTCAATGAAATAAAATTAGATATACCATCACAAGTAGGACTGATTGCAGTAGAGATCAACATATCTGAAGGGAAAGTAATTGTAGCCAATTTGTACATGCCACCCAGATCAAACACATGGGAAAGAGACGAATATGAGGACCTGGCAGAGAGTACAATTTAGAGTTTAAGATCAATACTAGTTAAAATGAAAGAGAAATCGGAAAGAATTATACTAACTGGAGATTGTAATATAAATATAAATTGGAATACTCTAGATGTAATTAGCCAAGAAAGCTGTTGGGACCAAAAGCTCCTGGATCTCGTGCAAGAGTTTTTCCTAACGCAACATGTGAGGGAAACCACCAGAAAAAGAGGACTCGATGTACCTTCAGTGCTAGATCTAATATTTACTAGGCAAGAAAATGATACTGACAGTTTATTATATCACCCTCCACTCGGCAAAAGCGATCATGCAGTACTAAATTACAACTTCAGGATAGCATATGACATAGTTAATAGCAATGAAAGTTACAAAAAGAGCCTAAACTATAAAAAGGGAAATTATCAAGACTAAAAGAAGTATTTCTTAGAAGTTGATTGGGAAAATGAGCTTAGAAGACAAGATTTAAATGCTGTATATAAAAAATTCTGTGAATTTTATGAAATAGGAATCCAGAAGTACATCCCACAGCACAAAGAAGCAGATAAGAAAATACAGAAATGGTTCAATACAGAATGTAGAAAATCAAAAGAAAAGATATTTGTTGTGGAATAGATACAGAAGACACAATAGTGAATGGGCGTATAATTATTACAAACAGGCAAGAAACGATTATATAAGAATAAGGAGGGAAGCCCAAAAACAGTTTGAGGAGGATATCATAAATATAAGTAGTGATCAACTAAAGCTGTTTTACAGCTACATCAGAAGCAAAACCAAAGTAAAAGATATAATACAATCCATTACGGACGAGGGAATCACATATACACAAGAGAAAGATATTTGTGAAGCACTAAATAAGAGTTTCCAATTAGTTTTTACAGAAGAAAAAAATTTTGAGAGGGACTATGTGGAACATGCATGTCCACACATACTACCAGATATACAAATAGCAGAAAAAGTAGTACAGGAGGAGTTAAGTAAATTAGACAGGGGAAAAGCAAGTGGTCCTGATGAAATTTCATGTTGGGTACTACGAGAATGTGCAAAGGAGTTAAGTAAACCATTATTTTTAATTTTCAAGAAATCCTTGAGTCAAGGTAAACTACCTGACATTTGGAAAAAAGCAAATATTGTCCCCTTATTCAAGAAAGTAATAGACAAAATCCACTCAACTACCGAACAGTATCACTGACCAGTGTTGTAAGCAAGGTATTAGAAAAGCTTATAAGAAAATCTTGGGTAAATCATCTAGAAGAACACAGTATGATAACAGAAAGACAGTTTGGTTTCAGAAAAGGAAAATCATGTGTTACTAATCTGTTGAGCTACTATGACAGAGTAACAAACACAATACAGGAAAGAGAAGGATGGGTGGACAGTATCTATTTAGATTTCAAGAAAGCTTTTGACATAGTACCACACCAAAGACTTTTATTGAAACTGTACCATCAAGGAGGAATTCGAGGCAAACTGTTTTGTTGGATGCAAGATTTTCTCATAAAAAGAGAAATGAGAACAGTACTAAGAGGAAACTACTCATCATGGAAAGAAGTGACTAGTTGAGTACCACAGGGTTCAGTGCTGGCACCAATCATGTTTTTAGTGTATATAAATGATATAAACAGTAACACTGGAAGTGAGAGCTATCTGAATATGTTTGCAGATGATGCAAAAATACAAAGGAGAATTACTAACACAGACTCTTGTAAAGAGCTACAAGAAGAATTAAATAAACTTCATGAATGGAGTAATACATGGCAAATGGAATTCAGTGTGGACAAGTGTCATGTAATCAAGATTGGTAAAAGTGGAAAAAGACCTGATTGGGATTATAAGATAGGAAATAAAACCCTATACACATCAGAAGGAGAGAAGGACCTAGGTGTGATTATCAATAACAGACTATCTCCGGCTGACCACATCAGCGAGAAGGTACGGAACATGTATACACTGCTTGCAAATATGAGAATAGCATTCACATACATAAATGAAGACATGCTAAGAAGGATAATAACATCATTCATTAGACCAACCCTGGAATATGCATCAGTAGTCTGGAGTCCTCATCTCAAAAAACACAGAGACAAGATTGAAAAAGTTCAAAGGGCCGCTACAAGATGAATACCAAGCTTAAGGGACCTAAGCTACGAAGAAAGATTAAATAAACTGAATCTACCAACACTACAGGAAAGATGGAAAAGAGGTGACATGATAATGCTATATAAGTGCATATCAGGGAAGGAGAAAATAGACATAAATGATTACTTAACATATGGAGAAGCATCAGCAAGAGGATACTGCAAAAAACTGCATAAGAAGAGAGGTGATAAAATCGTAAAGAAATTCAGTTTCCCAAACAGAGCAATTGATCATTGGAATGCACTATCGCATGAAATAGTGTGTGCAAAAACAATTCACAAATTTAAGGATATGTACGATAAATATGGTTTAAGACACGGGACAGTATGAGCTTGATCCATTCCTTTAAAGATACAATTAGGTAAGAACACACACACACACACACACAGACACACTAACACAGAAATCACACACACACTCACACACACACTACCACACTTACACACACACACACACACACATAGTCACACACACACACACACTAACACACTTAAACACACATTAACACAGACACTCACACACACACTCACACACTACTACACTTACACACACACTAGCACAGACACACAGACACACACACACACTAACACACTTACACACTAACACAGACACTCTCACACACACACACACACTACCACACTTACACACACACACACACACACACACACACAGAGGGAGTCAAAGGAGGCAGACGTGCGACATCAGCGCTCTGTACCGAACCAACTCGGCCTGTGGCATTACCTAAATTAGTATCTTTACATGAGTCAAGCTCTGTACCAGGTTAGACTAAATGATTTTTCATTATTAAAAGAAAAAAAATAAGAAGAAGTTTAAACAAGACTTGTTCAAACAGAAAAGAGAACCAAGACAAAAGAATGCTCTCAGTCAGCTGAGGTTTGTTTAGACTACAGCAGCACGGGGAATGTAAGTACATACTCTGTACTTTTAGTATTGGAAAATGGATACATACTTTAGTAAAGCAAATTTGATAGAGAAAGGGGATAAAGGTAGAAAGGAAAATGATGATTTCTACCAAGAACTGGTTGAAGTGGAGACTCACAATAGACTGGTTGAACGTGTACACAAACTAGAAATGGCTTTCAAAAATGAAATTGATGAAATAAAGAAGCAGATGCACTTGCAAAAGGAAGAAATAGAAAAACTAGGAAGGGAGACCAACAAGAAAGACACAACCATCAGTGAACTAACAGTGGAATTGAGTACACTTAGGAAGAAAATGAGTGAAAGGGCAAGTACAGTAGTCAATCACGAGAGTGTTATGGAAGAGTTCAAAAATGACACAGAGACAATTAGGCAAGTAAGCAGTCTGATAGACCAGAGCAGTGATATTGAGGAGAAGATAACACACGTGAATGAAGCTGTGCAAAGCTACAAAAATGATGTGGAAACCACGTATGCTGAAATGGTGAAAGGAAAGAAAGACTTAGAAACAAGGGTGGAGGAAAAAAAGCATTAAACAGGAAGTGAAAAGAATAATACAAAACAATCCAAAGTTAGTCAGACATTCAGTAGATATAAACAAATCTATAGTAATCACTGGTATAGAAGAGGAAGAAGTAAAAAACAAGATCACAAGAGACAAAAAGGACGTGGTAAATGTAATGAGCTTACTGAAAGAAGTATCAGAGGAAATCTGTAGTAAAGACATAGAAGAACACAAAAGGTTAGGGAAATACGAGAAAAGCAGGACAAGACCTCTAAAGGTGACTCTCCAGAGTGTAAACACTGTGGAGGAGATACTAAAAAATGCAAAGAATCTTTTGGAAAAAGAGGAGTTCAAAAATGTATGGATAAAAAGATGCCTAACACAAGAGGAACTGGAATTACTGAAAGAGAAAAGGGAGGAAGCAAAAACAAAAATTTGAGGGAAGATCAGAAGAGAAGATTTTTTTTTTTTTTTACAAAGTAATAGGATTGCAGGTACGAAAGTGGTACACAAACAGGATGAAATAAAAAGGAGGAAGGTAGTAAAACCATGTCATGATAAGTATATAAACAAGATGATAAAGCTGATATACTTAAATGTGGATGGAATGGTATCTAAATTAGGTACTAGAGATGAATGATTATGTCAGAGAAAATGAACACAAATAATATGCCTAACTGAAACAAAATTAACACCAAAGATATCCAATGACATACTAATCTTAGAGGAATACAATATATGGAGAAGAGACAGAAATTTAAAAAAAGGAGGAGAAATTATAATATTAACTAAGAAAAATCTAAAAGTCAATGAAATAAAATTAGATATACCATCACAAGTAGGACTGATTGCAGTAGAGATCAACACATCTGAAGGGAAAGTAATTGTAGCCAATTTGTACATGCCACCCAGATCAAACACATGGGAAAGAGACGAATATGAGGACCTGGCAGAGAGTACAATTCAGAGTTTAAGATCAATACTACATAAAATGAAAGAGAAATCGGAAAGAATTATACTAACTGGAGATTGTAATATAAATATAAATTGGAATACTCTAGATGTAATTAGCCAAGAAAGCTGTTGGGACCAAAAGCTCCAGGATCTCGTGCAAGAGTTTTTCCTAACGCAACATGTGAGGGAAACCACCAGAAATAGAGGACTCGATGTACCTTCAGTGCTAGATCTAATATTTACTAGGCAAGAAAATGATACTGACAGTTTATTATATCACCCTCCACTCGGCAAAAGCGATCATGCAGTACTAAATTACAACTTCAGGATAGCATATGACATAGTTAATAGCAATGAAAGTTACAAAAAGAGCCTAAACTATAAAAAGGGAAATTATCAAGACTAAAAGAAGTATTTCTTAGAAGTTGATTGGGAAAATGAGCTTAGAAGACAAGATTTAAATGCTGTATATAAAAAATTCTGTGAATTTTATGAAATAGGAATCCAGAAGTACATCCCACAGCACAAAGAAGCAGATAAGAAAATACAGAAATGGTTCAATACAGAATGTAGAAAATCAAAAGAAAGAAGATATTTGTTGTGGAATAGATACAGAAGACACAATAGTGAAAGGGCGTATAATAATTACAAACAGGCAAGAAACGATTATACAAGAATAAGGAGGGAAGCCCAAAAACAGTTTGAGGAGGATATAATAAATAAAAGTAGTGATCAACTAAAGCTGTTTTACAGCTACATCAGAAGCAAAACCAAAGTAAAAGATATAATACAATCCATTACGGACGAGGGAATCACATATACACAAGAGAAAGATATTTGTGAAGCACTAAATAAGAGTTTCCAATTAGTTTTTACAGAAGAAAAAATTTTGAGAGGGACTATGTGGAACATGCATGTCCACACATACTACCAGATATACAAATAGCAGAAAAAGTAGTACAGGAGGAGTTAAGTAAATTAGACAGGGGAAAAGCAAGTGGTCCTGATGAAATTTCATGTTGGGTACTACGAGAATGTGCAAAGGAGTTAAGTAAACCATTATTTTTAATTTTCAAGAAATCCTTGAGTCAAGGTAAACTACCTGACATTTGGAATAAAGCAAATATTGTCCCCTTATTCAAGAAAGGAAATAGACAAAATCCACTCAACTACCGAACAGTATCACTGACCAGTGTTGTAAGCAAGGTATTAGAAAAGCTTATAAGAAAAGCTTGGGTAAATCATCTAGAAGAACACAGTATGATAACAGAAAGACAGTTTGGTTTCAGAAAAGGAAAATCATGTGTTACTAATCTGTTGAGCTACTATGACAGAGTAACAAACACAATACAGGAAAGAGAAGGATGGGTGGACAGTATCTATTTAGATTTCAAGAAAGTTTTTGACATAGTACCACACCAAAGACTTTTATTGAAACTGTACCATCAAGGAGGAATTCGAGGCAAACTGTTTTGTTGGATGCAAGATTTTCTCATAAAAAGAGAAATGAGAACAGTACTAAGAGGAAACTACTCATCATGGAAAGAAGTGACTAGTGGAGTACCACAGGGTTCAGTGCTGGCACCAATCATGTTTTTAGTGTATATAAATGATATAAACAGTAACACTGGAAGTGAGAGCTATCTGAATATGTTTGCAGATGATGCAAAAATACAAAGGAGAATTACTAACACAGACTCTTGTAAAGAGCTACAAGAAGAATTAAATAAACTTCATGAATGGAGTAATACATGGCAAATGGAATTCAGTGTGGACAAGTGTCATGTAATCAAGTTTGGTAAAAGTGGAAAAAGACCTGATTGGGATTATAAGTTAGGAAATAAAACCCTATACACATCAGAAGGAGAGAAGGACCTAGGTGTGATTATCAATAACAGACTATCTCCGGCTGACCACATCAGCGAGAAGGTACGGAACATGTATACACTGCTTGCAAATATGAGAATAGCATTCACATACATAAATGAAGACATGCTAAGAAGGATAATAACATCATTCATTAGACCAACCCTGGAATATGCATCAGTAGTCTGGAGTCCTCATCTCAAAAAACACAGAGACAAGATTGAAAAAGTTCAAAGGGCCGCTACAAGATGAATACCAAGCTTAAGGGACCTAAGCTACGAAGAAAGATTAAATAAACTGAATCTACCAACACTACAGGAGAGAAGGAAAAGAGGTGACATGATAATGCTATATAAGTGCATATCAGGGAAGGAGAAAATAGACATAAATGATTACTTAACATATGGAGAAGCATCAGCAAGAGGACACTGCAAAAAACTGCATATGAAGAGCGGTGATAAAATCTTAAAGAAATTCAGTTTCCCAAACAGAGCAATTGATCAATGGAATGCACTATCGTATGAAATAGTGTACCCCCTCCACAATATGTCTACCCCCGATGTATATATGTCCCCCCCCCCCAATGCATACATGCCCCCACTAATCTTGCTAGGTCAGCAACCTTTCCCCCGCCTGAAGACGGCGTTATTGCATCAGTTCTTAGCAGACAGCCGACACGGGCAGACTATTTTACTGTGAGCTTGTAATAAACTCCTTATCTAGCTGTTTGTACACTGAGTTTCTATTACCAAAGCATTGCAAGTTACATTTGGTGGCAGCGGTGTTTCGAACCATCACATTCTGACCGCCTCCTTGGATTTTTAGTGATACAACAAGATACACGACGACTCGCATCTGCCAGCCTCGCCCCTCCTTCGTGCCTCTATACCTTTGCTGTGCTTTTTGAGTGTACCATTTTTCTCACCAGTGCTCACCTCTCAAACCACCGCACCCATACGCCTTGTTCCTGACCGCACTGTCACCGTCGCCGACCTACGCACCTGTTGCACCTGTTCCCAGCACCTGTTCCGGACTCATCATAGCTCCTGCCCCCACGATGCCACTTATCACTGTCTGCCCGCTGCCTGCCCACCACCATTCTCTGCATTTGCAACTCACCAGCTCTACACCTGCCTTGCGCCGACATCTGCCTCACCACCCACCACCGGCCTCCACCGTCGCCCGCATCTGGTCTGCATTACGGAGCCTCCTAAGACCGCCACTCCCTGCCGGTGATTCATCGCGGCGTCTCTTCTCCTCTCCGCCCAGCTGTCTCTCCACCGCCGCCCCGCCCCGCCCCGCCCGGTCGCCCCACCCCGCCCCAGCCCAGCTACGCCCAGCCACCCTGCACGTCATACATCTCGACACTCCCGTTTCTACTGTGTAATTATAGTATATCTTTCCTTTCTCTAGAGATTATCCTCGATTTTCTCTACAGATTGGTTATTGTAAATATTCCATCTCATTTCCATTACCCCGTTTTCATCTTCACCTACGTTATTTATTATCCATCTCATCCTTCGCATTTTATTTAAACCATCCATGCCCGCACCTTCATTCATTTTCACACTTAGTGTATTCCATTCTCTCATTGTTATTTATACATTTCCACCTACGTATCCATCTTCATCCTTTCATCTTCCATTGTCGCATTAAATGTCATACTTTCCACGTCAACCACTTACCACCAGCCCTCTCGACCCGGAAACATCACCTGCTCATACCCCGTCTGCCGACTCTAACACAATCACTCATTTACGAAGTGGCAAAGAGTACCACCGCCCTGTACCTGAGACTCCCGTTTCACTTCCCGCAGAATCACTTACTACCCGTCCTACCCTCGTAAATCCAGATACCTCCTCCTCTACTCCTGCCTCTACACTCCCTTCTTCTTCCTCTCCTCCTTCCCCTGTCGTTCCTTCTCCTGCCTCCCTTCATACCCCGTCTTGCTCGCCCTTAACTGCCACTACCTTCTCTCTCTCCCACACCTCTCCTGCCGCCACTTCTGCACTTCCAGCCATGGCCAACCCTCCACAGTCTATCTATCTCGATGATGCCAATCATCCCAAATTTACCGGCCAGGACCCAACTTGGTCTGCCTATGATTTCCTCAGAGAAGTCGACACAGAAATAAACAATAGACAAATTACCGAGGAATCGCTCAAAGTAGCTTACCTCCTCGGTCGCTTGCACCACGGTCAATCAGACATCGGATCCGCGATCCGTGCAGGACATTTCGATAGCATTCGTACCTTTGCTGATTTTCGTACGGAACTCATCAGCCTTTGTTGCCAGCATTCAAATACCGCGTCTCTCATGGGATTCATTAATCTCCTAAACCAACTAGATGAGGACTTGTGCGTCCCAGCGCAATATGCCAAGCTCCGCGAAGCTGCCGCCACCATGAAAGCAACTAGTAGCGAGATGCTCCAATTACTGGTAGGCACGAAATGGTTAGAGGACAAGAATGGCGTCCCAATGCTTTCACTCACCAACTTTGCTGACTTAATTGGTTACCTCAGATTCCTTCACTGGCTTACTCCTAAACAGCGAGAGCTAGCCTTAGAAATCGGTTTCAATCCAGGAGATAAAATTATTCAGGTCACTAAAGCCATTCATGAAAGAACAGGTTCGAACTACACGCGTCAGGGCACCACCCAACCCTTGGCCCTCTCAGTCTGTCACACCTCCACTACCCCAAACCAATCTCGCTCCCATCCCACCACATGCGGCAGACCTGCCACACATCGCTCTCCTACCGCAGGCCGTGATCAATCTAGCGCCCGACGGAACAGACAATCTTCGATTCTTTGCTGGTACTGTGGTCATCCTGGATATCGAGCATTCAGTTGCGACCGTACGCACAGATGTCCTCACTCCCAAACCAGACAGCGTACGCCTTCCCGCTCACGTCGTCCACACTGCAAATACCACAAATCAAGCACGACTCACACCACTGAGGAATGTCGTTACCTCAACCGCCCACAGTCGGGGGAAGCGCCGCGCCCGTATCGGACCAATATCACGTAGAACCAGAAACCCAACTCCCCATCCGCCATGTAGGTCCCATAACATCCTCGGGTTTAGTCATTCTCGGCAGCAGTCATGACATACCAACGTCACTCTTCTTGGACACAGGATCTATAGTAAATCTCATCTCCGAAAATTCCTTACAAATTATTCATCGCTATCACAACCACGTCAGTTTCCTAGAACCACCAGACATTCGCCTATGTGGTGTCAACGGCTCAGAGTTTAAGGTTAAGGGAAGAGTCATCCTTGAAGTCAAACTCCACAGAGCTTTGCCCCCTATCCCCATTGAATTTCATGTCACTAATGACCTGCAGTATCCCGCAGATGCCCTTATTGGTTTCTCCACTATGGCACAACACTCCATTGCATTATTACCTGCTTGTGGTAGTATAGACATTTCTGGATTCCCGGTTTACACTATGGAATGTCCCCGTCCTGTTCTTACGATCAAATCAGTCCTTCAATTACCTCTGTCCCTATCACCACCAACACGTCCAACCCAGCCCAAACCACCACTATCATCATCTGAGAATACTGAGATCATTCCTTTACTGACTGCGAGCAAGGACATAAATTCCTCAATGTCCCCTGATACATCATCTCAGCCCTCGAACATGGCTCTTACATCCTCTCCCGAATAACAATATCGCTGACTCAGACATGTCTCAGTTACCTACCTCACACAGTCTGAATGATCTTCTCCAACACGCAGAGACGAAACGTGCAGTAACGAATACGTGCACAATTTTGTTACCGCATGAGTTCAAAGTCTCTGTTTGTGTTGCCGGTGCGAAAGAAGGAGTGGATGTACTAACCCTACCTGAGACGTGTTGTGTGAATGGCTTGACTTACGAGTCAGCGTGGTGTACAGTCTTAGAGGACAGTTTATGCTACCTGTACTTGCTCAATGTCACAAATGCTCCACTAAAACTTAAAAGTGGTGTAAAGATTGGAGACTTCCTAGTGTACCCAGCGGCCGTAAAGGTGTGCCAGGATTCCTCAATTCCTACTATTCAGACTGATGATACGCCAATCGGTGTATGTACTATCAACTCTATGGGATCTGCGCCAACGCATTCACCCGATATGCTCTCACATCTCACTTGCACAGATTTCCCAGAAAATACGCCTCAACTCCTCGACCTTCTGACCTCGTACAAAAACGTGGTTGTCTTACCCGGTGAGCCGATGGGCAGAACAGACCTTGTCAAACATACGATTGAACTACTACCAGGAACTCAGCCGATTTACATACCAGCGTATCGATTGCCTCACAGCCAGAGAAAGCAAACAGATCAAATGGTACAGAACATGTTAGACCAGGACATTATTGAACCCTCCGTCAGTCCATGGAATAGCCCACTTTTCTTAGTACCAAAGAAGGACGGCAACTTTAGACCAGTAGTCGACTATCGTAAGGTCAATTCTGTCACCGTTCCAGATCGTTTCCCGTTACCTGTCCTCACTGATTTGCTAGAATCCCTTGGTGACAATAACGTAGTCTTTTCATCTTTAGACCTCCTCAGCGGGTACTGGCAGGTCGAAATGGAAGAGTCCTCTCGCCCAGTTACAGCCTTTAGCACCCCTTCCGGACATTTTCAGTTTAAGAGACTCCCTTTTGGTTTGAGAAATGCTCCTTCTGTGTTCATGCGACTTATCCATTCAGTCTTCAGCGGTATGATGGGACACTCTCTTTTTGCTTACCTAAATGATATCATTGTTGTGAGTAAATCCATCAATGATCATTTTACCAAACTCCAGCAAGTCTTCGAACGCCTCCAGCTCGCAGGCCTGAAAATCAATCTCAGTAAATGTGACTTCCTGCGAAAGAAAATCAAATTCCTAGGCCATGTCGTAGATGCACAAGGCATTCATACTAATGAGGATAAAACTAAGGCGATCATTAACTTCCCAGAACTTACCACTACCGACGCTGTACGAAGTTTCCTGGGCCTCAGTGGCTATTATCGTCACTTTATCCGGGATTACGCGAAGATCGCCGCTCCTCTGACCCACTTACTCAAGCAGAATGTGCCCTTTGTTTGGACTAACGACCAGTCACAGGCTTTCCAAAAGCTAAAGACAGCTCTTGTAAATGCCCCTATTCTAGCATTCCCTGATTATACCACACCCTTCCTTCTCTGCACAGACGCCTCAGGCACTGGACTTGGTGCCGTTTTGATGCAACTCGATGAAGCATCACGGAAGCGCGTAATAGCGTATGCTAGTCGCACCCTTACAAGCGCTGAACATAACTACAGTGTCACAGATCTTGAAGCGCTAGCAGTAATCTGGTCCTTGAAACATTTCAGAGATATAGTCTATGGTTATCCAGTGCATATCCAAACAGACCACCTTCCACTATGTGATTTGTTCAAGAATCGCAACCTAACAGGTAGGTTAGCTAGATGGTCTGTCATCATCCAGGACTTTAATCCCACTTTTCAATATGTACCAGGCAAGTTGAATGTAGTCGCAGACGCACTGTCACGTCACGTAGCAGCAGCTATAACATCACTGCAGCCTGAAGTAACTGAAAATACTACACTAACGTCAGAAGTTGTTTGAAACTTTCAACGCCAAGACCCCATGTGGTCCAAAGTCATTTAATTCCTAGAATCTGGCGATGCCTCGATACTCTGCCAGTATCACTAGATGAGTTCATGCTAGATGATGATCTCCTGTACAGGAAAACAATGCTAACAGGCAAAGATATGCCCAATTGCGAAGTACGCCAACTTGTTGTCCCCACTGCCCTGATACCAAAGGTTCTTCATATTGTTCATAATACTCCTCAGGCTTCCCATCCAGGTAAAGACCGATGCTTGCGCCAAGCACGTCTCAAATACTATTGGCCAACCATGCGCTGCGATATCAATGCCCACTGTGACTCTTGCCTCTCCTGCCACCGCCACAAAGGATCAACCGGCTTACCAGCACCTCTCTTACAATACCCAATCCCATCACGACCATGGGAAACTGTCTCAATCGATCTCTTAAAACTTCCTCTCACAGAATCTGGCGCTGAGTACTTGTTCGTAGCGGTCGACCACTTCTCCCGCTACTGTGTCCTCGTTCCCCTCTCCGACAAGACCGCGAAGAGCGTTGCACGTGCCCTTGTAGATCACGTAATTTGCCCGTTCAGTACCCCTCATACCATTCTTACTGACAACGGTACAGAGGTCAACAATAGCCTTCTCGATGAGATCTGTCGCCACTTTCGTATCAGTAAGTGCAATGTCGTGCCTAACCATCCGGCTTCCAATGGCCTTGTAGAACGCCACAACCGTAAAATCTTAGAGTGCCTCAGACATCTAAGCTCCCATAGTTCGTCCTGGGATGACTGGATTCCCCAAGTGGCATCCTCCATCAATAGTTCCATCAATGCATCCATTGCTGAATCTCCCTTCTTCGTCCTCTTTGGCTTTGACAAGGACCTCCCATACTCTCTTATCCTCAAAGCCAGAACCCACCTACAACATGGATGATTATGTTAAACTAAAATTGGCCAACTTCCAGACAATCCACCAGTATGTCCAATCCACTTTGGCTTCCTCTCAGGAGGACATGCTGCAGCGCCAACATAAGTCCGCCTCTCCTATCACTATCAGTGTAGGCGATCTTGTCTTTGCTCATTCCCATACGCGTTCCTCTAAGTTGGATGACAAATTTACAGGGCCCTACTGTGTCCTCACTCAACAAGGCAACAAATTTCACCTCCAGGACCTGTCCACTAGGGACACCAGATGGGTCCACGTTGATGACTTAAAGCGAGCACCCCGTGGCCTCGTGTTGGAAGAGTCACTTACACAACCTCCTGCCCCCTCTTCCCCTCCTCCCATCCCTCAGTCTACTTTGTCTCCACCTATCCCTCAGTCTCCTTCCTCTCCATCTCCGCCTGCTCATTCATCAATCAATCAATATTGGTCCAAACTGCGCTCTGCCCATCAACCTCTTCACGACCTCCCCCATTAACTCTACCCTGATTTTCTAGGTACGATGTTAGCGATCTCCCTGCTGGCAGTGCTGACCCTCCTGGGGTCTGGGTCAGGTCAGGACGATGGTGGAGTACGTCCCGGGGCCTTGGTCGGCTCGGGAGGTGAGGTAATGCTTATCGACGACATCGCCTCTTTGCGCTATGATCTTGCTCCCCTGGCCGACGTAGCCATTGCCCTACCTGCCTATGCGCACCAGCTCCACGGAATCAGGAACCATCTCACGGCCCTCATGGGGACACAACCCGAATGAGTATCTCTATCACCTTTTCCTCCCACTCTCCTGGCAATTGCAATACATAAGTAACCTATTCACTGAGCTCCATGACACATTTTCCCTTCAGACACCCGTGGGTCGTTCTCGTGTGAAATGAGGTCTCTTCGACTTTGGCGGTGAGATTCTGAGTGGCTTGTTTGGCGTTGCTACAGCCCGTGACATTCCTGGCTTCAAATCTGTTCTCACTCATTTAGCTTCAGCCTTAGAATCACAACGCCGAGTCTTTAAAATCCAACACACTATGTTACAGAAGCTCACAACCCAACTCAATGAAGTCACGTCCACTCTAACCAATTTCACCGATATCTTACAACGCCACCTTTCAGATCTCAACGTTATCTCTCAGTTCTTCTACCTCAAACTCAACATGGATAATCTCCAACTGGCTGTTGACTCTCTCCTGTCTCAAGTCTCTACCTTGGTTCGTATCCTAGTCGATGCTATCAATGGATGTGTCACTGCCGACTTAGTACCTGTCTCAGCTCTCTGTTCTGTCCTGGCATGGGCTCACTCCACCTTCGGTCTCTCCCCAGTCCTCCCTTACTCCTCCCTTGATTATTATTATCCTGTTCTCGAAGCCACTCTTCTCACTACATACGTCGTCGTCCATATTCCTCTCCGTTCTGCCATAACCTTTAACCTTTTCCACATCATTCCCTTCCCTTTCCGCCTCAACCACTCCTTGTTACAGATCTCTGTTCCTTCAGAATATTTCCTCCTCTCCCATGATCATCTTTCCGTTGCCTTCCTTTCTTCCACAGACCTCCAGTAATGTTCCTCCCTTACTCCGACCTCTCGTCTCTGTGCTGCCCACCTTTTCGCTATCTTCCCTAGCAGTGCTACACCCTGTGAGTCTGCTTTAGTTCGCAACCATTCCATCTACTCGGCCTGTTCTTTTGTCCCAGCTCCTGACCTCCCGGTCCACCATGCTCACCTCAGCCATGTCCAGTATTTCTTCTTTGCTATTCCCATCTCTGTCACAATCATGTGTCCTGGTTCTTCCGTTCGCTCCGTCCCCGCTAGTGGTCTCTACAAAGCCCCTGACTATTGTACCGTCAAATCAGAGTCCGTCATCACTTACGCCACTCGCTATCACCAAGCTGTTCGTAAACACTCCTATGACATCTTTCAACCAATCGCCATGCCTTCAACCCTACCATCTGCCAACATTACCATCACCTCCCCTCACTTGCGCATGCTCACCTTCCTCAATGACAGTGATATCATTATGGATCAATTTTCTCTGGCCTTCAGCCGTTCATGGGTTCATCCAACAGTTGTGTTTCCCCCTGTGGTTATCGCTTTCATAGGTTTTCTACTCATCATCTGTGCAGTGCATTGTTGTGTCAGAAATATGGAACGTCGACTCCAGGAAATCAGAGTCGCTACCGGCATAGTACGCCCTACACACGACGTAGAAACTCCCCGTTCTTAGTGCCCTCACATTTCGTGACTACCATTGCCATCTAACATTTAACCAACCTGTGAACAGCACTCTGCCTACTAGAAAATGATGGTATTTCTTTCATGCATTACTGAGTGACAGTGTATCCTACAGAAAATACAAAAAAAAAAAAAAATGAAGGAAGAACAACAATAGAACTCTCATATCTACCCCTTGTTTATCATGTATCAAACTATTATTGTGTACTTCCCATTATGTTTATATATCCCTTCGACCCTTACTGGATTTGTACCTATTATTCCTTGTATATCTTATATGTATATATCCTTCTTATTCCCTCCCCTCAACATGGCCATGTCTCCCCTACTGCCCCTGTATCATACTTATCCCTTGTACAAACCTCCCTGGTCCTGCCTTACTACTATAATCAAACACCTTTTAACTCCTGGTGTCAGGAGACACCGTCTCAGCTACCCGGGGGAGTAGTGTACCCCCTCCACAATATGTCTAACCCCGATGTATATATGTCCCCCCCCAATGCATACATGCCCCCACTAATCTTGCTAGGTCAACACCCTTTCCCACGCCTGAAGACGGCGTTATTGCATCAGTTCTTAGCAGACAGCCGACACAGGCAGACTATTTTACTGTGAGCTTGTAATAAACTCCATATCTAGCTGTTTGTACACGGAGTTTCTATTACCAAAGTATTGCAAGTTACAATAGTGTGTGCAAAAACAATTCACAAATTTAAGGATATGTACGATAAATATGGTTTAAGACACGGGACAGTATGAGCTTGATCCATTCCTGTAAAGATACAATTAGGTAAGAACACACACACACACACACACACACACACACACACACACACACACTAACACAGAAATCACACACACACTCACACACACACTACCACACTTACACACACACACACACACACATACTCACACACACACACTAACACACTTAAACACACATTAACACAGACACTCACACACACACTCACACACTACCACACTTACACACACACTAACACAGACACACACACACACACACACTAATACACTTACACACTAACACAGACACTCTCACACACACACACACTACCACACTTACACACACACACACACACACACACACACAGAGGGAGTCAAAGGAGGCAGACGTGCGACATCAGCGCTCCGTACCGAACCAACTCGGCCTGTGGCATTACCTAAATTAGTATCTTTACATGAGTCAAGCTCTGTACCAGGTTAGACTAAATGATTTTTCATTATTAAAAGAAAAAAAATAAGAAGTTTAAACAAGACTTGTTCAAACAGAAAAGAGGACCAAGACAAAAGAATGCACTCAGTCAGCTGAGGTTTGTTTAGACTACAGCAGCACGGGGAATGTAAGTACATACTCTGTACTTTTAGTATTGCAAAATGGATACATACTTTAGTAAAGCAAATTTGGAAGAGAAAAGGGATAAAGGTAGAAAGGAAAATTATGATTTCTACAAAGAACTGGTTGAAGTGGAGATTCACAATAGACTGGTTGAACGTGTACACAAACTAGAAATGGCTTTCAAAAATGAAATTGATGAAATAAAGAAGCAGATGCACTTGCAAAAGGAAGAAATAGAAAAACTAGGAAGGGAGGCCAACAAGAAAGACACAACCATCAGTGAACTAACAGTGGAATTGAGTACACTTAGGAAGAAAATGAGTGAAATGGCAAGTTCAGTAGTCAATCACGAGAGTGTTATGGAAGAGTTCAAAAATGACACAGAGACAATTAGGCAAGTAAGCAGTCTGATAGACCAGAGCAGTGATACTGAGGAGAAGATAACACACGTGAATGAAGCTGTGCAAAGCTACAAAAATGATGTGGAAACCACGTATGCTGAAATGGTGAACGGAAAGAAAGACTTAGAAACATGGGTGGAGGAAAAAAGCATTAAACAGGAAGTGAAAAGAATAATCCAAAACAATCCAAAGTTAGTCAGACATTCAGTAGATATAAACAAATCTATAGTAATCACTGGTATAGAAGAGGAAAAAACAAGATCACAAGAGACAAAAAGGACGTGGTAAATGTAATGAGCTTACTGAAAGAAGTATCAGAGGAAATCTGTAGTAAAGACATAGAAGAACACAAAAAGGTTAGGGAAATACGAGAAAAGCAGGACAACACCTCTAAAGGTGACTCTCCAGAGTGTAAACACTGTGGAGGAGATACTAAAAAATGCAAAGAATCTTATGGAAATAGAGGAGTTCAAAAATGAATGGATAAAAAGATACCTAACACAAGAGGAACTGGAATTACTGAAAGAGAAAAGAGAGGAAGCAAAAACAAAAAATGAGGGAAGATCAGAAGAGGAGAAGAACTTTTTTTTTTTTTACTAAGTAATAGGATTGCAGGTACGAAAGTGGTACACAAACAGGATGGAATAAAAAGGAGGAAGGTAGTAAAACCATGTCATGACAAGTATATGAACAAGATGACAAAGTTGATGTACTCAAATGTGGATGGAAAGGTATCTAAATTACTAGAGATGAATGATTATATCAGAGAAAATGAACTACAAATAATATGCCTAACTGAAACAAAATTAACACCAAAGTTATCCAATGATATACTAAACTTAGAGGAATACAATATATGGAGAAGAGACAGAAATTTAAAAAAAAGGAGGAGGAATTATAATATTAACTAAGAAAAATCTAAAAGTCAATGAAATAAAACTAGATATGGCCATGTGGAGAGGATGGAGGGTGAAAGACTGACGAAGAGAGTGTATATGAGTGAGGTGGAGGGGGGAAGAGGGAGGGGGAGGCCGAGGATGAGATGGAAGGATGGGGTGGAGAGGTATATGAGAGAGGGGGGTGTGAGTTGGGAGCAGGGCAGTGAAATGGCGAAGGACAGGGCGACTTGGAGGCGATTTGTTTGTGGCCACCCCAAACGGGATTGAGGCATCTGGCAATAGGTAGATAGATAGATAGATATACCATCACAAGTAGAACTGATTGCAGTAGAGATCAACACATCTGAAGGGAAAGTAATTGTAGCCAATTTGTACATGCCACCCAGATCAAACACATGGGAAAGAGACGAATATGAGGACCTGGCAGAGAGTACAATTCAGAGTTTAAGATCATTACTACATAAAATGGAAGAGAAATCGGAAAGAATTATACTAATTGGAGATTGTAATACAAATATAAATTGGAATACTCTAGATGTAATTAGCCAAGAAAGCTGTTGGGACCAAAAGCTCCTGGATCTCGTGCAAGAGTTTTTCCTAACGCAACATGTGAGGGAAACCACCAGAAAAAGAGGACTCGATGTACCTTCGGTGCTAGAGATAATATTTACTAGGCAAGAAAATGATATTGACAGCTTAATATATCACCCTCCACTCGGTAAGAGCGATCATGCAGTACTAAATTACAACTTTAGGATAGCATATGACATAGTTAACAGCAATGAAAGTTACAAAAAGAGCCTAAACTATAAAAAGGAAATTTCTCAAGACTTAAAGAAGTATTTCTTAGAAGTTGATTGGGAAAATGAGCTTAGAGGACAAGATTTAAATGCTGAATATAAAAAATTCTGTGAATTTTATGAAATAGGAGTCCAGAAGTACATCCCAGAGCACAAAGAAGCAGAGAAGAAAATACAGAAATGGTTCAATACAGAATGTAAAAAATCAAAAGAAAGAAGATATTTGTTGTGCAATAGATACAGAAGACACAATAGTGAAAGGGCTTATAACAATTATAAACAGGCAAGAAACGATTATACAAGAATAAGGAGGGAAGCCTAAAAACAGTTTGAGGAGGATATAATAAATAAAAGTAGTGATCAACCAAAGCTGTTTTACAGCTACATCAGAAGCAAAACCAAAGTAAAAGATATAATACAATCCATTATGGACGAGGGAATCACTTATACACAGGAGAAAGATATTTGTGAAGCACTAAATACGAGTTTCCAATTAGTTTTTACAGAAGAAAAAAAATTTGAGAGGGACTATGTGGATTATGTGGAACATGCATGTCAACACATACTGCCAGATATACAAATAGCAGAAAAAGTAATACAGCAGGAGTTAAGTAAATTAGACAGAGGAAAAGCAAGTGGTCCTGATGAAATTTCATGTTGGGTACTACAAGAATGTGCAAAGGAGTTAAGTAAACCATTATTTTTAATTTTCAAGAAATCCTTGAGTCAAGGTAAACTACCTGATATTTGGAAAAAGGCAAATATTGTCCCCTTATTCAATAAAGGAAATAGACAAAATCCACTCAACTACCGACCAGTATCACTGACCAGTGTTGTAAGCAAGGCATTAGAAAAGCTTATAAGAAAAGCTTGGGTAAATCATCTAGAAGAACACAGTATGATAACAGAAAGACAGTTTGGTTTCAGAAAAGGAAAATCATGTGTTACTAATCTGTTGAGCTACTATGACAGAGTAACAAACACAATAAAGGAAAGAGAAGGATGGGTGGACAGTATCTATTTAGATTTCAAGAAAGCTTTTGACACAGTACCACACCAAAGACTTTTATGGAAACTGTACCATTAAGGAGGAATTCGAGGCAAACTGTTTTGTTGGATGCAAGATTTTCTCATAAAAAGAGAAATGAGAACAGTACTAAGAGGAAACTACTCATCACGGAAAGAAGTGACTAGTGGAGTACCACAGGGTTCAGTGCTGGCACCAATCATGTTTTTAGTGTATATAAATAATATAAACAGTAACACTGGAAATGAGAGCTATCTGAATATGTTTGCAGATGATGCAAAAATACAAAGGAGAATTACTAACACAGACTCTTGTAAAGAGCTACAAGAAGAATTAAATAAACTTCATGAATGGAGTAATACATGGCAAACGGAATTCAGTGTGGACAAGTGTCATGTAATCAAGTTTGGTAAAAGTGGAAAAAGACCTGATTGGGGTTATTATTTAGGAAATAAAACCCTATGCACATCAGAAAGAGAGAAGGACCTAGGTGTGATTATCAATAACAGACTATCTCCGGCTGACCACATCAGCGAGAAGATACGGAACATGTGTACACTGCTTGCAAATATGAGAATAGCATTCACATACATAAATGAAGACATGCTAAGAAGGATAATAACATCATTCATTAGACCAACCCTGGAATATGCATCAGTAGTCTGGAGTCCTCATCTCAAAAAACAGAGAGACAAGATTGAAAAAGTTCAAAGGGCAGCTACAAGATGGATACCAAGCTTAAGGGACCTAAGCTACGAAGAAAGACTAAATAAACTGAATCTACCAACACTACAGGAGAGAAGGAAAAGAGGTGACATGATAATGCTATATAAGTGCATATCAGGGAAGGAGAAAATAGACATAAATGATTACTTAACATCTGGAGAAGCATCAGCAAGAGGACACTACAAAAAACTGCATAAGAAGAGAGATGATAAAAACGTAAGGAAATTCAGTTTCCCAAACAGAGCAAATGATCAATGGAATGCACTACCGAATGAAATAGTGTGTGCCAAAACAATTCACAAATTTAAGGATATGTATGATAAATATGGTTTAAGACACGGGAGAGTACGAGCTTGACTCATTCCTATAAAGATACAATTAGGTAAGAACAATTAGGTAGGTAAGAACACACACACACTCACACTCACATACACTACATACCTCCTCATCTTCCAATCCCACAAGGTCCTACAACTCAAGCAACACCCCTGGAGGTAGCGAGATCTCCAAATTTTGTTGATATGTATATTGACCTATTGTCATTATTCCTATAATTTTCGGGCAAATAACTGTCTTCTCCTACACATTACACATATGACAGAAAGTAAAGCTTCATTAGCAGTAACTTGGAAAATGTGGTGTTCATGTATAGTAGGTTACAACCATAAAAAAAACAACCTTGGAAGATTTTACAGTCTGTATATATATATATATATATATATATATATATATATATATATATATAAAAACTTTGGGAGCATAGTCTTTAGGCAAAGGGGGAGAAAACATTTTTTTTTTTTTTGCTTGCGGTAAAAGTAGATACTGATCGTAAGAGTAATCTACAATACCTTTGTTGTCCTATTACTCGAAAACTATTGGGAGTATCGACTTCCTGTAAGAACCATGATTAAGAGCAATAAATTCTAGGTATGTTCATTTGCAGAATATAAGCCTTTGGGAGCATTTTCTGTTGGAAAAGTTGGGGGAACAGACTTGGTTTTTTTCCTCGCTAGCGGTAAACTCAGAAGCGCTTGGAGGAGTAATCTCACTTTGTCGGCCAAGTACTCGAAAACTATTGGGCGTATCGATTTCCTGTACGAACCATGATAAAGAGCAGTAAATTCTACGTATGTACAAGACATAACAATGTAATATCTATGATAAGAATTCGTTGTTACGTAGGCGGGAATATTGAGTATGCTATGCGCACATCACGAAAGTGATTTACGGACGTGAGTTCCCAGTCGTTTTTGGCGATTTACTCGAAAATTATGAGGCGTATCGAAATAATTTTTAGGTAATTGGAAAGCTGGTGAAATTCTGCATAATATTATGTAATAAAAACATAACAAGTGGGAGAAAATTTCAGAGTTTGAGCGCCTTGAATTTTTATCAAAAATGGCTTTCAATTTTTGGTTATTTTCTCGAAAACTACACATCGTATCACAACCGGATTAGTCTTTCTAGACAGCTGATGAAATTCTATGTAAAAACTTCGAATAACATTTTCCTGTATGATGGAAAACATTCGAATGGTGATGTTGGGAAGTGAACTTGACGTAGCGAAATGTTTATTCACGGGCGCCTAATGTTGTTTTATTCGGGTTTTCCTGTTTTTTTTTGTGGTGTTTATCAGGTAGAACAAACATCGTCGAATAAGATGACATAGGTTTCATGGCAGTATATTGATGTTTGGGTAGCGAAAATAAGGAGAGAATACGTGTTTTTTGCCGCGCGCGGGCAATCGGGACAGGTGGCTTCGCAGATTAAGTCGTGCGCCGGAAAACTTACTGAAACTTACCGTGCGAGAGAGTGCTAAGTACTTTGTGCCACTGAGTTATGATTCAGGCTTTCCAAGAACCTTATACTACTAAAATTCAAACGCTCACATTTCGATCAAGTAACTTTACAACTGTATTAATCTAACAGAAATAACATCTAAAAAATATAATTTAATCACTATATCAGTCTCAATCAGAAACTGTTAAAGACAAAACATATTCATCATAATTTTCTTGCTGATAATTCATTTGAGACATATGAAGCTGATTAGCAGTTCTCAGAGCAACCAGTGGATACAAGCAAAAAACTGTCATTTTGAGATACCATTGAGTATAACACATACGCAATTTATTCAGGTATGCATTATTTAAGCTGGATTTTAAAACTTTTTGTTGTCAGCATATATAGGTAGGGGGAATTTAAGTAATCTGAGAAACTATTTTTTTAATGTTTATATTTTTAATAGATTTAATTTAATATAAATACTCTCTCTCTCTCTCTCTCTCTCTCTCTCTCTCTCTCTCTCTCTATATATATATATATATATATATATATATAGTGGGCTCGCACAGGATGCGAAAGATTGGGCAGTCCTGGTCCTCATGCACTGTGAAATCGCGCACTGAGAATACATAATCTAATGGGAAATATAACATTTTTTTTTTTTTTAAATAACAGAACAGAGGAAGGAAAAACAAATGAATAAATAAAAATAATAATCCATACACCAGATTACTGGTGTCCTCTGTTCATAAAATATCTGTAACTGTTAGACTTGAACAGCTGTAGGTTGAAGTTTAGAGGGAAAAAACTCTGGGGAAGCAGGTTCCAAAGAGAAGCAGTACGGAGAATGAAAGAATTCTGATAGGCTGAAGTTCTGCAATATGGCTGAGTGACATTCCAGTCATGAGCGCTACCAGATGCCCGTGTAGCACGAGGGAAGGCATGGAGAGGTGGCACCATGGACGCAACTTTGTCTGAGCATTTGCCATAAAAATATCTGTAAAATAATGCAAGGAAGGCAACATTCCTTCTTACTTGCAGGGGAGGTAGTTTATTTATAATGGCAGGGTTGTTAATAATTCTAACAGCCTTGTTCTGAATTTTGTCTAATTGTTTTAATGCAGCCTCTCCACATCCATTCCACAAGGGTGAGCAATATTCAAGCTGACAGCGCACATGACTTTTATAAATTACAGCTAACTGCACGTCAGGGAAGAAGTTACAGACTCTGTACATTAGTCCAAATTTCTTTGAGGCGGTTATAGCAAGTGATCTAACATGAGAGGGCATTGGTAAGTAAGACACTGAGAATTACAATACTTTTGGAGATGGGAATATTAGTAGTACTGAAGGTAATATACGAATCTGGCAATATCTGTCTATTAGTAAATTGTATATATTTAGTTTTACTAGCATTAAATGAGACAAGGTTGTTTTGTCCCCATTCACTGATCGTAGATAGGTCTTGATTTATGGAGATGGCTGTACTGAGTTGAGAGGTACAGATAATAGACTTTGTAAATGGGTGTCTGAATGTGAATGAACTATGAAGTGTTGAGTCATCTGCATATGAGTGGATGGGATGTGGGTGACTGATAAGAGATCATTAATATGAACCAGGAACAGGGTTGGCGCCAGAACTGAGCCCTGTTGCACGCTGGCGTTAATTGAGTGGAAATTGGGTTATACATTCTCTACTTCTACTCTTATTTTTCTGTCACTGAGATATGAGGAAATCAAAGGAACAAGAGACGTTAGTCCATAGTAAGGGAGTTTGGACAGCAGGGAACAGTGCCATACTCTATCGAAAGCTTTAGAATTATCAAGGGCTACTGCATGAGTTTCTCCATGTAGGTCAATTGACTGATGGATGGTATGAATTAGGAGATTGAGTATGTCAATGGTGGATCTTTCGTGGCAAAAACCATATTGTCTATCACCAATTAAGTTGTTGGATTCAAGATGTTTAACAATGTGCTTATTAATTAAACTTTCAAATACCTTACCAAGAGAAGATGTGACTGCTATTGGTCTGTAATCAGAGGGGTCAGAGGAACTTCCTTTCTTCGGAATTGGGTGGATATTGGCTTCTTTCCATGAATTTGGGAATGAAGAAGTACGTAAACTTAGTCTGAATAATTTAGCTAGAATAGAGGCAAGTTCAGGGGAACACTTTTTCAAAACAATTGGCGGAATTCCATCTGGGCCTGGAGCTTTGTTGGTAGGTAAATTGTCTAGGATGGATTATATGTGTCTTGTTTGTATGTTAAGTGGAACATTTTTGGGAGAGTCAAGTTCTAGTACTGAGATGTTCTGGCTGTCATCATCTATGGTAGAATTTTTGGCAAATGTACTGGCAAAAATATCTGCTTTCGCACGTGGATCATTTGTAATGTTGCCATCTGAAGATTTTAGTGGGGGAATGGATGATGACTTGTTAAAGTTGTTATTGAAAGAATTAAGAGTTGACCAAAATATTCTATTAGCTTTGTTAAGTAGTTTTGATGCTTGCTTTTGAAGAAATATAGATTTAGCTAGATTTATTACAGCTTTTGCATGATTTCTAGCAATTTTAAATTGACAAAGTGATTCAGATTTTTTTTTTTTTTTAAGTAAGAGTTATATGCTAATGACTTTTGGGCTGTTGCTCTGGCACAGTTGACATCAAACCATTGTGGAGAGTTCGATCTTTTAGTGAACTGTTGACTTAGTATGAATAAATCCATACCAGCTAGTATTAAGTCGCAAATGTGGGACTGGGTAGAACTGGGATCACTAGAGAAGAAAGACTGCTATGGAATGTCAGCAAGATAATTTCTAAATCTATCTCAGTCTGCCCTATCAAAGTGCCACTGGGTCATCCTGACAGGTTCAGAACGGGGAGGTGTGGGGGGGTTAACTAATGAGACTTTGATGAGATTGTGGTCAGAGGATGCAAGTGGTGACAGTACCTCAGTCCTGTATTAATCTGGATTATTAGTCAAGAATAAATCCAAGAGATCGGCATTATGGTCAGGATTATCAGGTATTCTGGTTGGTTGCTTTACCAGCTGGGTGAGATTAAACGATTCTGCAGACAAATCGCATTCTAGACCAGCGTCATCAGTCATTTCAGAGTACAATAACCATTCAACATTATGTATGTTAAAATCACCCAAAATGGTAATTTCGGTGCTAAGGTCAAGGTTAAGGTTACTCAACTGTGTGGATATGGAATCAAACACACTGGGTTCCAAAGAAACATGGGGGAGTGATAGACTACACAGATATATTTGGTAATATTTTGACAATTTAGTTTATTCGATGAGTAATCAAAACTGGATGAAGTGAAGTTTATAAGTTTATCAACTGCATATTGGGATTTGATATAACAACAGGTGCCGCCCTTATTACGGAAGTTTATGGGGAGTACAAAGGAGTACAAAGGAAACCAAACAGCAACAGACCTTATGGTCCTTTCGAGGCTGTTTGTTACAGAGTAGACTATGACTACAAGATCTAACTCTACATGCTGAAGTTAAAACTGGCAAGAAAAAGAGAAAAAAAACCATGCAGTATGGAAAAACTGACGTGGAAATTTCATAGGAAAGACTGAAAAGGAAAAGCTACATTCTATAACACATTATCTATAAGCTACTAGTATGAATAATCTGAAAGAGAAAGTAGTGAAGTAAAATGAATAATCGAATAAATAAATAATGCCAGTAGCTATGTACGGGTATGTTGAGTTGACGGGGCGTCTGCGGACACAGTGTGGAAATTGCACAGTGCACAGTGTGGATATTCAGGGGTGGTGCGGCAGCCTTGCCTGGCGTTAAGGTAGGCAGCAGTCAATCAGGCCCCAGCTCCATTCATTCTACTAAGACTAGGAACTTTCCCATGCGGGACAAGCAAACAAGTCACCTCCTGAACCAGTGACCCCTGGTACATTAAAAAAAAATCCCGATGGTGGCCACGTAACTAACAGGGACCCTCAATGATCCACAGCCCATCACAGGTCAAAAGTATGAGTAGTGACCGTTATCTCAGGGCTATCTGTGCATATCCTAGTCTGTGCATACACTAGATTTTCCATATAATAAATTGATACAGGCTCTAAAAAAATAAAATAAAATAAAATAGAAAATTATACATAGACAAGCGTTTTATTCAGGAGAAAACATATTAAGCTGGCGGTTGGATGCCAAATACTTATCCAGGCGACCTTTGAAGGTTTGTACTATATTACAGTTTATTATGTTGGAAGGCAATTTATTCCATATATTTACAACTCTATTGAAGAAGAAATGTTTAGCTTCATGCGATTGGAATCGTTTGCCAATTATTTTATGCCCATTGCCTCTAGTGTAATTTGATCGATCAACTGTGAAGTATTTATCGACAGCCATGTTATCATGTCCTTTGAATATCTTGAATACTTGAATTAAATCTCCCTGTATCCTCCATTTTGTTAGGGGAAAGAGATTCAGTGCTTCTAAACGTTCCTTGTACGGTTTATTTCTCAATCTAGGTATCATCTTTGTCATCCTTGGCTGCACTCTTTCAAGCTTTTCCATGTCCTTTTTATAATACGGTGACCAAAACTGAACGCAATACTCCAAGTGCGGGCTTACTAAGGAATTATACAAAGTGAGGACGATATTATCGGATTTATTTTCAAATGCTCTGCCTATGAACCCAATCAATTTATTGGCTTTTTTTTACAACTTCTGTACATTGTTTGCTTGGTTTCAAATCATTTGTTATTATAACTCCTAAGTCTTTTCCATGGTTTACCCTATCAAGTTGGACAATATTCATGCTATAACTTTCTCTTACATTTTTACTCCCAATGTTTAACACTTTGCATTTATTAATATTGAAATCCATTTGCCAGACTTGGGCCCAGTTAAACAGTTGATCAAGATCTCTCTGAATTGTCTGTCTTTGCAGTGCTGTATCTGCTCTGTTACCTATTTTAGTATCATCAGCAAATTTTGAAATCTTACAACACAATCCTTCGTCAATATCATTCACATATATTAAGAAAAGAATAGGACCTAACACTGAACCCTGCGGCACTCCACTTGTAACTTTTATCCAGTCTGACTCTTTTCCATTTATTACAGCTCTTTGCTTTCTCCGGTGAACCAATTTTCTACCCACCCGAGAACACTGCTGTTGAAACCATGTGCCTTTAGCTTCTGAAGGAGTCTTTTGTGTGGAACTTTGTCAAAAGCCTTTTGAAAATCGAGGTAGACCACATCAACAGATTTAGTTTCGTCATACATGTTCAGTATATCATTGAAAAAGACCAGCAGATTCGTGAGGCAAGAGCGATTATTAAGAAAATCGTGTTGCGAATCTTTTATGAGACTGTTTGTTTCTAAATGTTTTACAAACTTGTCTCTGATAATAGTTTCAAGCAATTTGCAAACCACCGATGTTAAACTAATTGGGAGGTAGTTTTCAGGTTGGGCTTTGTTGCCCTTTTGGAATATTGGGGTTATGTTAGCAAGCTTCCATTCATGTGGCACCTTACTGCTCTTAAGTGATAAGTTAAAAAGTTCAGCTAAAGGCTTTGATATTTCATTCTGTAGTTCCTTTAATACACGTGGCGATATTTTGTCCGGTCCTGGTGTTTTATTCTCTTTTAATATGTTTATTGCAAGCAGTACGTCATGATCGCTAACTGTAATGTCAGTGATTATGTTGCCCTCTTCTATGGGAGTGGGGGAAACATTAGGAATTGCATGTATATTTTCTCCAGTAAATACTGATGCGAAGAAAGTATTAAGAATTTTCACCATCATAGTTTTATCATCAGTGTGCTCTCCGTTATTTGTGACTAAGGGACCGATTGATGGAGTTTAACTTTTTGCTTCGTATGTAACTGAAAAATTCTTTGGGATTTGATTTACTGATACTTGCAATATGTGTCTCCAGGTTTTCCTTACTGCGTTTAAGTAATTTCTTGGCTTTTCGTCGAAGGGCATCATATTTATTTTTATCACTTTGACTTTTTGTGGTATTACAATTCTTATATGCAAGATTTTTTGCTTCTAGACAATGTTTAATGTTGGAGTTCCACCATTTGGGTTTAGAATTTTTGGCAGGCCTTCTGGTGTGCATTGGAATACATAATTTGATGGCACTGTGGAGAGTTTCTGTAAAGTAACTCCACGCGTCATTGATATCTAAAGTTTCGACAATGGGATACCAGTCACCTGCACCTGCAATTGCCTTTAATTTCTTAAAATTTGCTCTCTTAAAGTCGGGCACTTTCTCACAACTGGCCTTGACACTGTCTTCACTGAATTTAATGTTAAATGTAACTATGCGAGATGGTAACCGGGAAAACAAAATGGGGATATATACTAGAGAGTGAGATTTGTGGTTCTGTGAGGAAAAGGGCCAGAGGGGATATGAGCTGAAGGAAAAAATGAACTGACTTTAAATTTGTACTAAGGCCGCGGATGTTGGTGAAGAATAAGGGGGCAGTACCCCCTTATACCTGGGCATTTTTTGGCCCTTAGAAACTTAATAAATGTCAAAATTTTCAGACATTGTACTACAGATATAGCTACAGTAACAAAAATATGGGCACTCAACAACAGTAGACAGCAGATCTGATGGACTTAAATAACAGGGGTTCCAAGGCGCGGGAATACTTACAGCACCGCACCCCCCACTGCACCTCCTGCCACACCACAGACTCCTCCTGAGCACTTTCGCGAGGAGCCTCATAGTCGCTCACTTCGGCAATAAACCCCTTGAAGTCCAACACTGACACATCTGACATTGCATCCTCTTCATCCTCAACAGGAACAGGCTCAGACGATGTAGCTGGTTCCTCAATTTCACTAACTTGAGCCCGCTCTGTGTAACTTGTTATGAGCGTCTGTCTTCTCTTGTTTTTTTCTTGCCTGTGCCTGTCTGTGTAGAAACAGAAGACTTTGTCGATACCAATGAGAACCTCCTCCATTTTTTAGGGTGCTGACATCCTGTTCCTTCACCTCTTCCTTGAGCTTATCTACGGCAGCAAGGGTCTTGCTTATTTTTGACATACACAGCTCTGTCCTCCCCTCCATCACACTAGGCTGCCCAACTTGACTCTGTCTAGTGTCGGGCTCTGTGTCAGCCTCGTCTATCCGTTGCAAGACTTCCTCGGAAGGCTGTTCCTCAGTAGCAGCGTGCACTTCCCGTATGTCCTCCAACGTAACATCCTCAAAACCTGATACAGCTTGTGCTGCTGTCAGTGTTGCTGCCTCGGTCTCGGCCAGTGGTTGAATGGCCGTCTCGTGGGTCGTGCATAAATGAGGCATGAGCAGTCGCTACGCATGGTTCACCATTGCAGATGTAATCTGGTGCCATGCTTGTAGGAGAAAGTCAACTGCGTCCTTCCCTGTGAAATGACGCCAAAATGCTTCGACAGTCATGTCATCTGTGGCGGATCGGGATACAGCTGCTGGCGGAGATGGTACGGGAGCAGGTGCCTCATCGAGGTTTTCATCGTGATCTGCTTGTAGGGCATGAAGCTCCTCTTCTGTGTCAGTCTTCCTGCATGTGTAGTCTTACATTGCTTGTGGTAGAAGTGCTTTACAGTGGTGATCAGTTCTTGATCCAGTGGCTGCATTAGTGACGTCATCCAGGGCGGCAGAAACACAACACAACAAGCCTTGCACAGATCTTCTAGGTATGGAGAGTGACTTGGTGCATTGTTGCATTGTCCAGCACAAGGAGCATCTTAAATGGAATGCCAAGTTCCTGACACTTGGCCTTGGCCCGGTGAGCTCATCTGGTTACTCGGGAGGTCTACCACTTTATAAAATTTTCCAACAACGAATTCTAGGGAGGTCCTCCCAGCCCACCAAATGAAAATTCTCAGATATAATGAAAGTATGGGAGATAGCATATGACAGGGTGGATAGACAAGGATTGTGGAAAGTGTTAAGAATATATGGAGTAGATGGGAAGCTGTTGAATGCTGTGAAGAGTATGTATGATGGTGCGAAGGCTGCAGTGCGTGTGGATGGTGAACTAAGTGAATTTTTCTCTTTGAAAGTTGGGTTGAAACAGGGATGTGTCATGTCTCCATGGTTGTTCAATCTGTACATGGATGGGGTAATAAAAGAGGTACAAGGTAGGGTAGTGGATGTTGGAGTGGCCCTGGTGAGAGAGGATAGTGTTTGGAAACTCCCTGTACTGTTGTTTGCAGATGATACTGTGTTGTTGAGTGAAGACGAAGGGGAGCTGCAAGGCATGGTGAATGAGTTTGAGTGTGTGTGTAAGAAACGGAATCTAAAGGTGAATGTAGGGAAGAGTAAAGTGATGGTCTTTGAGAAAGGTGAAGTCAGTGAATGTACAGCGAGGTTGGATGGTGAGGAATTGGAAAATGTGAGTACGTTTAAGTACTTGGGTAGTGTGATGAGTAAGGATGGAGGTTTGGAGGGTGAAGTGCTTGAAAGGGTACAGCAGGGAAGAAAGGTTGCTGGTTCTTTGAAAGCAGTGATAAGAAACAGGGAAGTGAGCATGGAAGTGAAAAAGTTACTACATGACAGTATTGTGATACCAACTCTAACGTACGGAAGTGAAGCTTGGACGTTGTTGGAAGGACACAAGTCAAGAGTGAGAGCAGTGGAAATGAGTTATTTAAGAGGAGCCTGTGGAGTCACATGGAGAGACGGGTAGACGAATGAGGATATAAAGGAGCGTTGTGGTGTTGATGTGGATGTGATAGGAAGCGTTATGAGTAACACACTGAGGTGGTTTGGCCATGTGGAGAGGATGGAGGGTGAAAGACTGACGAAGAGAGTGTATGTGAGTGAGGTGGAGGGGGGAAGAGGGAGGGGGAGGCCGAGGATGAGATGGAGATATGGGGAGGAGAGGTATATGAGAGAGGGGGGTGTGAGTTGGGAGCAGTGCAGTGAAATGGCGGGGGACAGGGCGACTTGGAGGCGATTTGTTTGTGGCCACCCCAAACGGGATTGAGGCGTCTGGCAATAGATAGATAGATAGATAGGGGAGATAGGGTTTTCATATTCTAGTCTATGGTCTACATGAACTCTAATCCGTAATACAATACTTTGGGACCGTGATCCCCAAATGATTCTTGGGGGGTCAGCTCCCCCCCCCCCCCGAAAAATATAAACGGTCAAAAATGGGTGAAAGTGAGCACATGGATCTCAGCGATATTGGCATGTATACCGTAGGGTTGGGGTAAACAGTTTCTAGATTTTCTCTGAAATGCATCGGACGAATCTGCACATCTACTTAATTATTCAGTTCTGCCAGTATATCATTAGTGCAGATTGTAAGAGACTCAACCAGTGAACATTAGAGGAGACAGCTCTTTTCGGGGTCGTTTTATGTGATATTACTAGCCGGGAGTATGGCTTCCCTGATTACAAATGATATAACCTTGCATATTCTACCTCTGAGGCCCTCCATTAGATCGCCACGGCCAGGCTTTGAAGTAGGAGCTAATACACTTTTGTCTCTTTGATGACTAGTCACCAGGATATTAGCGTATATTCTCCAGCCTCGGGATTATCAGTTTTACCAGTAACCATTAGAGGAATTGTGGTGTGTTCCATGGACTGTGAATTTAACCATTTTCCCCCCTTCATATGTCTATATTGAAATGCAAACAACGGTAAGAATTTCATTAGTATATTATCTCTTCATACTTCTCCATTTAAATCAAATTCAGCCACACTATTCACACTATTAGTGGCATTAAGTGAAGCGTCTTGAGGTAAGTAATGGCATATGATAAATCAGTTTCAGACCATCCATAAGTAGGTGCAGCTGATATATGGTTTACCCCCGTTGCCTCACTTACTGTCACTTAGGTTATTGACAGCGAGTCGTCCCCCCGTCAACCACTTCATTCTAATTTGCACTTTTTCATACACGCCTCTTCCTCTCCTGGATCCTAAGATCACCGTGACTCAAAGTCTTGTTCTTAATGTCCTTCTGCTTTTTTCCGAGGCCTTCTCCTTCCTTTCATGCCCTCCATTTCTACTTTGGTCACTTTCCTAATTAATCTCTCATCGCCCATTCTCTCTTTAACTCGCCCTGGTCTGCTCTCTCTAGTATATGATGTGAGCTTCTACGTTCCTCTCTTATAGTGTCATTCCCCACATCAACGAAGTTGAAGGAGGTCATGTATTCACCCTTGTTTGTTTGCTTGACTGATTGTTTGCCCAAAAGATTGCCCAGAAAGTTACTGATCGACTCCAATGAAATGTTGTGATTGTGGGTAATGGGTCAAGAAAGAGTTAATTAAATTTTGGTGATGATGTGGTTTATAGTCCCAGTCTAGGACTGTTTTTTGTTTGCTTGTTTTTCACAATATGTTTTTTAAAAAATAGATAAATTTCCATGAAAATATGTGCATTTGTGGGTCACGGGCCAAGAAAAAGATGATTAGATTTTGGAGGTGATCTGAGTTGTCAGCCATAGACGTCGACGGAGGTATGCGCTCTCTGTATACCCGTAACTTGTTTCTCACCCTGTGTGTGTGTGTGTGTGTGTGTGTGTGTGTGTGTGTGTGTGTGTGATCAGTAAGTATGGGTTAAGCTAAGTATATCAGCGGGGATACAAACAGTCACCCATAACTTTTCAGTAACTAGAAGTATTCCAGTTTCGTGCAATTATATTCCATGACAAACACATAATTCAATTTAATACACAGTTTCATTTCCAGCTGAGACCGCCAGGAAGCCGGTGTTGTGCCAAGGCGGTTCAAGTTGTCAGTGTGAGTTAAGGTAGCGCCCAGACCAGCTAGTTAGGAGGGTTGTTAGCAGCGAGTTTAACATCTGAGAGAGGCGCACCGGGCAACTGACGGCAATGTTAGTCACCCCACGCGGAAACTGTCCAGTGGCTGGCAGGAAGGGGAGGGGGGATCAGTCAGGCAAGAAGGGGAGCCAGAGAAGAGGCAGCAACGTAAACTGATGTAAGAGCTAGACGAGGAATTTGGTAAACAGGACGAGAAAATGAAAACGAAACCGATGAGTAAATAGACATGTAAACATGAAAATTTGAAGCCGAAATCGAAGAGTCAGCAGACAAAGGAAACTGGATTCATAAATAGGAAAACTGGAGAAGAGGCTGGCGAGTAAACTAATATAGTAGATCCGAAAAACAAATTAAAGAAGATGGCAAACTGGAGATGTAGCCGATGAATAAATATAAAAAAAGAAGCAAAAGAGGCTTAACAAAAAGGCGAAGTGGACACGGGACAGGTGAGCAATTATTATCAATCTATAAATAAGGAAAACAATACGACAAATTTGAGAAAAGATACATAAATGACCAAGCAAACGAAACAAGAAACTGAAGAGAAAACAGATGAGTCACTGGGTATAAGAGACAGATGACGAACGACGTAAATGAGAACTGGAGGTGCAAAAGATGACTTTTTGTGGTTGAAGAACCCTAGTCTGTCTGGCCGAGTCGACCCATCAACCGCAGGCAAGCAATCGTACCTGCAGGACTATCCTGTGCAGTGAACCAGTGTTCCCTTGTGGTTGACAGCTCCTTTCGATAGTGAGACATCGGGAAAAGTGTGGAAGTTTGGTTCCTGGATTGTCGTGGCATTTGTTTCTCCACCTAGTAAACAGGGGCACCACAGCAGGCTTCACATCACCCCGTTATATATATATATATATATATATATATATATATATATATATATATATATATATATATATATATATATATATATATATATATATATCACCCAGAGGTATAAGTGGTTTCCTGAGGTACAGGAAACCATTAGATTTGTCATTCAGTGTAGAGCCTCCTGAAGTGGAAAAGTCATAAATAGTTACGGAAAGGATGGGAAAAACAGGAAGAGAGGAGGGGAGATACAGAAAAAATAATGATAAAATGTGAAGGAGAAGTAAGCAACATTACATCAAGTGAATGGATGATAGTCACCACCTACCACCAGAAAGATGAGTAAACAGATATAAAAGAATGATCAGGAAGGAGATTAAACAGACGAGGACTCTAAAGGAAACGTGAGTAAAAAAAATATATATCCATTTCATGATTGCTTCTTTATATTTCATTTCGAGTAACGCCAGATGATTTTACTCAGCGGAGTAATAGAGTGCGCAGAGCAGGGGCTCAAGGGAAAGAAAGGAGGGGAGGGAGGTCCACACCTCTTGAAGATTACTAACAATTACTCGAACTACCTGATGACGATGTCACGGTAATATTTACTTAAGTCAGCACTTAGCATCCTGATTCACAAAAACATTTTTTTTTATATAAAGAAGAAAACACCCTGTGATAAAACACATTTCGATAAGAGAAAGCAACACACTTGCTTAGGCATTTCCCAGAGACATTACATTGTTGACTGAAGCTACAAAAAAAGTAGAGAGTATGCAACTAAATATACCTGTAAAGCCTACCTTTAATATGAAGTAACTACACCTCCTTGGTCTGATTGCAATGGATTTGTTAATGCCCAGTAAAGACTTATCACCATGAAGGCACTGCCATTACAATGTGACATATTAACTATACTTAAACTCAGAGAGAATGCTGTAAGGATTCAATACAAATTATCATGTTTTTAAGAGGGCATGTGTAATGACGAAAAATTTTGTCACCAGTGTAATGATGAGAATTGGTCACCAGTGTAACGATCAGAATTTTAGGGATTATGGGAAATGGGGTAGCGTGATCTTATTTTGTGAGTGCGTGAGCAGATAGATATTAGTACCTTTTGCGGGCCACTCAATCTCGTCTGTACCACTCCTTGGAGGACGGCAAAATTTAAACTCGAAATAACTTAACCTAAGATTTACTAAGCATTAAGAACTGAAAGACAGATTACTCTTCGAACTGTGAATGAAACAATGCAAACAAAATATAATCAGAATCTATATCTCCAGAAATATGGATCTTTAAAAACTAAATTATTCTTCAAAGAATACTGTTACACATGGATATATTAATCCCGTGGTCTCTGACGGACTCTTCGGGAAGAAACCTAAAAATTGCCACGAAAGACTATTCTCTTAAGACTAAATATGTACAATAACTCAAGAATCATATACAAACTAGGTACAGTAACCAAATGGACCAGCCAATATGCACATTGATTTCATGAAGTAAGAAAGGAGGGGTGGTGATTTAGTGTGAGATAGAGGTTAGGCAGTGGCTAGAACGCTTGATCTGTATGCGATAAGGAGAGGAACAGCAATCTCATTATTCAGTACAAGTGGGATCAGGGGAAATATCACCAATTTAACTCGCGGACGTATATGAGGACTTATTACACGATGGAGAGAAGGGGGAAGGGTACAAAGGAGTACAAAGGAAAGCAAACGGCAACAGACCTTATGGTCCTTTCGAGGCTGTTTGGTACAGAGTAGACTATGACTACAAGATCTAACTCTACATGCTGAAGGATAAGGATAGTAAAGCAAGAAGGCTCCCCGCCTCCAAACCCTCCAGTTAAAACTGGCAAGAAAAAGTGAGAAAAACAACCATGCAGCATGGAAAAACTGACATGGAAATTTCATAGGAAAGACTGAAAAGGAAAACTACATTCTATAATACATTATCTATAAGCTACCAGTATGAATAACCTGAAAGAGAAAATAGTAAAGTACAATGAGTAATTGAATAAATAAATAACTAATGCATGTCGCTGTACGGGTAAGTTGAGTTGACGGGACGTCTGTGGACACAGTGTGGAAATTGCACAGTGCACAGTGTGGATATTCAGGGGTGGTATGGCAGCCTTGCCTTGTGCCATTAAGGTAGGCAGCAGTCAATCAGGCCCCAGCTCCATTAATTCCACTGAGACCAGGAACTTTCCCATGCAGGACAAGCAAACAAGTCACCTCCTGAACCAGTGACCCCTGGTACATTAAAAAAAAATCCCGATGGTGGCCACGTAACTAACAGGGACCCTCAGTGATCTACAGCCCATCACAGGTCAAAAGTATGAGTAGTGACCGTTAACTCAGGGCTATCTGTGCATATCCTAGTCTGTGCATATACTATATTTGCATTTAATAAATTGATCCAGGGTCTAAAAAACTAAAATAAAATAAAACAAAATTATACGTACACAAGTGCTTTATTCAGGAGTAAACATATTAAGCTGGGGGTTGGATGCCAAATACTTATCCAGGCGACCTTTAAAGATTTGTACTGTATTACAATCTATTACGTTGGAGGGCAGTTTATTCCATATATTTACAACTCTATTGAAGAAGAAATGCTTAGCTTCATGCGACTGGAATCGTTTGCCAATTATTTTATGCCCATTGCCTCTAGTGTAGTTCGAGTGATCAACTGTAAAGTATTTATCGACAGCCATGTTATCATGTCCTTTGAATATCTTGAATACTTGAATTAAATCTCCCTGTATCCTCCGTTTTGTTAGGGTAAAGAGATTCAGTGCTTCTAAACGTTCCTCGTACGGTTTATTTCTCAATCTAGGTATCATCTTTGTCATCCTTTGCTGCACTCTTTCAAGCTTTTCAATATCCTTTTTTTACTGTGACCAAAACTGAACGCAATACTCCAAGTGCAGGCGTACTAAGGAATTATACAAAGTGAGGACGATATTATCGGATTTATATTCAAATGGTCTGCCTATGAACCCAATCAATTTGTTGGCTTTTTTCACAGTTTCTGTACATTGTTTACTTGGTTTCAAATGATTTGTTTTTATAACTCCTAGGTCTTTTTCATGGTTTACCCTATCAAGTTGGACATTATTTATGCTATAACTTGCTGTTACATTTTTACTGCCAATGTTTAACACTTTGCATTTATTAATATTGAAATCCATTTGCCAGACTTGGGCCCAGTTAAACAATTGATCAAGATCTCTCCGAATTGCCTGTCTTTGCAGTGCTGTATCTGCTCTGTTACCTATTTTAGTATCATCAGCAAATTTTGAAATCTTACAACACAATCCTTCGTCAATATCATTCACATATATTAAGAAAAGAATAGGACCTAACACTGAACTCTGCGGCACTCCACTTGTAACGTTTATCCAGTCTGACTCTTTTCCATTTATTACAACTCTTTGTTTTCGTCCGGTGAGCCAATCTTCTTCCCATCCGAGAACTCTGCTGCTGAAACCGTGTGCCTTTAGCTTCTGAAGGAGTCTTTTGTGTGGAACTTTGTCAAAAGCCTTTCGAAAATCGAGGTAGACCACATCAACAGATTTAGTCTCGTCATACATGTTCAGTATATCATTGAAAAAGTCCAGCAGATTCGTGAAGCAAGAGTGATTATTACGAAAACCATGTTGCGAATCTTTTATGAGATTGTTTGTTTCTAAGTGTTTTACAAACTTGTCTCTGATAATAGTTTCAAGCAATTTGCAAACCACCAATGTTGAACTAATTTGGCGGTAGTTTTCTGGTTGGGCTCTGTTGCCCTTTTGGAATATTGGGGTTACGTTAGCAAGCTTCCATTCATGTGGCACCTTACTGCTCTTAAGTGATAAGTTAAAAAGTTCAGCTAAAGACTTTGATATTTCATTCCGTAGTTCCTTCAATACAGGTGGTGATATTTTATCTGGTCCTGGTGCTTTATTCTCTTTTAATTTGTTTATTGCAAGCAGTACGTCGCAATTGCTGACTGTAATGTCAGTGATTATGTTGCCCTCTTCTATAGGAATTGGGGAAACAGTAGGAATTGTATGTATATTTTCTGTTGTAAATACTGACGTGAAGAAAGTATTAAGAATTTTCTCCATCATAGTTTCATCATCAGTGTGCTCTCCGTTATCTGTGACTAAGGGACCGACTGATGGAGTTAATACCCTTTTGATTCTTATGTAACTGAAAAATTCTTTGGGATTTGATTTACTGATACTTGCAATGTGTCTCAAGATTTTTCTTACTGCAGCTGTCCTGGCAGGGTGCCCCGAGGCCACTACCACAGCCACTGGTAAGCTGGTGGGCTAGGGGTCCTAGATCCATTGCCTGGACCTGGGACTGTGCAGTGAGTGGGACCTGTGCTGTGTCTGTCCCCCTTTATTAATACTGAAGATGACAAAGCAAAATAAGTTTCAAAGCAAGCCTGAGGACAGTAAATCACCCATGGGGATGAGGGTGGGTTCATGGAATGTGGGAAGTTTGAGGGGAAGAGCAGGGGAAGTCGTTGAGGCATTCAGTAGAAGGTGGGTGGATGTGGTGTGTTTGCAGGAAGTCCGGTACAGGGGTGGATCAGCCAGAAAGATTGTTGGGAAGGACTGTTGCTATAAGTTGTTTTGGCAGGGGGGCACAGACGGATATGAAGGAGTTGGTGTGATGGTTGCGGAGAAATGGGTGGAATATGTTATGAATGTTTTGAGAGTAAGCGATAGGATATTGGTAGTGAAAATTCTGTTGGGAAGAAAGATAGCTGCGATTATATCGGCATATGCTCCACAGGCAGGATTGGATGAATGAGAGAAAGATAGATTTTGGGATGATTTAATACGTGTAGTGGGTGGTATGCGGGATGAGATAGTGATTTTGGGAGGGGACTTAAATGGTCATGTAGGTGAAGCAGCACAAGCTTATGAAGGAGTGCATGGGGGATGTGTGTATGGTCTAAGGAATGCAGAAGGGGAAAGGATACTTTAGTTTGGGGAGGCAACGGGCATGATTGTGTGCAACACATATTTTAGGAAAAGAGACAGTAGGTTAATTACGTATGAGTCTGGGGGAAATAGCAGTCAGATAGATTATTTTCTGGTTAGGAGGGCCGATAGGAGGTTAGTGAGGGATGTTAAAGTTATAGGAAGTAAGGAGTGTGTGCAGCAGCACAAACTATTGATATGTGATATGGTGCTTAAAGAACAAGTGATGAAAAAGGGGACTTATGTACCTAGGAGGAAAATGTGGAAGCTGAAAAACCAAGTAGTAAGGGATGCCTTCTATAGCGAGTTGAGGAGAGTGGTGGCTGAACAGGGAGCTGTAGACAGAGGCATTAATGAACAGTATAGAGTCCTCAAGAACAATTTCTTGAGGGTTACTGATGTAACATGCGGCTGGACAAGAGAACCACCAAGACATAAAGTAACTTGGTGGTGGGATGAGGGTGTAGAAGCTGCAATTAAGGAGAATAGAAGGCTTTTCCGGGAATGGAAGAAGGGTGGTAGCAAAGAGGAATATTTGGCTGCTAAGCGTAGGGCTAGAAGAGAGGTATACAGGGCAAAGTCTGAGTCACAGAGACAATTACTTGATAACCTAAATCATGGGGAAAGGAAAAATATATTTAGGGTGGCAGGTCAGGTGAACACGGATAATCAGGATATCATAGGTGAGCAGTGTGTGAAGAATGATGAAGGAAGGGTAGTGGTGAACAGTGAGGATATTAAAGATGCATGGAGAGAGCATTATAACCGGTTGTTGAATGAGGAGTTTGACTGGGACAGGGAAGGTTTGGAGCCAGCAGATCCAGTGTCTGGCCCTTGGCCTTTGATTGATACTGCTACTGTGAGTGAGGCAATAGGCAGGATGAGGTGGGGAAGGCAGCAGGTGTGTCTGGGTTGACTGCCGAAATGTTGAAGGCCTCAGGCGATATAGGGGTGAGTTTAGTCAATGACCTGATAAATAGGATTATTTATGAGTGTGTTGTCCCAGATGATTGGCTGAAGAGTGTAAACGTAAATGTGTATAAAGGGAAGGGTGATGCCCTGGAGAGAGGAAATTATAGAGGTATAAATCTTTTAGATCAGATAATGAAGGTAATGGATAGAGTTTTAGAAGGTATGATTAGAGAAAGAGTGAATATTGATGAGATGCAGTTTGGGTTTATGCCAGGTAGGAGGACCACTGATGCCATATTCATTGTTCGACAGTTTCAGGAAAAATATATTGGTAGGAGAAGGGATCTTTATTTTGTTTTTGTTGATTTGGAAAAGGCCTTTGACAGAGTCCCTAGAGAGGTGGTGAAGTGGGCAATGAGAAAGCTTGGCTTGGAGGAGTGGCTGGTTAGGGTGGTTATGGCCATGTATGTGGGTGCTCACACCCAGGTGAGAGTGAATGGAGATTTGAGTGATGAGTTTTCCGTGAATGTTGGTGTGCATCAGGGGTCAGTCTTGAGTCCCATGTTGTTTATCATGGTACTCGAAGCCCTTTCACGTGACTTTAGAAACGGACTCCCGTGGGAGTTATTGTATGCTGATGATTTGGTGTTGATTGCAGAGAATGAAAGGGAGGCGGAGGAAAGGTTTAGGAAGTGGAGAGATGGTATGGGGCAAAAGGGTTTAAGGGTAAATGCAGATAAAACAAAAGTGATGATATCTAGGGTTGGTGGCGGTATTGTCAAACGCGAGGGAGAGTGGCCATGTGCTGTTTGCCACAAGGGCGTGGGAAGTAATTCCATCTTGTGCGGTGTGTGTGATAAATGGGTGCATAAGAGATGTAGTGGTATCAGAGGTAGACTGCGAGATAATGCTGATTTTATGTGTACGGTGTGCCGGGGTGAGCAGGTGGAGATTGTCAGGCGTGAAAGGATTGAACTTGCTGGTGAATCTCTTGAGCGTGTGGAAGAGTTTTGTTATTTGGGAGACATGTTGTGTGCTGGGGGTGGGGCTGGAGCTAGCTCTGTGGCTAGGGTGAGAAGTGGTTGGAAGAAGTTCAGGGAGCTCTTGCCTCTCCTGACATTGAGAGGGCTCTCCCTACGTGCTAAGGGGTCTTTGTATGCAGCATGTGTTAGGAGTGTAATGCTGTATGGCAGTGAGACCTGGGCAGTGAAGGAGGAAGATATTCGCCGGCTCAGACGTACAGAAATGACAATGATTAGGTGGATGTGCAGTGCGTCCCTGCGTCCAAGGCCTGGAGGGGCTGGGTTTACAATGGAAGAGTTGAGAGGTAGGATGGGACTGGAGTGTATTGGTGTTGTGATGAGGAGAGGTAGATTGAGGTGGTTTGGACATGTGGAGAGGATGGGGGATGATAATTGGGTGAGGAAGGTGAGAAGTGTTAATATTGGGGGTGGGGTTATGAGGGGTAGACCGAGAAAGACATGGAATGAGGTCATTAAGTGTGACCTTAGGGTTAAGGGACTGATCAGGGAGGCTACAATGGATCGTGCAGCGTGGAGAGCCGCCATTAGGTTACCAAGGCCGACACATGCAAGCATGTTGGAGCCTTTAAAAACGAAAACGAAAACGATTTAATTAATTTTTTGGCTTTTCGTCAAAGGGCATCATATTCATTTTTATCACTTTGACTCTAAGTGGTATTATAATTCTTATATGCAAGATTTTTTGCTTCTAGACAATGTTTAATGTTGGGGTTCCACCATTTGGGTTTAGAATTTTTGGTGGGCCTTCTGTTGCGCATAGGAATACATAATTTGATGGCACTGTTGAGAGTTTCAGTAAAGTAACTCCACGCTTCATTGATATCTAAAGTTTCGACAATGGGGTGCCAGTCAGCTGCACCTGCAATTGCCTTTAATTTCTTAAAATTTGCTCTCTTAGAGTCGGGCACTTTCTCACAATTGGCCTTGACCCTGTCTTTACTGAAATTTATGGTAAATGTAACTATGCGATGATCACTTGTACTAAATTCTTCTCCTACAATAACATTACTCTTTACATTTTCTGATGTAGCCAAGACAAGATCTAGGATGTTAGCTCCACGTGTCAGATAATTTACAAATTGATACAAAGAACTTTCTTGCAAATTTGTATATAGGTCTGACCCTGTGTGTGAGGATAGGGCTTCTCCCCATTTTGGAACTGGTAAATTAAAGTCACCAAATATTACAGTGCTTTGCATACAAGATAGTTTGGCAATTTAGTTGTAGATTTCATTATCAATGTTGAGTGGCTGACCAGGTGGACAATAAATTAACCCGAGTGATTTTATGACAGTATTCATTTCTAAGCTGAATATAAATAGTGTCGATGTTTTCAATACATGGCTTGGTAATTTCGACTGGATGAAATCCTGATTTAACATATGACAACACGCCGCCCCCTGCTCGATTCTTCCTTTTACAACTAAAAGTGTGATAGCCTGGTAAATTAAACTCTGCTAGAAAATCTCTCTGCTCAGTATTTAGCCACGATTCTGTTATTCTAATTACATCGTAATCTTCGGTAAAGGCAAGGGCCTCTAAATCAGAAAATTTATTATGTAGACTACGAGCATTTGCAAGGATTGATTTAATGTACTTTCCTTTCTGATGTGGGGAGCTTCCATTATTTATTGACTTATCAGATTGTATGACATCTACATTTGCCTCCCGTGATGCTTGTTTTCTCTCCAGAAATAACTTACAGCACCATTAAGCAAACGACCGAGACGGGCAGAACCAATGGCATTCAAGTGTAGTCCATCGTTTGTAAACAGTGTATGCTGCTCGTAAAATTGGTTGAGAGTTCGGCACTAATCTGTGAACAATACAGACAGGAACAGCAATCCGGTGGTTTGGTGTTGCTCCCTGCCTTATATACTTGGTCATCACAGTATCAGGAATCAGCTAAAACTTTAACTGATTACTTTGTAATATTACTGTCTCAACTAAGATCTCCAAAAACACGAATAATACGTTTGACTCGACATATGTAGAAAAATGACTTACGATGTATAAAATTGTTGTAATAGGCATACAGGATCTTTAATCATAACGAAGCCAAAACAAATAGGAATCCAAACCATTTATTTCCATGCCGGTCTATGTGCTTACGTGCTGACAATATGATGCCAATAACATAAATTTCATGCTTCACAAATGACTGTCATCAACAGTCGTATCTTAGACAACTCTCAATCCATTACTATATAGTTCAAAACGGGAACACTATTAACACTGACATGTAAATCTCTAAATCGAAGTATGAAGGAAGACATTCGCGATTGTTAATCCCTACTAAAACTTCCGCGGTTATATGCCTTTGTTGAAAAACACCTGGTTCATATGTATAAAGTTAATCATATTCGCACTAATACTCGACTTAGTACTATCAATATCAGATCATGCTCACATTATGAATATCAACTAAGACTAAACTTAAATTTAGGACTTAACGGCTAAAATATGAACTGTACAAACTATACTTACAACAGTACCTAAGCTTAAGATTACAATGTCTATACTAGCTAATACTAACTTATACTATACTTAAAATTATGGCACTACACATAAACAAGGGTGGATAGACAAGGATTGTGAAAACTATTAAAAATATATGGAGTAAATGGGAAGTTGTTGAATGCCGTGAAGAGTATGTATGAGAGTGGTAAGACTGCAGTGCGTGTGGATAGTGAACTGAGTGAATATGAAGGTTGGACTGAAACAGGGGTGTGTCATGTCTCCATGACTGTTCAATCTGTACATGGATGGGGTTATGAGAGATACAAGGTAGGGCAGTGGATATTGGAGTGGCCCTAATGAGAGAGGCCAGTGTGTGGAAACTCCCTGTATTATTGTTTGCCTGTGATACTGTGTAGTTATGCGAAGACGAAAGGGAACTGCAAGGCTCAGTGAATGAGTTTGGAAGATTGTGTAAGAGACGGAATCTGAAGGTGAATGTAGGAAATAGGAAAGTTATGGTCTTCGAGAGAAATGAAGTCACTGAATGTAGTGAGGCTGGATGAAGAGGAAATGGAAAATGAAAGCGCATTGAAGTCCTTGGGTAGTGTGATGAGTAAGGATGGAAATTTAGAGGATGAAGTGCTTGAAAGAGTACAACAAAGAAGAAACGTTGCTGGTTCTTTGAAAGTATTGATAAGAAACAGAGAAGTGAGCATGGAAGTGATAAAGTCACTGCATGATACTGTTGTGATACCGATTCTAACCTATGGAAGTGAACCTTGGACCTTTTTAGGGGGCACTAGTCAAGTGTGAGAGCAGTGGCAAAAAGTTATTTGAGAGAAGCATGTGGAGCTACATGGAGAGACTGACAAATGAGGAAGTGAAGAAGCGTTGTAGTGTGGATGTGGATGTGATGGAAGGCAATGGGAGAAACGCACTAAGGTGGTTTGGCAATGTGGAGAGGATAGAGTGCAAAATACTGACATGGAAAGTGTATGTGAGTGGGGTGGAAGGGGGGAGAGGGAGGGGGAGGCCTAGGATGAGATGGAGGGATGGAATGGATAGGTATATGAGAGAGGGGTGTGTGAGCTGGGGGAAAGTAGTGAAATGGCAGGGAACAGGGCGACATGGAGGCGATTTGTTTGTGGCCACCCCTTATGGGATTAAGACGTCTGGTAATAGATAGATTGATAGACTTTGTAATCAGAAGAACAATGAGGTAGGGGCTCTTGTCCCTTTCAGCCTTCCCTGTGAACTCCATTACTGCTTAGAGCAGGGGAGGGGAAACTTTATCCTATTAAGGGCCATTAGGTTATGTTTATCATCCACGGGCCATACAAAATTATCAACTTAAAATCAACTGTAGCCCAGTACATTATATATATATATATATATATATATATATATATATATATATATATATATATATATATATATATATATATATATATATATATATATATATATACTGTATATATTTATCTATCTATCTATCTATATACATACATACATACATATATATATATATATATATATATATATATATATATATATATATATACATGTACTGTATATATTTATCTATCTATCTATCTATATACATACATACATACATATATATATATATATATATATATATATATAAATATATATATATATATATATATATATATATATATATATATATACTGTATATATACTGTATATATTTATCTATCTATCTATCTATCTATCTATATATATATATATATATATATATATATATATATATATATATGTAGCACCAGTCGAACAGGGCAGTACTCCCAAGGTGGATGGAAAGCTGATGACAGGGAGAGCTGGAGCTCCCGTTTCATCAGCCTTCGGGACTAGGTCCCGACCATCCCCTTTGCTGAACTTTTTCAGTGTCTCAGTAACACAGAGAGTAGACCAGCATGCTCTCAATACAAGTTTCTCCAACTATCAACACCAAACTACAAGCACAGTACACACTTCACTTCCTTTTCAAAATTTTAAAAAATGACGTCAAATAGCATAGCCTCGGAGTCCCCAGGGGGGGGACCATAAACGCCCCCACCTTCAGCCAGGTGATGACTCAAGGTGCCTGGAACCACTGTCTGACTCTCTTCTTCTTCATTTCTGCAACATTCGTGGCCATTCCTCTAATTTTCGCTCTGTTGAGCACCACCTCTCCTTCTCTAAACCTCACCTTCTTTTCCTAACTGAGACTCAGCTGTCTGAGGCAACTGACAGCAAGCCCTTTTCTGTATCCTCCTACTTTCTCTATACTAATTTCAAAGCCAAAGGTGACTTATCTTGCTCTCGTGTTCCTGAACTCGATTCTTCTGAATTCTCTACACTCTGGCTTCGGCTTTCCTGTCATTCTCTGACTAAATATATGTGTGCTGTTTACTTATCCCCTAATTCTACTGACTATAAAAAATTCTTTGACTATCTTACTTCTACGATGGAACACATTCTAACCATTTCTCCTTTCTCTGAAATCTCCATTCTTGGAGATTTCAATGTTCACCACCACCTTTGGCTCTCCTCTCCTTTCACTGATCCACCTGGTGAACAAGCCTACACCTTTTCTATCCTTAATGACCTAGAGCAGCTTGTACAGCACCCTACCCGTATCCCTGACCGCCTTGGAGAGAGCTCCAACATACTTGATCTCTTCCTTACAACTAATCCTTCTGCTTACACTGTTAATCTTTTCTCTCCGTTGGGCTCCTCCGATCACAACTTTATCACCTAAACCTGTCCTATCGCTCCGGCGCGGCCTGCGGACCCTCCAATAAAACATCGTCTCTGGCACTTTGCAGCTGCGGATTGGGAGACCCTCAGGCAGTACTTCTTTGATTTTCCCTGGAATGATTATTGCTTCCATGGCCAGGAGCCATCTGGGTGTGCCTTGCGCATTACAGAGGTTATTCTCTCGGGCATGGAAGCATACATTCCTTTCCCATATCCTCTGACTAATGTACGAAAGGCTTGGGTTTCATCACGCTTGTTCTAATGCTGTCCACAACAAGGAGAGGGCCTATAAAAGGTACCGGAGCCAACCCACCCCTGAATCACATGTTTTATATATTTCTGCCTGGAATTGTGCTAAGTCTGTTCTTCGCTCTGCTAAAAATAATTTCATCCGTACAAAATGCTCTCAACTCTCAAACTCAAACTCTTCTCGCTCCTTCTGGCACCTTGCCAAAAAACCTTTCTAACAACTTTACCTCATCATCCTTCCCTCCTCTTTTCTATTCTGATGGCTCTGTGGCTATTTCTTCTACTGATAAAGCAGATCTCTTGGCTCAGTCTTTCTCCTCCAATTCCACCTTAGACGATTCCGGTGCTGTTCCTCCATCACTTCCCCCCTCTGACTTCCTCATGGCTAACATTAAAATTTCCTCAGCTGATGTATTTTCTGCGATTGCTGGCCTCAGTACTAATAAGGCATATGGGCCTGATGGAGTCCCTCCTGTTGTTCTCAAGAACTGTGCTTCTGTGCTTACACCCTGCCTAGGCAAACTCTTTCGCCTTTGTCTGTCAACTTGTACCTTTGCTTCTTGCTGGAAGTTTGCTCTCATTCAGCCGGTCCCAAAGAAGAGTGACCATTCCCAACCCTCTAACTATCGTCCAATTGCTTTAACATCCTGTATCTCAAAATTTTTTGAGTCTATTCTTAATAGAAAAATTCTAAAGCATCTTTCCTATCACAACCTTCTTTCTGATCGTCAATATGGGTTCCGTCAGGGACGCTCCACAGGCGATCTTCTCACCTACCTTTCTGACTCCTGGTCATCCTCCTTTCGGGACTTTGGCGAACGCTTTGCCATTGCACTTGACATCTCAAAGGCTTTCGATCGAGTCTGGCATAAATCTTTAATTTCCAAACTCCCCTCTTACGGTTTCTATCCTTCTATCTGTGCCTTAATCTCTAGCTTCCTTTCTGGTCGTTCTATAGCAGCTGTTGTAGACGGCTATCGTTCTTCTCCTAGATCTATTAACAGTGGTGTTCCTTAGGGCTCTGTCCTATCACCAACTCTCTTCCTTTTATTCATCAATGACCTTCTAACCTGTACATCTAACCCTATCCACTCATATGCTGATGACTCCACCCTTCACCTTTCCATTCGATTCCCGCAACGTCCTTCTCAACAGTTACTTCAACAGGCAAGGGATGAGGCTATGGCACACCTAATGTCTGACTTGGCTCGTATCTCTGACTGGGGTAAAAATAATCTGGTTGTTTTTAATGCATCAAAGACTCAGTTTTTGCACCTATCAACCCGACAAAATCTTCGACAGGTATACCCACTTATGTTTAATAATATTCAACTTAATCCTACACCATCCTTGAACATGCTTGGGGTTTCATTTACTCGGGACTTGTCTTGGAAAGATCGTATTACAACTCTTGTAAAATCTGCTCCCAAAAGATTGGGTGTGCTAAGCTGACTCCATTCCTTCTTTGCCCCTGCACAATTGTTGACTCTATACAGGGGTTTTATCTGCCCCTGTGTGGAGTACAACTCTCATGTGTGGGGAGGCTCCCCACATACAGCTCTTCTCAATAGGGTGGAATCAAAGGCTTTTCGTCTCATCAACTCTCCCCCTCTTACTGACTCCCTTCAACCTCTGTCTCTTCACCGCAATGTTGCATCTTTATCTCTTTTCTATCGCTACTTCAATGGTCACTGTTCCTCTGAACTTTCTGCATGCATTCCTCCACTTCTACGAGGGCATAGCACCCGTCTAGCAGCAAACTCTCACCCCTTTTCTGTCCAACTCTCTAATGCAAGAGTTAACCGTTACTCCCAGTCCTTCATTTATGCAACAGGTCAACTCTGGAACTGTCTCCCTCTGTCTGTATTTCCTGCATCCTATGATCTCCAGTCTTTCAAACGCAGTGTGTCAAGGCATCTCGAAATGAATGGATCTTGAACTTGTCACTCTCTTGTATTTTGTTTTTCTCTTGGAAGGAACAGTTTTGCGGGCTCATTGCCTTTGGTTCCTTCTTTCCCACATAAAATATATATATATATATATATATATATATATATATATATATATATATATATATATATATATATATATATATATATATCCATCCATCCATCATGCAATCCAACGTTACCCCATGAGGAGCGTAGGGGCCCGGGGTTAGGCAGTTGGTCCTAACATTTAAGATGAGAGTGACCAACCTCACTCATCCCTGAGTGGCATTACGTGAGCAATAAACCCCAACCATCCCTTGGATATAAACCTTCACCTGCTCAATCCGATTGGAGCACAATAATTATCCACTAAACCACCAGGCGCCAAAATTTGATTATATGGTTACCACTCAGCGTAGTATATGGTTTCCTGGTGTACAGGAAACCATTTGGCTTGTCACTCAGTGTAGAGTCACCCACAGGCAGAAGGAAGAGGAAAGAATGAAGGAATGAAAGACAGAAGAAGGAGTGTAAAGTCACCCGTAGGCAGAAGGAAGAGGAAAGAATGAAGGAAAGATAGAAGAAGATGGAAGGAAAGAAGGATGAAGGAGAGGACAGGGCAGACACCCGACAGCAGCACTACATTGAGTGAGTGGATGGTGAGCGCCCCCACCTACCACAATATATATATATATATATATATATATATATATATATATATATATATATATATATATATATATATATATATATATATATATATATATATGTACACTGTATATTCTTTCATGAGTTTATGATATTGCATTTATGAATTGCCTCGCGGGCCTGATCAAATGGTCCTGCGGGCCTTATACGGCCCAATGGCCGGACGTTTCCCACTCCTGGCTTAAGAGCATCTGGGTGCGGGGTGTTAAGGCTGACCCTATTAATCCTCTCATGAGTAGGGTAACTCTAGTATGGTGTACAGCTGACGGTAGACAATTTCATTCAGCTGAGTGGGTCATATGAATCTGGGAAAGATATAAAGGAGAGATGAAAACAGGACAGGCACGATGAGAGAATGGGGAAAAGGCGGGTGAGGATATTGATTTAAGAGAGAGAGAGATGAGACTAAGGCAAACAACGTGAGAAACTGGAGAGACACAGATGAGGATCAAGGCAATAAATACAAAAAAAAATTGAAAGCGAGAGACAGGAAATTAAATGGATGAAATGAGAAACTGGAGATTGTAGAAATGAGAAACTAATGAATCAAGACAAGTAGCTATAAAGACAGAGAGAGAGAGAGAGAGAGAGAGAGAGAGAGAGAGAGAGAGAGAGAGAGTTGCATAGATCCACAGACCACACACACTTTACGGTCCCTACTAGGCGATCCGACCTCAACACAAATACATTACTTAAGTTATGGTAGTAGAACAAAGGAATAGCACAACAGAAGATTCTCTCCCTCACCCTCCAGACCTTTTGGCTTTCGTCATGCATTAACAAAAAAATATGTAAGAAATAACACCATGCAGGGTTTAAAAATGTCTAAAGGAAAATTCTCAGGATCGACAGAAAGCAGAATATAATGGAAAAGAAGCTGAGCATAGTCTCATAGTAACTCTAGTCTTAACCTTTTGTATGTACTTTTTTATTTTTTATTTATAAATCTCGGAGGAAATCTGGGCAATATACTTAACTGCTACGTATGTTTGTATGCAAAAATCTGGACACCCATGCATGAGTATATAAACGCATGAGCTTATAATTCTCTCAATACTTGTACAAGTATACACATGTATATACACCTATACTGTATACTTATCCTTGTTTCTTGTCCCGGGGGAACAGACAAGTAAGTATAAGACTACTTGTATGTTGGGGAAGGCTATGGCCACAGCTGGTTCAGTATATGTGGCCAGGTCAGGCCAGATCATGTCAGATCAGGTCGTCAGATTGAGTCGCCACGCTAGCCTGCCCTCTCCAGAGACAGGATATACACTTATTCGTATGCATGGTTATACTTATGTATTTGTGCACGCACATATAGATATAGATACACCTTTATTTCCGCACATATACAGTATAATACCGATCTTTATATATATGGTAATCTCTTCTGAAACTTACTTATGGTTCTGACTTCGATCACGTTCATAGAGTTTAACACAATCATTCACAATAAAGAAGGAGAAAAAGGTTTTGGTTTTATCAAGATTAACCAGCAAGCTTGTAGTTTCATGCTGTGTCCTCGAGTTGCGGTGCCAGTAATAGCTTTAATTATATTGTTTGATTTTATGTTACTAAATCTGTTGAGTACATTAATTAAAACATTCAATTAACTGACTCCTAATTTTTCACTTTCTAAAGTAGAATAAATTCAGCTCTTAGGCCTCTCGAGATATGGTCTATTCCTCAGAGATGGGGTTAATTTGATGGCCCTGAATATACAGATTCGAGTCTCTCAATGTCTTTGACCAGATAAGGTGTCCAAAACTGATCCCCAAACTCCAAGTGTGGCTTAGCTACTCATATGCTTTTATATATTGGGATGACAATATCTTTGCGTTTATAAGTAACATGCCTAGGGCTTTGCTGACTTTATTCACGGAAGGGGTACAGTGAGTGAAAAATGAGATTATCTGAAAGTACTATTTCTAAATTCCTTGCTATCCTTGTTATATTCTAGTAGTTTAATCATTCTTGTAGGAGCTGCCTAGCATGGGTCAACTGACATACAGCAGTTATCCTCTCTTCTTATGCTTCTATGGTCTTCAGTCTTTTACTTAGGATGATTTGCTAAGTACCTGTCTTTTCATTTTGTATTCGTACTTTTTCTTTTCCACTTTGCATTGCTTGACATTTACTACAATGAAAAGTATTTGACATTTTTCTGGTCATACAGCAATTTTGTTAAGGTCTTTTGAGTCCTCTTGAGTTCACACAGAATTGTCAGTTTTTGTGTCATCTGTGAATTTAGAAAAAAAGTTGTTTAGCCCAATATCGATATCGTTAATAAACATTGTTAACAAAACTGGTCCCAGCATTGATCCCTGAGTCGCGACGTGCAAGTCTGAAGGTGTCATTATCGTGTCCTGGCAACCTATCTGTTAACAGTGCGTCCGATTTTGTGTATAATATGATAAGCTTGTATTCATGTGTATGTTCGTATAATAATATTCTTACATAATGTACTAGTGAATAATAATATGGTTCGTGTATAGGACACGAAATCGGACGCACTGTTCACTGGTAGGTTGCCAGGGTATGATAATGACACCTTCAGACTCGGGGGCTATGACTAAAGTCATGGGGGCCCTGTCTGACTCAACTTTGTTTATAATGACACGTTGTTTTCTGTTACTTAACCTATGGTTGTTTCCTTCGATTCCTAGAATATTACCTTTCACATTTACTTATTGTGGTACATTGTTAAGGCATTCTGAAAATCTAAAAAGATTATAATTATGTAGGGATTTAGTACTTTCATTATTTGTAAAAATCTTATCATAAAACTCGATTAGGTTTGTGAGGCATGATCTCCAAGACCTAAAGCTGTACTGTCTCATTAATTTCGTTATTAGATCCTAGGAAGTCAACCATCTTATCTCTTGTTAATAATTCAAGGATTTTTTCCCAAGCCAGAGGTTAAGTTAACTGGTCTATAGTTATCTGGTTGATTTCTACTGTAGTTTTTATACACAGGAGTTAAACAAATTAGTTTCTAATCTTCTGGAACCTTTCCCTAGTCCAGAGATTTATAACAAATAAATTTATAGGGATCACATTTTGCATCCTCTACTGTTCTTAATAATCTAGGGTAAAAATTTCCTGGACCAGGAGTTTTCTTACTGTTCATATTCTGAGTTCATCTTTGACGTCATTACTGCTAATATGAACATTATGTACCCCTTCGTACACGATGATGCTTTAGTCTTCATCAAGGTCTGGCTGCAAAAATACATATCGATGCGTTTGGCGTCATTAAAGTAAAAAACCTTCACCAGAAAATAAGTTTTTGGCCGATCTGCGTAATTTTTGGAGGCATCATAGCTTGCCCAGAGCTCGTCAAAAGTAACAAGTTGGCAACTGTGGGTTCTGATACCGGCGAGAGAGTGGACAGGTTTTTCAGTACCAAATGAGCTGTGAGTGGGGAAGGTACTGTGCGTTTTTTTCCCTTTAAATTTCCACTCTTGCCCCCATCACAGCCGTGTAACATATTGCACTATGCCAGTAGTGCTTATGTATAGTTTTGGGGCACTGTTGTGATTAGATTTGGTATTTGCAATAGGAAATTTGGTGTTTGTGAAGCATTCCTGGTCGTTATCAGCCACTGGCCCAACGAAGGTTCAGTCATGACGTGGCGTGGGTACACCTTAGTTTTTTGCATTTTTCTCGAAAACTGTGAGGCGTAGGAGAACCGTTTGGTCTCAAATGAAAGCCAATGAAATTCTGCATAGGATGATAAAATCAAATTACTGCCAAGAAAAGATTTTCACTTGAGCTACCCGAATAAAAAATTTGTTGTTTGTCGGTAATGGGTTTAACTTTTTTGCATATTGAACACCATACCTAGCATCAAAATGCCAATGATCCCATTCGATAGCTAATAAAATTCTCTTTCCATTGATAGATTAACATTGTCTCAGGGGGGAAGTGAAATTAAGGAATAAAATGCTGATATAAGTATATAATCAGTTGACACAAGGTGAATTGACTCATGAAATCTGGTAAATTTTACTTTATGACAGCTTAATTCACCGATTCTCTGAAGACGAGAATTTTATAAACTTTCTCAACAGTACACAGTAGAGACTAACTACTCACGAATGATGAATTGTTGATACTCTTGGCCTCTGAGAAAGTGTGATCCTTGTCCACTTGACAATCAATAATAACAGTTATCAAGACAAGTTCTTGCTGGTGCTTAACTCCTAGTTGGCACAACAGATTTTGGAATTAATACCAAAGAACTGGCCTAAATACCAGTCGTGATTAATATAAGAAATTTGTGCAAACTGGGATAAGCAAAGTTAAGAAAGCACAATGTAGAGAAATCAAACACGATTCAACATTTACATTAAGCTCAAGAACGGAAATGTTAATTTATTACAACTAAAATTTACGTTACAAGAATCTCAAATTGAATTCAAATATCACTCACTCACATTTAAAAAGCTAATTAGTCTTAAGCCTAGGAAAAAGAACGGAAATACTAGCCAGTGGAGGAAATGGAGCTAGCTGTGCAGCCGATCACCAACTCAGTGGGGAGATACGGGAAATTGTTGAACTGCTAGAGACTGTAGGCACTATGATGAGGGGCCTGCTTTGCACTGCACTCAACAACTCCTCCTCCAATGACTGTCCAACATCAACTGATGAATGTAACCAAGCTGGGCACAAAGCACGAGAGATGGATGTGGCTCAACTCAATGGTCAGAGAAGCAATCCGTGGGAACGACAATTACACAAAAATTTTTGCTCAGTGAAATGCACTGTCTTCACAAAAAGGCAGTCACTTATGAAAACAATGACAAGGGTTTTGAAAACTCATTACGATCTGCGTGCAAAAGTGAGGCAGTTAACAGACTGAGCGAAACTGTGCATTTCAAAATTCTTCAGGCGTTCCCAATACAGTACTAACACAATGTTGCAAATTAATTCGTGACATTACGCCCCATCAAAATGAAATTTTTCATACAAAATTTGTAGTTAATAGTAGGTAATAATTACATCCTTACTCAGTCACACCAGATTCACACTGTAGTGTGTGTACTATCCTGTTACAGAAGAAAATCCCTGTCGCCAATGAGCATAGAAACCTCATATTTACATTAACAGAAGCAAGCTTGAGGGAAAAAAAAAAAAACTCCGTGACAATGATGAAAAGTCCTGTACTCAGGTCATACTGAGCGAAAATTTACTACATTTACATTAACAACTAATTGTTATGTAGCATGGTGTATGTAATACACGGTGTAGGTGTGACAGTTGTATTGTAACTGTACCTACGTGTAAAATGATATAATACAAATTAATAGTAAATGGAGACAATGAGACAGAGGAGAAGAGGCAGGAGCATGCGGCAAAGACGATCAGCTGATCTGCACAGGAAAATTGCCTCGCCTGCCATCTGTACCTGCGAAATCAACCAAGGTGGAGCATCAAAAGTGTCAATGTGATAAACAATTTGTATTAGATTACAGTTTCTCTCTCTGCCTAGTAATCAGTACATATGCTACAAAAGGTACACCATTATTTACTTACTGGGTACATTATTAACCAGGAAACGTAGTCCCAGGACAGAATCTCAAAGTACCCTTGTAGTTTACTGGTTAAATCTAACTCTTCACTTACGATTAATATCGGCAAGCTGAGAATCCCTACACAAACTCGGGCAGGTCACATTATAACACCCAATGTGGGTGTGAACACCCATGTGAATAGTGTGTATTCACCGGGAATCCTCAGAGAGGCCCATAGCTCGAGACGCACCACGAGGTTATTCAGACACAGCCTCGGATTGCCTCTGTGGGCTTCTTGAACTTCCCTCTTAATCTACGGTATATATGTATGTACAGGCCCTGGACATAATGTGTCCTGGGGGGCCAACAGGTGAGACATGAGGTTTGCACCCACACTGCCACTGCCCTGTCTCTCAAATGACTCAGAGATTATGGGCTTGGATTAAGACGGAACAGGAAGGACACATCCCTGACTGGTGGTACGTTGACACACATTGCAAGAACGCACAAACCTATCTGTTTCTTGTCCCATTCCAGGCAAGAAAAAAATCAGCACGGATGTGGCCTTGGGTTTTCTTTTTGCCCATGTGACCTCCTGATGCTGAACAATGACCCCATTCTAACAGTGCTTGGCAATACTTCACGGGAACGACAAACTGCAGTCTGAACTCACCCTGGGGTGTTTGTGACTCACGGTACAGCCATCCTTGTTTACAAAGGAACCTGGCTTGACCTCCCCATGAATACTTAATCGCTTTATCCTTTTGTTTCTTCTACACAGCAGCAAGTGTCTGGTCAGACTGTTGTTCCAAGACAACATCTTGACTACTAATCAGATCTTGCGGCGATGTAATGGTCGGCAAGGTGACACAGCTTGGAGCCTCAGCCATAGCTCGTGTTACTACAGCCGAAGACTGAGTAGTGACATCCGCGGTGCATCTATACTTGGCACCTGGTATGTTACTTATAATAAGGTAAAACAAAGGCTCTGGCATGACAACTGCAACTGTCATACCAGTGTAAAAGGAGATGTTACCTGGATACGTGCCTCAGGGAACAATCTCACTGATCCATCAATAAGCAAGCTTGGATCTGTCTACCTGTGTATTCTTTATGCCGAACTAGACTCTGCCTGCAAGAGCATCCTGAGGAACCATTGTCTCTCAGAACGTTTACAGAAATGCCTCCCACAAACCCTGGCTGAACAAGGAAGGCACTGTTGCCTGTGGGAGGACTTGTGGAGGAAGCGGTCAGCCACTGATATGGTTGCATAGCGCACAACTCTGCGAATGTAACGCCCTGAGGACTAGATGCCTGAGGGGTCATACTCACCGTCTAGGGAGTTGGAGTGTTGGCCATCTGTGGAGGAGAGCTCACTGTCTGAGGAGGGCTAGTTACTTGAAAGGGAGGACCTGTACTGCTAGGGGCGACACCACCATGCGCTTGTTGGGGAATGAAGGCTGCATTTGCCTCCTGCCTCCGAAACGCTGAAGCTGATGCTGAAAAGGGTTCTCCCAATTGTTGATTGTGTGGCTGGTACTGCTCCTAGTTAGGGAACCTGTTGTACCTCTTCCAAGCAGGTTGCTGGAGATTTTGCCCTTGGTCCTTTTTCTGTGATTTGTCTGGACCATGGTCATTATTCTGAGGATGGCCTTGATGCTGGGATTCACTGTGAGATGGCTTCCCAGACTTGGCAGAATCTTTCCTGTTCCAAGTCTGTTGCTTATAAGTTTGGTACCTGTACGCAGTGAAGAATGCATCAGCCTTCTCCACCATTTGGCTGGCATCCCTTTCCTGACAGATCTTAAGCTGAGCCATAAGCTCAGCAGGCCATGACTTTTCTAGCTGTGTGCACAGCATAAGGTCAATTATCCCCTCTCGTGTGTGAGGGGTCTCATCTTTCTCCATCTACTCATCTAAGAAAGCAGTGAGACGGTCGAGGAACTGAACAGCAGTCTCCTTTTCTTGGAGACGTGCTCTCATGAACTGACTCCTGGTGTCATCAACTGTGAGACCGTATGCTTTGATGAGTGCAGCCTCCCGACGTGTCACCAAGTAGGTTGGTGGGGGGTTAGTGCCCCTCTTCGTAAAACAAATAACTCAAAGTCAAATGGCCACCCCTTGTGGGATTATGGCCTCTGGCAATATATAGATAGATTGAGACAAATTCTTGCTGGTGCTTAAATCCTAGTTAGCACAATGGATTTAAGAATCAGTACCAAAGAACTGGCCTAAATACCAGTTGTTATTAATATAAGAAATTTGTGCAAACTGGGACAGGCAAATTTAACAAAGCACAGTATGGAGAAATCAAACACGATTCTATATTTACATTAAGCTCAAGAACGGAAATGTTAATTTATTACAACTAAAATTTACGTTACAAAAATCTCAAAATGAATTCAGATATCAAAGGATATACATTCACTCACTTGCTCACATTCAAAAAACTAATTAGTCTTAAGCCTATGAAAAAGAATGGAAATACTAGTCTGTGGAGGAAATGGAGCGAGCTGCACAGCCGATCACCAGCTCGGTGGTGAGATACGGGAAATCGTTGAACTGCTAGAGACTGTAGGTGCTACGATGAGGGGCCTGCTCTGCACTGCACTCGACAACTCCTCATCCCATGGCCGTCCAACACCAACTGACGACTGTAACAAAGCTGGGCACTAAGCACGAGAGATGAGCACAGCTCATCTCAACGGCAGAGAAGCAATGCATGGGAACGACAATTCCAAAAAATTTTTCGCTTAGTGAAACACACTGTCTATACAGAAAGAGTCAGTTATGAGAACAATGACAAGAGTTATGAAAACTCATTACGATCTGAGTGCAAAAGCGAGGCAGTTATCAGACTGAGCAAAACTCTACGCATTTCAAAATACTTCAGGCGTTCCCAATATAGTACTAACACAATGTCACATCAATTCATGACAAACATGTAGAGACTGATTAGTAAATATTCGAGTTCTGATGGTGGGAAGTGAGATGAATGTTCCTGAATGTTTATTCACATGGTCCTAACGTACGTATAGTATGTGTGTGATTTTTTGGCTTATCGTGTATAACAAACATCGCCGAATGGGAATATGTTGGTTTTATGACAAAATAAATATGTTTGGGTGGTGAAAATAAGCCGAGAATACGCTTTCTTGGAGTGCGTGGCGGGCAGGGGGGAGGGGAGAAAAGCCGATGTGTTGTGGAACAGAGAACTTACGAAACTCATCCGTGCACAAACGGGTTTATTACATTGTGATGTATCTGCTGTTGCTCTTCGGTGATATCATTGGCATGTTTTGTGATGAATAAGAAAAAAAAAATAAGTGGAAAGTAGGGGTATTTGCCTTCTCAGTGCGACTGAAAAAATATATGGTAGAATACTTATTGATAGGGTTAGGCATATAACAGAGGAGCTAGTTAGAGAAGAACAAGGGGGATTTAGAAAGGGAAAAGGGTGGGTAGAGCAGATATTTGTTCTAAGATGTTTAGTGGAGAAGTATCGAGAGAAGGGAAAGAAAGTGTATGCTGCCTTCGTGGACTTTGAGAAAGCATATAACAGAGGGGATAAGCAAGGTATATGGAAGGTATTAAGAATATTTGGTGTGGATGGGAAATTGCTGAGTGCTGTGAAGAGTATGTACGAGGGAGCTAGGGCTGTGGTGAGAGTGGATGGTGAACTGAGTTCTTTGATCTAAATGTTGGACTGAAACAGGGATGTGTGATGTCTCCATGGCTTTTTATTATATTCATGGGTGGGATTGTAAAGGGGGTGCAAGGTAGGGCAGTGTATGTGGGGGTGACTCTAATGAATGAGGGTCAGGTGTGGAAGATTCCGGTGTTGCTGTTTGCTGATGATACAGTATTGTTGAGTGAAGATGAATGGGAGTTGCAAGGTTTGGTGGATGAATTTGGGACAGTATGTCAGAAGAGAAATCTGAAAGTTAATGAAAACGAGAGTAAAGTTATAGTGTTTGAGAGGAATGAAGTCACTATACAGTCAGGTTGGATGGTGAGGATATGGAGAATGTGAGTGCATTCAAGTACTTGGGTAGTGTGATGAGTAAGGATGGAACTTTGGGGGATGAAGTACGTGAAAGGGTACAGCAGGGAAGGAAGGTTGTTGGTTCACTGAAAGCGGTGATGAGAAATAGGGAGGTGAGAATTGAAGTTAAGAAGTCACTGCATGATAGTATTGTGATCCCTACCCTGACGTATGGAAGTGAGACATGGACCTTGCTAGAGGGGAGCAAGTCAAGAGTGAGAGCAGTGGAAATAAGGTACCTGAGAGGAACATGTGGAGTGACATGGAGGGACAGGTTGACGAATGAAGAAGATAAAGAATGTTGTGGGGTGGCTGTGGATGCGATTGAGAACATTAGGAGAAATACACTGGGGTGGTTTGGACATGTGGCGAGAATGGAGAATGCAAGACTAACTAAGAGGGTGAATGTAGGTGAAGTGGAGGGAGGAAGAGGAAGGAGACCGAAAATGAGATGAAAGGATGGAGTCGATGACCCAGCAACGCTTGCTTGGATGTCCCATTGCTCTGTTGTCCTGTCGTGCAGGAGCTGCAGGCACAGGCACGGGTTCTCCCGACGGACCAGTAACTGGAGTTGGTGGTGGTGCTGGCACCGGTGATGGGCCTCATGCAGGCGGTGCTGGTGGTGATGATGGCACCTGTGATGGGCCTGTTGCAGGCAGTGCTGGTGTTGGTGATGGGGTCTGTGGTGGTCCTCCTGCAGGCAGTGCTGGTGCTGGTGGTGGATAGGCCCATCCTGTCACTTGTGCCTGTGCCTGGTGGGTGCCAGGTTTTGCTGGTGCTGACCGTCCGGTAGGTAGGTCTGGGGCATGGTGGATTACATGTCCAGATGCAGGCCAGTCCTCTTCATTGAAATGCAGGAGATCGTAGATGATCTGCTCCTTAAATTCAACGAGAGTTACTGTCACGCATCTGTATTTTTTATACAAAGCGAATGCATTGAATCGTGCCATGTGGATGAAATAGAAGGTGATCTTCGTTCACTAGACGGTTCACCGTTGGATGGGGTAGTACTGGACCATCTGATCAAAATGATCCACTCTACCCATGTACCTGTTGTAGTCCTCCACATCGACGGGCTTGTTAACGACCTTCTCCACATGGTTGTCCGCCTGTCATTACCCCACACCTTCCCTCGAACCCTCTTCGGAATGGTGTCGGTGGTGTGGAAGGTGGACATCATGTTCACAATGCGCTTGTCCTTCCACAGCAAGACTAGCATATTGTCCTTGTGCCTGTATGTCATGCCCCCTAGGGCAGGCTCTTAGCATTGGCGATGGCCTGCAGAGGGCATGGTGCTCCTCTAGGCAGCCATAGGGTCCCACACACATAAATGCCTGTGGTGGAGAGACGTTCACACAGGGCTACAGAATTGTAGTAGTTGTCCATGAACAACTTATAGCCCTGGACCTTCGATGGTTCTACGAGGCCCCACACAGTGTTCTCAAGGGTCTGCTTCACCCCCGTGTAGACCTCGAGGTTCCAGATGTAGCCTGAGGAGAACTCAGCCACCATGAACATCTTGATGGAATACTTGGTGGGCTTCTGGAGTTTGTAGACATGGAAAGATAGCCTGTCCTTCCACCCCAGAGATCCCTTGTCGAGGCTGTGTTGCTCCTCAGGTTGGTACATTGACTGGAACTGCTGAAGGAGGTACTCCATGACCTTTTGAATGCAGATGAGCCGATCTTGGTTGTCCCGGGGTACGGTGAGCGAGTTGAAAGAGTGAAATGCTTCAGGATGGCACTGAAGCGCCTTCCACTCATCGCCCTCCTGAACCTAGGGTAGTCGTGCAGCTCAGTGCTCCTCCAGTAATGCCTGATGGTTGGCATGTGCCCGACCCCCAAGAACAGGTACAACCCCAGGAACATGGCCATCTCCTCTTCATTACAGGTGAACCAGGCATCCAGCTGAGTCCCCAGAAATGTGGCATATCTGTTGGTTTCCACGGTGAGATATGACACCAACTCCTGAGTGAAGAAGAGCTGGAAGAACTGCAGCGGAGTTGTTGGAATATCCAAAGTGATCCCAGGGGAGCCTCTGAATGGCCCGTGGTTTGGTGTGAACGGGCCACTGCTCCACCTGGAATCCTCTTGAGCAGCGGTGGCAGCGGTGCCAGCAGGTTACCCTGCCGACACCCTTCAGCCTGTCCTCCAACCCCTTGGACGTCCCCCGTGTCCAGGCAGCGGACCACGGCACCCTCATCTTGGAGGGGGCAGCTTGGACGAGGACGAGGACGAGACAGAGGGCTCTGGGGACACCATTCTCCTCGATCTGGCTGGCGAGGATATCACCATAGCATCCTGCACAGCAGACAGGGGTGGAGGGGCCACGACAACATATGATGCCCCGGCTTCCAGTGACAATGGTTCACCCAAGGGGGCAGAGGGGCCTGGAGATCGAGAGCCAGCGAAAACAGCGGTTGGACCGGCAGGTCCTAGAATTGGGGAGTGTTCTCCGGTGAGGCTGGCCGCTGATGGTGGCGTTGCCTCCCATGGTGGAAGGCAGTTGGGCAGCTCCACTTGCTGACCGGATAGCGTCAGCCCAACCTCCTCCACCCCAGAACGGTTGCTCTTGCTGTTGCTCTCCGATTCTATCCCATCGAAGATTTTCGTCACTCCTCTGGTGCCAACCCACGTTTCATATTTGCAAAAGACTTGTAGTTGTTGCAAGCCAACTGGAGAAGTAATTGCTGTGCTAGGGGCGTAAGCTGAAAAAAAAAAAGAAGTCAAAATATTGTATTCACAGCAAGCCAAGAACTTTACTCAACACTGGCACAGCGCAAAGATTCATGATATATGTGTACGTCCTTGAAAAACATCGTCTCCTACACCTGACTTAGCGCACAGGTGGGGACCACTTACGTGACCTACGAAAGACGTGTATGTACTTGTAGTGGTGAAATGTACTGTATTTCTTATGAATTGATAGATTTGGTTATGTGTAATGTGAAAAGAAAATGAGTGAACAACGTCCTCATAAGAAAAACAGTGTCTCGTACACCTGAGTTAGCACAAAGGTAGCGAAACCCAACGTGACTTACAGAACACGTGCATTTACTTGTAGTGGTGAAATATACAGCGATTCTCATAAAATGATGGCTTTCGTTATGTCTCATGTGAAGAAAACACGTAAACAGTGCAGCGTGTTCTCGCAAGGACTCAGCACAAATGTAGCGCTACCCGCCATGCACACGAGAATTTGTTACGAGAACACGGTGCACAGTTTACGCTTTACTTTCACATGAGACATAACCAAATCCATCATTTTATGAGAAACACAGTATATTTTACCACTACAAGTAGGCTACATGCACATGTTCCAAAAGTTACGTTGGGTTTCGTTACCTCAGGTGTACGAGACAGTTTTTCTTACGAGCACGTTGTTCACTCTTTCATTTTCTTTTCACATTACACATAATCAAATCTATCAGTTTATAACAAATACAGTAAAATTCACCACTACAATACATGCACGTCTTCTGCAAGTCACGGAGGTGGTCTTTACCTGTGCGCTAAGGTGTAGCAGATGATGTCTTTCCTTACTAGAACACGGTGCACAGTTTACACTTTTATTTCACATGAGACATAAGCAAATCCATCATTTTATGAGAAATACAGTATATTTCACCACTACAAGTACATGTACGTGTTCCGTAAGTCACGTTGGTTTTCGCTACCTTTGTGGTAACTCAGGTGTACGAGACGCTGTCTTTCTTACAATCAAGTTCTTCACTTTCGTTTTCTTTTCACATTACACATAAACAAATTTATCAGTTAATGAGAAATACAGTATACTTCACCACTTATAAAAGTACATGCACATGTTCCGTATGTCAAGTTCCATTTCACAACGTTTGTGCTAACTCAGGTGTATGAGACGCTGTCTTACCTACCAGCATATGGTTCACTCTTTCATTTTCTTTTCATATTACACATACCCAAATCTATCATTTTATGAGATACGCTGTATATTTCACTACTAAAAATGTACATACACATGTTCCGTAAGAAACGAAGGTGGCCCTTACCTGTACGATAAGGTGTAGCAGACGATGTCTTTCCTTATGAGAACACGGTGCATAGTTTATGCTTGTATTTCACATGAGACATAAACAAATCCATCATTTTATGGGAAACACAGTATATTTCACCACTACAAGTACAGTCGCCAAACTTTCCACCTGGGCCACCTAGCCGCGAGGGGTGGGTAACGGGTGCTGGCAACAGTGTATCTGTTTGTTCGTGTGTACATGCACGACGAAAGGTCGGATCATCGACTGTCGTCTTCCATAGTGAACCTAAGTCAGAGTTCATCCCAATATTCAGTCGACAATTTTTAGCCGACAGAATTTCAAAGGAACTTCTCGAAAGTATTGGATAATGCGAGTATTGAAAACAGTAAGTAAAAAAATCTGAAAGACCGCATGTCCACATATACTACATATTTATAAACGTATTCTTTTTCATTATTACATGATAAACCCATGGCTAAAAATTGTCTACTGAATATTGGGACGAAGAATCGTCGCGTGACCGACCCTTACGGTAGAAAAATAGATGCCGGTGTCTGTTCGTTTTGCATTTCGCTAGTCCTGGGCCGGTCTCGATTAAACCTATTGAAATACCATTCTTGATCCAAGACATGATTAGATAAGTTAGGTCATTAGTCGTTACAGGATTACTCACTGGGCGGATATTAATTTAAACTAAGTAGAAGAGATAGGAATTGTAGATGTCGGAGATTGAAACATGTTTGTTGAGGCAGAATACTGCCTCGAGTCAGCTAGTCATGAGTCGACTGACATGATGTGTCCACCCCTGAGTGTTCCAGCCTGTAATGATAATTTCATGTTCGTTATGTTGCATTTACCAGCCACATAAGTAATATCACAGGCAGTGGTGATATAAATATCCCAACAATTCATGATTCAATAGCAATTGTGCATAAAATGACTGGAAGCTTTTGTATACTGTGATGGAGAGGTGGTGTCATCATCTTGCTATAATGTTGAGATAATGTTCGGTGAATAATCGATGAGCGTGTAAATGTGTGACCTCATACATAAGCGGCACTGCTCACAATCAGTTTTCCTTGTAATGTGTATTTCAGTCATTCGTTAGATGAATGGACTATACTTTAAAGGTGTGCTGTAATGACCATAGTCATGTGAAATATGATACAGTAAGTAATTATCAGAGCTGATATAATAGCCACATTCGACAACAATATGCACAAACTCTTTGCCTGTTGAAGTGACAGTATTTTAACCTCGTGGTGCACCAGAGAACACATAAAAACATCTACCTGAAGTACTACCAACTTGGAAAAAAGCAACCGTTAACAGTGTCTGAACATCATCCTAATGTTTATTGGTCAGTGTCATTCATGATGTGAATATGGCAGGTAATCTTACTTGTAACTGGACTTAGATGTTAGGTAAATGCATTCCTCTTCAACCTATACTGACAATGGTATCCAGTGATAACACTATGAAATGGAATGACTGATATAAGGAGAGAGTGCGAGAGAGAAAGGCTCGGAGCGATTCCAGTATATAGTGCATTAACATGTTATTGGAATTATGTAAAAACAACATAGAAAATAAAATGTTTAGTATTGTTAAGAATGCAGATATTTAGTAGAGTGGTAATGGATCTCAAAAACTAGTTCGGCAATTATTATCACAGGCGGTATGGATAACGTAACCTCCGCACCCCACCCCCGTCCGGCGCCTGCCCTGGCCTTCACTATGCAAAGCTCCCCCTTAGGCAGCTCTCCCACACAGGCGGTATGGATAACGTAACCTCTCCCCCCTCCCCTCCGGCTCCTGCCCTGGCCTTCACTATGCAAAGCTCCCCCTGAGGCAGCTCTCCCACCAGCTCGACCAGTTGCAGGAAACCTGTCGCATGGAATTGTTGCGTGCCACAGGTTGCACGGACCAAGGCCAAATAAGTATAGTATTATATATACTATTGTATTATATAAAATAGTATATATTTATATCATAATATTATATATATTACCTTACTATAAAATTAATATAGTAAAATTTATTTGGCCTTGGTCAGTGCGACCTGTGGCACACTACAATTTTCCGTGCAAACGCCTTCATGCAACTGGCTGAGCCGATGGGAAAGCCGCCTTACTTCTGAGACATTTTTCTCCCCACCCAAATCCTGAGACAGTTTTCTCCCCACTCAAATCCTGAGACAGTTTTCTCCCCACCCAAATCCTGGGACATTTTTCTCCCCACCCAACTCCGTACTCAGCCATCTATGGGATGAACTCTGACTCTGACGGAGGTTCACTACGGACGAAGAGAGTTGATGATCCGAACTTTCGTCGAGCATGTACACACGAACAAACAGATACACTGTTGCCAGCACCCGTTACCCACCTCTCGCAGCTAGGTGGCCCAGGTGGAAAGTTTGGCGACTGTACATGCACGCGTTCCGTATGTCACTTTGGGTTTCGCTACTTTTGTGCTAACTCAGGTGTATGAGACGCTTTCTTACGATCGCAGGGTTCACTTTCATTTTCTTTTCACAATACACATAAACAAATCTATCGTTTTATGAGAAATGCAGTATATTTCACCACTAAAAGTATATGCACGTGTTCCGTAAGTCACGCTGGGTTTCATTACCATTTTGCTACCTCAGGTGTATGAGACACTGTCTTTCTTACGATCACGTGGTTCATTTTCATTTTCTTTTCACATTACACATAAACAAATTTATCAGCTTATAAGATACATAGTATACTTCACCACTTATAAAAGTACATGCACATGTTCCGTATGTCAAGTACCATTTCGCAACCTTTGTGCTAACTGAGGTGTACGAGACTGTCTCTCTTCCGAGCACGTGGTTCACTCTTTCATATTCTTTTCACATTACACATAAACAAATCTATCATTTTATGAGATAGACAGTATATTTCACCACTAAAAATGCATGTACACTGTTCTGTAAGTCACGTTGGGTTTCACTACCTTTGTGCTACCTCAGGTGTACGAGACGCTGTCTTTCTTACAAGCACGTGGTTCACATTCATTTCCTTTTCACATTACACATAACCAAATCTGTCAGTTTATATGAAACCCAGTCCAATTCACCATTAAAAGTACATGCACGTCCTCCATAAATCACGGAGGTGGCCCTTACCTGTGCGCTAAGGTGTAGCAGACGATGTCTTTCCTTACGAGAACAGTCCGCACTGTTTACGTGTTTTGCTCACATGAGACATAACCAAATCCATCATTTTATGAGAAATACAGCATATTTCACCACTACAGCACGTGAACGTGCTCTGTAGGTCCCGTCTGCAATACCTAAGGTATCGCAGACAATATATATTTTTTAACGAGCAGGTGATGCAGTGTTTACGTTCTTCCACACAAGCACATGATAAAATATCACTCTAACACTCATACTTTATTCCACACAAGAAGCTTACAGAATAAATATAACAATATAATAAAATGAAATATCCCTATAAACCTCCTCTATTTTATCCCCTCATGACAATGGCATGCCGTGGCTGTAGGGCATATGTGACTCATGCCCTAGCCAATATTTTATCACGTACACTCGTTGCACTGTACTCCTATTTATTGCACAACAACACTATCCACCATATATCAGAGTAAAACAATGATTTCAGCAACACCTTGCCAATTATTCCGTTCATGACAACGCAGTGTCGTAAGGCAGTTTCCCGTCTTCCTCTAAAGCTGCTGCACGTTTCACCATGTCCTTGCTCACTAGCCATTGCACACTATATTCACCTAATTCACTGTCACTATTGTTCAATGGTTGAATACTCACATTTGGTGCAGGGAAGAGGCAGTGTAGTTGTTGGGCCACAACAAAAAACAGGAAGCACAATCTTTGTTGGGCCAACGACTAATAACGGCCAGGAATTATTCACAAAAACCTAGTTTCCTTTTCCAAGCACCAAATCTAATCACAAGAGTGCCCAAAAAGCAGACACAAGCACTATTGGTATAGTGAAATATGATGTGTGCCTGGGATGAGGTAATTAGAGGAAAATTTAAAGGGACAATGCCACGTGCTACCTTCTCTCTCGACAGCCGGTGTGGTACTAATCAACCTGTCTGTACTACCGTGCATCTTGGTGCCCACAGTTGCCAATTCATTACTTTTGACAAGCAGCAGGGAAGCTATGATGCCTCATAAAATTACGTCGATTGGCCGAAAACTTATTTCCTGGCAAAGGTTTTTATGCTTTTATGAAGCCAAATGCGTCAGTGCGTATTCACGCAACCACACCCTAATGACACTTAACGCATCATTGTGTACAAAGGGGTTAAATGTTCTGCTAATATCTGCATTAAACCACGCTGGTTTGTGTTTACCTATGGCTTGTTATGACTTCATCGGTACTTACTTCTTTTGAGTAGACATGAGTATATTCTTAAATTTTTCCCAGATATCATATGCATCTTCAGTTCTTTCTAAATGTTCAGACCGTGAACTGAGGGCATTACTAAGGCCATAAAAACTAGTGTTTTTATAGTCTGGCACTTTTGCTTTACTTTTATGTATAATATGTGAAAAATTCGCCGTAAATCTTATGAAATTATGGTCGCTCGAAACTCAGTGTTCACCCACAATGAGGTTTGATAACATATCTTCATTTGTGATAATGACAAAGATATTACCCTCTCTTGTCGGCTTTGTGACCCACTTATAATAACATACGAACATCAGAAGAGGATTACTGCATTAGGCCACTTGGCCCAGCTAAGCAGCTCCTACAAGAGCAACTAAACTACTAGAATAAGACAAGGATAGGAAAAAAAGAAGGCTCTACCCCGCCCACCAACCCCCCCCCCCCAGTGGAAACTGGCCAGAAAAAGCAAAATCAGTCACCACTGTGTCATTACTTTTACCAGTGACTTTTCCAGGTAATTATTGGCAGACTGAAGTCACCAATTATGAATGTTTCATCCCCTTCAAGGATTTTCTGCAAGATATTGTACAACTCTGAAACTTCCTCTACAGTTTGAGTGGGCGACGACTGACTGTGCCAACATTTACATAGAGATTTTAAAAATGTATCTTTAGACAAACTATTATGCTATCATCATTACTTAGTGTAATCTGTGTGGGATTTAGACGGGATTGATACGTAGTCCAACACCACCTCCTAGACGTCCATTATTTCTACACCTAAATTTAAATTTATATGAGTCTAACTGATATTCCGGTAGTAAATCTTTGTTACCCATATCAAGATATGTTTCTGTTACTGCTGTTATATGGAATTCTTCATTACCCAGGAGACACTTGAGTTCATTAAATTTATTACTAAGGCTACGAGCATTAAATGATAGTATTATAACCGAAAATTACTCTGCAGTTGGTGTTGGTTATGTGACTAATCTAGATACACCTCTCTGGGAATGGGGGAAGGGATTTGGTTTCCCTGGGCAGGTATGGGTGATGAATGGTGGGAAGAAGGGGAGGGGGTCTGGGCATCTACAAGTTGGGTGATTATAGGCTAAGAGGAGGCTGAGGTGGTAAGGTAAGATGAAGCCTCAGGACCATTTGGGGGATAGGATAATTCCATTGCACCTGAAGTGTCTTTGTGAATTTTGTACACTTCTCCATGTAATAATTTACTCATTTTAGTTACTACTACTCTGGATAGATGGTTGCCATCTTGTCGAAAGAGGCTTGGTTTTCCTACAACTCTGTCCCACATATTAAGGAACATAATGTAATCTTTTTCACACATTATTTAAAAAGTTGGATTAATTTTCACTTTATTTTTACAGTAGGCATGTTGTAACATAGCCTAGCCGGTATATAATTTACTGTACCTTGAGTAGACTCACTTTTTATTACTTAAAGGAAAGATTTATATTTGAACAGCATATCCCTGCCGCCGTCATGAGCATCACTTGTGCCTACATTCACAACATGTATCTCGACTAACAGGTGTAGTTTCAATGTCCTTCGTGATCATTCTTATCTTATTTCCAGGTACTGCATGGTCTTGACTGACCTTTTCTTCCCTCTATAGTTTGATGAATAGGCAGAGCGTTGACCCCTTCGAACAGAATCACACCACCAGAGTGGTACTTTCCATTGCAGCGAATTTTGTATTCTGGTAAAGCTTCTTTGTTTGATATTAAACATATTTACCAGTTTCGTTGCAAGGGGATGGATAAAAGGCAGAATATAAGAGGGAAGTGGAGGAGCATCTGAGTAAGTATGATCTTGAGCAGATGGGGTACATGGAAGGTGTGTGCAAGATAGTCACAGAAGAAATCTGTGCAGCATGTGAAGTGGTGTGTGGGGTGAAGAGAAGACGAAAGGGGGTGCAAGGAACAGCATGGTGGAATGAAGAGGTGAAACAGGCTGTGGAACAAAAGAAGAAAGCATATAATTTAGTGACTGGATGAGAAACATGGACATGGAGAAAGTTGAGAGATGGAAGAGAGAGTTATGTGTAGTGAGGAAAAGAGAGGTGAAAAGCTTTGTAAGAGATAGTAAGAAGAGAGTGGATGAGGAATTTGGAAAGAATTTGAGTGTAAATTGGAGGGAATGTTAGAAACTCTTCTGGAAAGAGGTAACGAGAGTTAGGCAGGGTGATAAAGAAGTAAGGCGAGGGATGAAAGATAAAAATGGTAGGCTGTTAGTGGAGAAGGGAGAAAAAGTGAGCAGATGGGGAGAACATTTTTAAGAAATTGTTGAACATAGAGAATGAAAGTAATGCGAGTATGAGTGGCTGGGGAATGGCTGGGAGGAGGAGGGAGGTGAGAAGAGAGGAAGGAATCAGTAGGATGGAAGTAGTGGAAGAATTATCATTCCTTAGCCTTCATCATTCTTTTTCTGTGCCTGCCCTCCTCCCTTCCTATTTCTCCCATCTTTCCTGTCACTTCTTATTGCTTTTCATTCCTTTACAGGTGGCTTTACATTGAATGACAAGCCAAATGGTTTCCTGTAAACCAAGAAACCATTTATAACGCTGGGTGGTAACCATATAACCAAACCATACGTGGTCCCTACGTGTCAATAAGTGGGTTGGTGGAGAGTTAGTGCCCCTCCCCGTAAAACAAATAACTCAAAGTCAAATGGCCACCTCTTACGGGATTATGGCGTCTGGCAGTAGACAGATAGATAGATCATTGCATAATAACATTTAGCATTAAATTCAGCAAAGACAGTGTCAGGGTCAGTTGTGAGAAAGTGCCCAACTATAAGAGGGCAGATATTTATAAATTAAAGGCAATTGTAGGTGCACGTGACTGACATCCCATTGTCGAAATATTAGATGTTGATGATGCATGGAAATTTTTTCAGATGTATTCCGATGTGGAACAGGAGGCCTGCCAAAAATTGTAAGCCCAAATGGCTGAACTCTGATATTAAACATTGTCTGGTAGCCAAAAATCTCGCATTTAAAAACTATAATACTGCAGAGTCAAATGATAAAGACAAATACGATGCTCTTCGACGGAAAGCCAAAAAATTAATTAAATGCAGTTAGAAAGACATCGAGGCACATACTGTCATTATGAATAAATCAAATCCCAAAGAATTTTTCAGCTACATAAGAGGCAAAACGGTAACAACTCCAACAATCGGGCCATTAATCATAGAGAACAGAGAGCATGCTGATGATGAAACTAAGAGGGCAAAAATTCTTAATACTTTCTTCGCTTCAGTATTTACTATAGAAAACATACATAGAATTCCTGTAGTTTTCCCAGTTCCTATAGAAGAGGGCAACATAATCAATGATATTACAGGTAGTGATCGTGATGTACTGCTTACAATTAGTAAACTAAAAGAGAATAAAATACCAGAACCAGACAAAATATCACCACGTGTTATAAAGGAACTACAGAATGAAACTTTTATCTGAACTTTTTAGCTTATCACTAAAGAGCAGAAAGGTGCCACATGAATGGAAGCTTGCAAACGTAACCCCATTATTCAAAAAGGGCAACAGAGCACAACCAGAAATCTACCGCCCAATTAGTTTAACATCAGTGGTTTACAAATTGCTTGAAACTGTTTTTAGAGACAAGTTTGTGGCACGCCTAGAAACAAACAGTCTCATCAAAGTTTCGTAATATGGTTTTCAGAATAATCATTTTTGCCTCACGAATCTGTTGGACTTTTTCAAGGACATTTGAAGATGTACGATGAGACTAAATCTGTTGACGTTGTCTACCTCGATTTTCAAAAGGCTTTTGAAAAAATTCCACACAAAAGACTCGTTCAGATGTTAAAGGCACATGGATTCAGTGGCAGGGTGCTCAGGTAGCTCGAAGATTGGCTCACCGGACGAAAGTTAAGAGTTGTAATAAAATGGAAAAGGGTCAGACTGGATAAACGTTACAAGTGGAGTTCAGTGTTAGGTCTTACTTTTTTTTTTTTTTTTTTTTTTTGATATACATCAATAATACTGATGAAGGATTATGTAAGATTTAAAAATTTGCTGACGAAGCTAAAATAGGTAACAGACGAGATACAGCATTCCAGAGGTAGGCAAGTTAGAAAGATCGTGATCAACTGTTTAACTGGGCCCAAACATGGCAAATGGATTTCAATTTTAACAATTGTAAAGGGCTAAACATTGGCAGTAAAAATATAAAAGCATGTTATAACATGAATAATATTCAACTTGATAGAGTAAACCATGTAAAACACTTAGGAGTTATAATAACAAATTATTTGAAACCAAGCACACAATGTACAGAAACTATAAATAAAGCCAATAAATTGACTGGATTCATTGGTAGAGCATCTGAGTATAAATCCGATGGTATCATCCTCACTTTGTATAATTCCCTAGTACGCCCGCACTTGAAGTATTGTGTTCAGTTTTGGTCACCGAATTATAAATAGGACACGAAGAAACTTGAAAGAGTACAGCAAAGAATGAGGAAGATGATACCTTGATTGAGAGATAAACCATACAAGGAACATTTAGAAGCCCTGAATCTCTTTACTCTAACTAAACGCAGGTTACATGAAGATTTAATGCAAGTATTCAAAATACTCAGAGTACATGATAATATGGCCGTCGATATGTATTTTATAGTTGATCGCTCAAACTACACTAGAGGCAATGGTCATAAATTTATTGGTAAACGATTTCAGTCATATGAAGCTAAGCACTTTTTCATTAATAGAGTTGTAAAAATTCGGAACAAATTTGCCCACAAATGTAGTAAACTGTGATACAGTATTAGCCTTCAAACATCGCATGGGTAAGTATCTGTTATCTGACCCCAGCTAAGTATGTTCACTCCTGAATAACACATTTCTGTGGAGTAATGGTTACAAAATAATAGGAAAGCATTTCCAGTCCCATGAGGCAAAATATTTCTTCCTCAACAGAGTCGTAAATATCTGGAATAGACTTACTTTTACCAGCTACAAGTCACCCCATAGACCTGTACATAACATTGCGTCACATCATAATATATTTATCAATTTATTAACTGCAAATAAAGTAGTATAAGCACAGACTAGGATCTGCATAGTTAGCCCTGACTTAACGGTCACTACTCCTACTTTAGACCTGTGATGGGCTGTGGATCACTGAGGGTCCCTGTTAGTTAAGTGACCACCATCAGGATTATTTTTTTAATGTACCAGGGATCACTGCTTGGGGAGGTAACTTGTACACATGTCCCCCAGGGGAATGTTCCTTGTCATTGTGGAGTGAACGGAACTGAAGCCTGACTTACTGCTGTCTAACGGAAAAGTGCCAGGCAAGGCTGCTGCATCACCTCTGAGCATCCATTCTGTGCAGTTTCCACACTGTGTCTACAGACGCCCCATTAACACAACGTACACTTGAAGTCATGCCTTAGTTATTCAAATATCTGATTACCCATTTTATTTATTACTTCCTTTTTCAGGTCATTCGAACTGGTACCTTATAGATACAGTATTACAGAATGTAACTTTTCCTTTTCAGTGTTTCCTAAGAAATTTCCATGTCAGTTTTTCCATGCTGCATGGTCGTCCTTCTCGCTATTTCCAGGAGGGTTTGGAGGCGGGAAGAGCTTTCTTGCTTTACTATTCTTGTCCTTTCGCATGTAGAATTAGATCTCATATTCATAGTCTACTCTGTAACAAACAGCCTCGAAAGGACCATAAGGTCTGTTGCTGTTTGCTTTCCTTTGTATTCCATTGTATTCCCCGTACTGTTGTTTGCAGATGACACTGTATTGTTAAGTGAAGACGAAGTGGAAATGCAAGGCCTGATGAATGAGTCTGAGAGAGTGTGTATGAAACGGAATCTAAAGGTGAATGTAGGGAGGAGAACAGTTATGGTCTTCGAGAGAAATGAAGCCACTGAATTTACTGTGAGGCTGGATGAGGAAGAAATGGAAAATGTGTGTGTTTAAGTACTTGGGTAGTGTGAAGACTAAGGATGGAAGCTTAGAGGGAGAAGTGCTTGAAAAGGTACAACAGGAAATAAAGGTTGCTGGTTCTTTGGAAGCAGTGATGAGGAACAGGGAAGTGGGCATGATAGTAAAAAAAAGTCGCTGCACGACAGTTTTGTGATACCAACCCTAACGCATGGTTGTGAAATTTGGACCTTGTTGGAAGGACACAAGTCAAGAGTAAGAGCAGTGGAAATGAGTTATTTGAGAGATGCATGTGGGGTTACGTGAAGAGACAGACGCAAATGAGAAAGTGAAGGAGCGTTGTGGTGTGAATGTGGATGTGACAGAAAGCGTTAGGAGAGATACACTGAGGTGGTTTGGGCATTTGGAGATAGAGAGCGAGAGGTTGACGAGGAGAGTGTATGCAAGTGAGGTGGAGGAAGGGGGAAGCCAAGAATGAGATGGAGAGATGGAGTAGTGATGTATATGAAAGAGGGGTGTGTGAGCTGGGAGCAGGGTCGTGAAATGGCGTTGGACAGGGCGACATGGAGACGATTTGTTTGTGGCCACCCTTTACAGGATTGAGGCGTCTGGCAATAGATAACTAGACAGACCAGTTTTATCCTTGACATGTTAACATACAGTCTGACTGCCTATACATTATTCGCCCACATTCAGGAACAGAAAACTTTTTTGATGTATGATTTTCGGTCATTTTCTTGGGATTTTGTTTAGATGTGCGTTTTTTCTGAACACTCTGAAAAGCCTCGTCCACTGGGATCATACTCATCATGTTCCGTTCAGCCTCCGTTCTGTTGTAAGTCCTCCAGGACTACTGATAACTCTTATTTTCACCTTCTAGACACTGAATATTTTCATTGGTCAGGCACATGGTGAAGTTTGGCATCTGACCTTCCGAATTTTGGAAACCAGTCACTGTAGAACATGCTTCCACAAGATGAGCAAGGAACTGTTGTGAGAGCTGGTTGATGTTAGTTAATGAGTTACGGCAGAGACACGAAATAACTAAGTGTAAAATAAAACTGATAGAAAATCGTATGGGGCTAGACTTAGGTTACTGTTTATTTTTATAATGTTATGAAATTCTCTTTGGATGATGGATGTAAAGCCAGAGTTAACCTCATCTGAGGTTGGAGGTGAGTGCAGATTAAGACCCCGGGAGACGTGCTGACTACCCAAGGGTCAAAGCACAAATCAGAGAGAGAGACAGAGAGGGCAGATATACTGTATATTTATCTATCTATATACCTAGGCTGCTTCCCCCAAGGAAAGGGAGGTAGCCGAGACAGGACGACACACGCCCCATTTACTCATCCATTCAAACACATTCATTCGCATCTTAGCCCCAGAGGGGAGAAGGGACAGATCTACACCGCACCACACCGCACAAGGGTCAACTGAGCAGTGCAATCAGTGACATCCGCAGCAGGGCCCGAGAGCAGAGCTGGTTTACCCCTGCCATATCATAATAGACCCATCCCCTTACCCGCACCTGACCTGACTAGCTGATCAGGGAAAACATATCGCACTGAAAGAGTGCAGCTCCATGGGTCAGCACGATTACTTCATTTCTGTTGTTGCAATATTATTCTTCTCTGTGGGATATCAATAAGCTTAGGTATCACCTTTCACAGTGAAAGGGTTGATAGGATGAGGGATTGGGAAAATAGGTAAAATAGTATATAATAGATGTAGTAGTGAAAGAGGGGAGACCAGGCGAGTGAGAGGAGAAACTGCTGAAAAAAATGGACAGAAATATGTAGCTGGAAAGTATTAGATGGAAACCCGTTGTGTGTGTGTGTATGTGTGTGTGAGAGAGAGAGAGAGAGAGAGAGAGAGAGAGAGAGAGGAAACTGTGGAAAAAAGAATATGCTAAAGAAGAACGGGGAAGGCCAGCTCTGCAAGAAGATAGAGCAGAAAGCAGAAGGCTGGAAAACAAGACAGAGAAAAAAATGGACTGGGAGAAAGATAAAATTGTAAATAAAGAAAATGAGAAAATGAAGAACGAAAGATGAAAATATTATTTTAAAAATGGATCTGAAAATGGGAAACATTATGTAGACAGAGAAAATTAGAGTTCTCAGGCTCGTATGAGTCAGTAGTAGATAAATATCATTGCTCAACCATGGAACGGATAATGGCGACACTAATAACGTTCCTATACTTTTCTGACTTACTCTCAACTCAGTTTAATCGCCTGACATTAGCAAAGATACAATATAAGAAAGGACACGACTACAAATGAACTGGAACAGATTAAAACAGTAGCAAGAAACTGTGAGGTTTACATTCGAGATTCAACATTCATACATACATTTATCATCTAATCCTGTGTTCCCCCATGAGAAGCGTAGGACCCCGAGGTTAGGCAAGTTGGTCCAGACATTTAAGATGAGAGTGGCCAACCTCACTTATCCCTAAGTTTCATTACATGAGCATTAAACCCCAACCACCTCTTGGATATAAACCGACAGAGGCTTAATCCGGTTGGAGAGCTTTAATTACTCACTAAAACACCAGGTGCCATAGTTTGGTTATATGGTTGCCACCCAGTGTAGTAAATGGTTTCCTGGTGCATAGGAAACCATTTGGCTTGTCACTTGGCGTAGAGTCACCCGTAGACAGATGGAGGAGGAAAGAAAGAACGGAAAGAAGGACATAAGCGGAAGGAAGGTAAGAAGGAAGAAAGAGAGGAAAGGGCGGCCCCAAGAGAGCAGCACTACATCGAGTGAGTGGATGGTAAGTGCCCCTCCTACCACAAAAAAAAAAAAAAAAAAAAACATGCGCACAAATTACCAATGAAATAGATGAAGAAAGATGGGGGACCATAAATAGACAAGTGGGGACTAGGGTAACGGGGGAAACCAGCCAAACAAGCGTAAAACAGATACTATGAGAAAGTTATAACTATAATCTATGAAACAAAGAAACGTAAAACAGGAAATTTGGAAATAAGAGGGTGAAATAACTGACAAAATTAGACAGGTATAAGTAAATTAAATGAAACTAAGATACATAGACACTAAAGACTGAAAAACTGAGAAACGTAAAGTATGGAACTAGAAGACACGGGTGATTTATAAACTTGACATATTATTGTATGCAAACTGAATAGATGGACAGAGAAACAGAAGTAAGTAAGCCACCAAAGTTGAAGCTTCATCGTGAAAGAAATCGATAGCAAAATAGACAGTAAAAGAAGACGCCTTGAAAGTAAGAAATCGATTTTACCTTGGGAGGAAGGTAAGGAGGGGAAGGAGCGAGAGAGGCAAGGCGGGAGGGGTGGTGAAGGGGGAAGAGGGGAGGGCTTGGACAGAAAACGAGCTACAGATGGAGAAATATTGCAGGAAAAAGGAGAAAATTAACGAGACAAGAGAAGGCGTGGCGGGCGGAAGAAGTGAGAAAAGAGAAAGTGAAGGGGAAAATACTAGAGACGAGAGATGTATGAGAAACCAAAGAGACAGAGGGAGAAGTGTCAAGTTCGGAAATGCCAAAAGAAATTATAGAGTATGGAATGGAAAAAGATAATACCGTGCACTTAACTGCCATGTTCGGTGTAGCTGGAATCTAAACTAGCGAAGAACGAGAAAAATGAGGAAAAACCTGAAAACACCCACACACACCCACACCCACCCACCCACCCACCCACCCACCCACACACACACACACACACACACACACACACACAATGTTTACAAAATAATGAATTCTATAATTATGTGTCGAGATGTACCGGCAGAAAGTGGAGGATATATGCAAACAGATTAGGAACTAGATAAACAAAGAAGATAAATGGAAATAAAGAACAATTTACATCACAAGAGAAAAGGAAGAGAGAGAGAGAGAGAGAGAGAACAAGAAATTATATATATATAAAGAAAAGCTTCATGAGGTTATATCTTTAGATGCTCTTTCTCCAGACAAGTACACAAAGTACAAAGTGCCGGTCTCACATCTCCCCCTCCACGCCTGTCACCACTCCCACACCTTCCTCCACACCTGTCACCACTCCCACACCTTCCTCCACGCCTCTCACCACTCCCACACCTTCCTCCACACCTGTCACCACTCCCACACCTTCCTCCACGCCTCTCACCACTCCCACACCTTCCTCCACACCTGTCACCACTCCCACACCTTCCTCCACACCTGTCACCACTCCCACACCTTCCTCCACACCTGTCACCACTCCCACACCTTCCTCCACACCTGTCACCACTCTGCCTTCCTCTGCACCTGTCGCTAGTCCCACATCTCCTTCCACACCTGTTATTAGTTATACATCTCCCTCCACACCTGTCACCAGTCCCACATCTCCCACTACATCTGATCTTCTTCGAACCTCCCTCCATAATTAAACCACTACTTCCAAACCTCTCCACACCTACTCATACCTCTCTCCACATTTGCCAACACCCTACACCTCCTTCACACCTGTCGTCACTACCACACCTCTCCAGCACCTGCCATCACTCCCATACCTCTACACACACTTGCCATCAGTCTCATATCTTCCTCCACACCAACAGTCACCTGATATGTCTCTGTATGCAGTGATTACCCTCAACACTTTTTGAACAGTAATAAAAGAAATCATTCACACCTGTAATTAGTCCTAAGCTTCCCACGACGTCAATCATTATATTTTTCTCTGATTCATCCACACCTGACAATTTTCACACGCCTCATCATTCCAAAGCATTCCTGGATGTTTTGTTATTGTTATGTTCTAGATTTCTCTTCCCACTCGTCAAAATTTTTACACATATAACAGCTTCCTCGTCTCCCTTCAGAAAAGCTATTATTTTGCACAACTGTCACCACTCCCAAACCTCCTTCCACACCTTTCACAGCTCCACATTTGTCACCATTCCCAACCGCTCCTCCACACCTGTAGTTACCCTCACATCTCCCCCAATACTTCTAAACCTTCCCACACCTTTCTCAAACCTGTCACCACTAACAGACCTTCCTTCAAGCCTGTAAAATCTTCCATGTCTGTCTTCACAACTATCACTACTTCCAGGCTCTCTCCACACCTGAAACCCTTCCCGCGCCTGCCTTCTCACTTGCAATTACTGCTCCACCTCCCTCTAACCTTGTCTCCAATCCTATATCTCTCTCCAAATCTGTCTTCGCTCCAACATCATCCTCTACACTGTCACCATTCCCAAATTTTTCTCACATTTGTCATCTCTTCCACATCTTACCCACCCCTGTTGCTACGCCTTCTGTCGCCACACCCACACCTGTCACTAATTCCCTACCTGTTAACACCCACAGCTGCCATCACCCCCACACCCGTCACCACTCCCACACGTTGCCCCAACCCCACACTTCAGCACACCATTATCTCTCCCCTTAGCCTATTACCCACCCTGCCGTCCGTCCTCCTATAGCTCCTTCATGAATAAACAAGGGAGGAAAGGGCCACATCTTCCCTCACCCTGGAAAATAGGCACCATTGAACGCTCTTTCGTCTGCGTCTGGGTAGATATTTGTATTCGGTTTTCTTTACCTTCTTCTTCGGTTATGTTTTTCCTATTTTGTAAGTTTTGAGTTCATTTAATTTTTTGGTTATTTTTTATTTAATTTCCTTCTCAAAAATGGGCATCCATTGACAGCTATATCGCTTACGTCTGGGTGAACTATTTCTTCAATTTTCCATTTATTACACCCGCTTGCGATAGTTGGGCGGGTGATATGGTTGGCTTGGTGCGCGTGCGCATGCGTGTGTATCTGTATCTGTGTGCGTAAAATAAGCCGAACAGCTCTAATTCGATTTCAATCAAATGTGGTGGGGGAGTTAAGGGGTAGACAAAAAAGTTTGCCAATTTCCTTTTAGAACACTACCGTAGATGAAGGTTAAAATCATAAGGCAAGGTCAACTAAACAGTTTTGATTAAGTTTATACCAAACTTAATGGGATGGTTGAGGATAAGGGAACATTAAGCCGCATTTTATGTACATTTGGGTGGATATTTGTTTTGAAATATCTTCATGCATCATATACTGTACGTACAGTATCTGGAATCTTCTAAAATTTGCTTACTACATCCTTTTTTCCTGTGGATATGTATTTCATACTAGCTTCATTTTTTAAAAATCCCTTTGCTAGTCACTAAAACTGTCTCGGCTGTGTTTTGGTGGATATATTTTGTCTTTGATATTTTCGTCTTCTTCGTGTATTGCTTATACATTCTTTATAGATCTATTTGCTATATTTGGCTTTCATTTAGTCTTTTTACTTGTCCTTGCATCCACATTTTCCACTTACTTTAGTCTCCATTTTCCTCTATCCCCCTTCCTTTCTCTTTCTATGTTCGTGTTCTCTTTCATTCTCTTACATTCGTCATGTTCATTTTTTATTTTTCCAATTCTGCATTGTATCTACCGCCACCAGTGACTTTTTTTTCTCTCATTTCTATCATTAACGTATTTTCTTTGATGTCTTCTTACCCTTTCTATTTTTCTCTTTTTCTTTACTTCTTCAGCTCCCTTTTATTTTTTTCATTTAATCTCCAACCCCCATGTTTCAGCTCTTCCTCGTCCGGTTCCTCCCACGTTCAGGATCTTGTCATCTTTCTAACTATCCATCGTATCCTCATTTCCACTTTCCCTCTAACCACACATTGTTGATTTCTACTCTCAGTCCCTCCAGCGTTCTATTCCACCTCATTTTCTCCTCTTCCACTCATCAGCCATTCCCTGTTTCCTTCCCACTTCCCATCCCTTTCTTCAGTAACTTCTCGCCCGAACCTCTTTCTCTCTCTTCCTCTCTTCCACGTCGGTTCTCACGTTCCCTCCGCCCCTCTCTCCTTCGCTTCTTCCCTCTTCGCCTGGCTCTTTCCATCCCTTTTTTCCACATCATTTTCTTCTCCCCTCCCTCCCTTTCTCCTTCTCTTCCCTTCTCCCTTCCTCTCTTCGTCCCTTCACTCCTCCCCCCTACCCTTCGTGCCCTAATAGTCTTGAGGCAGAGAGAAAGGTTTACTCAGGCGATGGAGAATAATGATCAAAACAGGGATACCGGTCAGAGAGAGAGAGAGAGAGAGAGAGACAGAGACAGAGACAGACAGACAGACGGAGACAGACAGACAGACAGAGAGAAAGAGGGATATTGTATAAAGAAATGGAAGAAAAATCAGTGTCGGGATTGAATGTGGGAGGCCTAGGCTAGAGAGAGAGAGAGAGAGAGAGAGAGAGAGAGAGAGAGATAGAGAGAGGGGGGGGGGATATTGTATAAAGAAATCGAAGAAAAATCAGTGTCAGGATTGAATGTGGGAGGCCTAGGCTAGAGAGAGAGAGAGAGAGAGAGAGAGAGTTTCATGGTGTGAGTCACGTGTTTGGTGAGCACTGAGAGAGAGAAGCAGATGAAAACAAATATGAAGAGCGAGATGGAGGACGGGAGGGCAAAGGGGAAAGGGGAGGAAGGGAGGCTCAAGAAAAGAACGGAGAAGGGAAATAACGGGAGAGAAGGAAAGGATGGAGGGCAATAAAAGGAAGACAAAGGGGGAAGGAAATGACTGGAGACGAGGGAGGAAGAGAGAGCAATGAGAGGAAGCGAGAGACAAGCGGGAATGAGGGTAAGGGAAAGAGGGAGTGAAGTCATTGAGAGAAAAGTAGAGATGGGGGGGAAAGTGAGGGAGGGAGGGAGGGAGACCATTAAGGGGAGGGAATGAAGGAAAAAGGCAATGAAAAGAACAGAGAGAGAGGGCAAAGAAGGGCAAAGAGTGATACAAAGAGTGGGAGGGAAGTAGGAAGCGTGGGTGAAGAGGGAGGAAAAGAGAGAAAAGGAAGCAAAAGAGGCTCTGAGGGGAAGGGAGGTTGAGAAAGCAATGAGGGGAAGGGAGGAAGGAATTAGAGAAGGAAGGCATAGGAAGCGAGCCAGGGAGAAAATGAGGGAGGGCAATGAGAGGATAAGAGGTAAAAAGGGCAATGATAAGGAGGGAAAGATGGTGGGTGGGAGGGAAAAATAGAAGGCGCTGAGCGATGTGTGAAGATGAGGGGTTCTGCAAAGCGAGGTGAATCTAGGTAGGGAGTATCCCTAAGTTTTCAACAACACACAACTCAGTTTTTATCATCCCTCAGTATACTTTATGTGTCTTTCTTTTTTAAACTACTATGGAAAGGATCATATTACCTTTCAAAATAGGCTTCCAAGAGACTGGATGTTCAGCGGTTCCCAACCTGGGAGCCATGGTCCCCAAGGGGGCCATTGGACATTGACTGGGGGGCCATGGGCCTTATTGGTAATATAAGATATTATAAGGTATTTGGTCTGGGTAAAACCTGACAGAAATCAAGTATGAAATATACCTTACTGTGCTAGTTTAGCCTTAAGTATATTGGGGTAATTACCGTTTTCTGCACAATATCAAATATTAAAAATATATAAATATACGATCTGAGTTATATAGGGGCCATGGAGCTTCTCATAATATTCTCGGGGGGCCACAGGACCAAAAAGGTTGGGAACCACTGTTCTAGACTGATTCCATACCTCCTTTAGCTTTATGCAGTTGTTGATTTCTATTCAGGGGCCACTTTCGCCTCTATCTGGACTACAGCTCTTAATCGTATATGTCGGGGGCAGGGGGGAGAGGGGAGGGGGTGAATCACTACATAACAGATTTTCTAAACACGCTAGAATCAAAAACTTTTCATATAATCGACTCCCTGATACTGACTCCCGCTAACTTCGTTGTCTTCAACACAGTGTTCCATCTCTTTCCTTCTACTTTTGCTGGTTCAGGAGTTACTGCTCTTCTGAAATGAATTCTTATATCCCTCCTCCTTTAATGCAGGACACACTCAGACCTCTTTTCTGTCCAGCTCAGTTCAATCAAAAGTGAGCTGGTACTCTCAGACTTTCAAATATGCAGTTGGTCAACTTTAGAACTGTCTTCCTCATTCTGTATTTTCCTCTGCCTCTGACCTGCAGTCTTTTAAAAGTATTGTGTCTAGCCATCTTGAAGTGAACGGTTTTTACCTTTCGTTCCCTATTATTCAATATTTTCCCTAAAAGACAACTTTTTAAAGTCACTGGTTCTTTCACTGTGTAAAAGGATGTAGGGTATGAAGGGAACTTTTTACAGTTTCACGAGTTATTGTTCTTGTTGTTGTTGTTGCAACCCCAGGCGCATCTGGCTATGAACCCAGTGGGCAACAGTAAACCGGTTGCTCCCAGACGTTGTTTGTCGAGGTTAAAATGAAGGATTGTCTATCACGATCGTGTGGTGTATAAGGTTAGTAACAGTGTTGTGGTGTAGAGGACTGTATTAATGTAAGCATAGTGGATTTTTCTCTCATTTGTGTTTTGCATTGGCACTGTATCAAGGATGGGTGGTGATCGCATAGCAGTCTAGCTAGGTTTACTCATGTCTCTCTGGGTGGAGCAGTTTCTGAAGGATGTGTGTCTGGTGGAAGTAGATGAAGCATGCTATTTGGTTGGAGGTTTCGGGTGACTGTGGTGGCTATGTGATTATGAATGTGTATGGGAAGTGTGGTGTTGGGTGGAGGTGGGTGGGTGGGAGTTGTTGCTGAGATACCCTGTGTAGTGCTTGTCAGTTGCTTCCTTCTTGTCTCTTTGTCAACGGGGGTGATGTAATATGAAGTTACAAGGGTGAGATGGGTCTTGACCTGAAGCAGTATGTTGCGTGCATCTCATATTCGTATGATCTTCGCTTGGAAATAGTTTTTTTTCTCGTTGTAAATAATCTTTATTAGTTGTCTTGATGTATCCTGCTAATATATATATATTTTAATGCAGGTAAATACCACAGACTAATTAGTTATCAGACACGGTACGAGTTTGGCATTTAAATCCTTTAGCATGAGGTACTTTTTCTTGGCCAATTCAAATAATCAGAAGGTAAAAACAAGACACATGAAAAATCATCATTCTGAAGGGGTTAATGGAGGTACTTGTAGTTATTTACCATGAGATTTTTGTGTAATAATGAGGTTATCTGGAATCATCAGGTAATGAAAAAACAGACTTCATCATAGTGAAGGGATGAAAATGTGACAGACAAGTTAACGAGTCAGAAATGAAAGCATACTAGAACATACACCCATCGCTGCCCACATCCCGAAGGAGTCAGCCCCCATCACCTATACTCCACATGAACCTTTTTTCTTATTTGGACCAATATTTCCCCATGAACCAATTTTCCCCGTGGGCCTATTTCCCTTATGGACCTATTTCCCTCATGGACCTATTTTCTTCATGGACCTGTTTCCCCGGATCCGTTTTCCCCCACAGACATTTTCCTCTATGAAATTACTGTCCCGATGAGCTTACTGAATTTCTCCAATGGATTTTTCTTCTCTCAGACAAGGAGATTATGTTGTCACCCCGGTTTGTTTGTTTGTGTGTCTATTGTTCTCTTTAACTGAAAGAGAGATTTGGATCAAAATTGGTGGGTAGATTGCCCATGTCCCAGGGAACACTTACTTAACACTTGGGGCCGATCCGGATAGTATTACAGATTCTCGATCCGGAAAACAATTTTTGCAAAACCCTAATCAGTGATGAGAAAACCTAATCCATTATGAAGAGTGGTTTGGGAATTATGATGCCCTTGTAGGAGGGATGCTTTCCACTGAGTGCCCCTCTAGTTACCCATTGGATCGTTTCTTTTTCCTATATATATATATATATATATATATATATATATATATATATATATATATATATATATATATATATATTGTATTTCCTACACGGATCTATTTTCCCCATGAACTTCTTTCCTCAGTGACCTATTTTCCCTATGGATTAATTTTCCTCCACGAATCTATGTTCCTTCATGGGCATTTTTTTTTCCTCCAGTGATCCATTTTCCTCCCACTGACCCACTTTCCCTTGAATGACCAGTTTCCCCATGGACCTATTATCTTTCCAAAGGCCTGCTTCCCTGAAGGACCTATTTGCTCCCCGTGAGGAAGCAGCAAATTTTCATATGGATCTTTTCTCTCCCATGGGCCAACTTCCCTCATGGACCCTTTTTACCCATAGGACATGGGTTTCCTCTTGGGGCCCATATCTCCCAAGGACGTATTCTTTTATGAACCTTATTTCCCACATGGGCCTATTCTAACCATGAATCTAACTACCTGATGGACCTGCTCCCCAGTGGACCTATTTTTTCCTCACCCTCTAACCCACACACCAACCCACTCACCCAGTGTAGAAAGCCCATCTCCTCCTTTGTTCTCTGGGAAGCCAGAAATCATCCCACCCACTACCCAAAGCCCACGTTTTCGTTCATTGCCTATCCACCCTGACCTTGTGCCCCATACTGCCTGCCCAGTGAAAGGCCGGTAGTACGGTACAATACAGAATGTTCTTCCGCACTCCATACTTGGCTGCAATACGTATCGTAACTTCGTACCGTACCCTAAATCTTTCCTTTCCGTACCGTATAGCACGGAAAAATACCGTACCGTAATTCTGTACTGCTATCGTACCATAAGCCAAATCAATATTTACATCAACACAGTCCTCTATTTATGAACATTTTTTTAGAGTACATGTGTGAATTTGCGAAGGAACATTTAAGAAGTGACTGTAGATGTACTGTAAATGTGCTGTGTTGACTGGGAAAAAAATAAAATTAGCCTAAAGTATCATATTTTCCATTACCTTGACCTTAGACACAAACTATAGAGGGAGTAAGTGTTAAATTTCCATCCTTGATTACTGAAAAAATCGCCAGAAAATATGAATGTGGACACATTGTGAGCCCAGGCGGAAAGCTCACACGGACGAAAACTTAACGTGTCAACTCGTACGGTCAGTCATGGCAGTTTGGTTTCTATCTGTCTGAATATACTCCTGTCTTCTATCCCTTGTATATCGCCAATGTCGGCTTTATTTCAAAGTGTGGTGATTCTACAAATTACAGTACTGAATACTGAGAAATGAAAAGTATACTTCTATAGTCGCGGCGCACAACTCTGAGATTGTCATTATCGTACCCTAGCAACCTATCATTCAAAAGTGCATTCGATTTCGTATCACATTATACAGGAATCATATTATTATGCACGATTATATTATACACGAATATTATTATACACCAACATATACAAGAATCACATGCATCTCATATGATACAAGAAATCAGACGCGCTATTGAATGGTAGGTTGCCAGGGCACGATAATAAGAACCCCAGATTCGCGCGCCGCGACTATAGCATACTAGCATACCACGTTTCATTATTACCAAATATGGCCTTCTCATTACCAGAATTCCATATCACAATTTTCCATTATCAAACTGTTTCTTCATTACAAAATGTTAACCATTTTGGTAATGAAAATTACCAGTTGCCAACCCTGCACCAGTCACCACTCAGTGTACTCAATACATGAATAGTTCTCGTGGCGTAACGTGATCAGTACCGACCGGCAGACGGTACTGATCACAAGCTGTGAATTCACAGCCAAGCCAAGAGGGGGAGAGAGTTGGCCTAGTTGGACAGTATGGCTGTTAATCAAAGGAATTACATATACAGTATATATCTATATCTCTCTATCTATCTATCTACCGATAGATAGATAGACAGATAGATGGATATATATATATATATATATATATATATATATATATATATATATATATATATATATATCTCGTCCCGACCTCCTTTCTCACCTTAGAGCAAGGTGAGGAGTAGCAATGTACAGACAGCCCAGGCCCTGGCCCGGATTCACAAACGGTCGCACGCTCTTGGCGCCTCCCTTACTGGTCGCGCCGCTCCCTTTCGGCGTTACATCGGCATGCACAAACTGTGTCGGCCGCCATTTTTTGTCGTATCGTCTCCCTTTCGCTAAGGGACCTCCAGACCACCCTTACAGGATCGTGATTTGGAAATAGAGGCACATTGTATCGATTACTTGATCCCCGACCAAAACAATTGTGAGATGTGCGACATGGAGGGAATGTACACGTACCTACGAACGTACTTACATACGCACCTGTGTACATGTCTGGATCTACGTACGTACTTACGAACACATCCACGTACGTAATTACGTACGCATGTATTTATGTGTGAATGTACGTGCCTACCTATACACACGTATACGTATCTACGTACATGCCCCATGCACGTACTTACATACGCACCTATGTACATACTAACGCATTTATGTACTTACCTATGTACATACATACGTACGCCCGTATGTACGTGCTTCCGGAAGTACGTACATACGTACGTCCTTGCGTATGTATTCACGTACGAAAGTATGTACGCATGTATTTAGGTATGAACATGTCTACACGCCTACGTATGCACCCATGTACGTATGTACATACATGAATACGTACTTATGTACACAACTATGCACGTATTTACGTACGCACCTATGTACGTACTAACGCATTCATGTACGTACTCACGTATGCACGCATGTACGTGCTGACGGAAATATGTACATACGTACGTACTTGCATAAGCATTCACGTACATACATCCCTAAGTATTCGTGTACGTACTTACGTAAGTATTCACGTACGTACGTATGTACTTACATGAGTTGACGTACGTACATAAGTACGTACTTATGTAAGTATTCACGTACGTAGGTGTGTAGGTGAATACCTACAGTATATTCATATGTACATAAATACCTTAGTCCGCCTTGGGATACATTTGTCCTTAAGTAAGTACTTGATTGCTTGCTCTCATAAATGCATATGTACGTATTTATGTACAGTATGTACTTGTTTTGGAGGGAAGGGGGAGGGAGAGAAGGAGGGGGAAGGGAGGAGAAAGAGGGAGGGTGTGGTTTGTTTAAATTCAGTCACGTGATCGATCGGTGGTGGCTGATTGGTCGAGTAAATTTTCCCCAGAAAAATCCCTACTCGCTACGAAAGACACTTGGAAGGGAGCCAAATACAGCGTTTGTGAATCGTCCTTGAGGGGTGATCGTTAACTCTCGTACGACGTCGTGCGGCGCTGTCGCCCAGCAGCCGTTGGTGAATCCGGGGCCCGGGATTCACAAACAGCTGCTGGGCGACAGCGCCGCACGACGTCGTACGGGAGTCAACGATCACCCCTCAAGGGCGATTCACAAACGCTGTATTTGGCTCTCTTCCAAGTCGCTTCCGTAGCGAGCAGGGATTTTTCTGGGGAAAATTTACTCGACCAATCAGCAGGCACCGATCTATCACGTGACTGAATTTAAACAGACCACACCCTCCCCCATTCTCCTCCCTCCTCCTTCTCTCCCTCCCTCTTCCCACAAAACAAGTACATACTGTACACAAATAAGTACATATGCATTTACGCAAGTGATTACGTACGTACTCAAGGACAAATGTATTCCAAGGCGGACTAAGGTATTTACGTACATATGATTTTAAGTATTCACGTACGTACGTACGTACGTGAATACTTACATAAGTACATACTTATGTACGTACGTCAACTCATGTAAGCATGCACCTACGTACGTACGTGAATACTAACGTAAGTACGTACGTGAATACCTAGGGAAGTACGTACGTGAATACTTACGTATGTACGTACGTAGGTACGTGAATACTTGCGCAAGTACGTACGTACTTCCGTAAACACGTACATACGTGCGTACGTACATGAATGCGTTAGTACGTACATAGGTGCGTACGTAAATACGTGCATAGGGGTGTACATAAGTACGTATACATGTACGTATGTACTTAAGTACGTACATGGGTGCATTCGTAGGCATATACATACGTTCATATATAAACACATGAGTACGTACTTACGTACGTACATGCGTACGTACTTACGTACGTGAATACTTACGCAAGGACGTACGTATGTACTTCCATAAGCATGTATATACGGGCGTACTTAAGTACGTACATAGGTAAGTACATGAATTCGTTAGTACGTACAGTACATAGGTGTGTATGTAAATACGTGCATGGGTGTGTACGTAGGTACGTATATGGGTGCATAGGTAGGCACGTATATGCATAAACACAAATACATGCGTACGTAATTATGTATGTGGATGTGTACGTAAGTACATACGTAGATCCAGACGTATGTACACAGGTGCGTATGTAAGTACGGTACGTACATAGGTACGCGTACATTCCCTTCATGCCGCACATCTCACAGTTGTTTTGGTCGGGGGTCGTGTAATCGATACAATGTGCCTTTATTTCCGAATCACGATCCTGTAAGGGTGGTCTGGAGGACTCTTAGCGAAAGGGAGACGCTACGACAAAAAATGGCGGCCGACACAGTTCGTGCATGCCGGTGTAACGCCAAAAGGGAGCGGCGCGACCGGTAAGGGAGGCGCCAAGAGCGTGCGGCCGTTTGTGAATCCAGGCCCAGATTTGCCCAGTCCAATGGGCCACGTTTCCATTCGCTCAGCATTCAAGTCCCTGGAATCCTGGCCCTATCTGACATGCCAATAACTTTCACCACGTTCTGTAGCTTCACATAAACGTATCCAATAGAGTCAATCCGGACGCTGTCACGTTAAGAAGGGGTGCGAAATCCCTGATCATGCACTTCTCTATTCATCCAGCCAGCTCGATCTCTTGTCAGGTCCCTCGCCTCACCGACTTCCAGACCTCTCCTCCTCGCACACTCATTGACCATATCCCTCCACCTTCTCCTTGGCCTACCTCGCCTCCTCCCTCCTTCAAATTCGCGCATATGTACCTTTTTCACCACTCAGTTGTTATCCATTCTCTCCACGTGACCATTCTATATCAGTACACTCTCTTCGAGTCAGGTGTCCACAGACTTCCTCACTCCTCATCTTTCACGAATCACATTATTTTGTATCCTATCCACTCTCTGTACTCCACATACATTCTTCAGCAGTCCCAGCTCCACTGCTGTCACTCTTGACTTTTCATTTTCATGCCACACCATAGTCTTACACCCATATGTTAAAGTTGGCACTAACACTCCTTCATGTAAGCCTTGTGCAGCTACACCACTCAAGCCTCTGTTTCTTATCAAGGCCTTCATTGCACCAGCTACTTTCCTTCTTTGTGTCACTCTGCTTTCCACTTCTTTTGCACATTTTCCTCTCTTTTCTGTCACTGTAGTATTTGAACTCTCTCACCAATGCCAGTCTCTCTCCATTCACTGTAACATCGCACTGGGAGTCACGTTCTCTCAATAACCATCACTTTACTCTTTTCTACACTCACTCTCAAGGCACGACGCTCTCTCTCTTTCTCTCTCTCTCTCTCTCTCTCTCTCTCTCTCTCTCTCTCTCTCTCTCTCTCTCTCTCTCACACACACACACACACACACACACACACACACACACACACACACTCAGATATATATATATGGATAGATAGATAGATAGAGGTAGATGGACAGATAGATAAATATAGATATAGATATATAACATGGTATGATACTGACTGAAAAATGAGAGGTTAGCGATCACTTCGAAATCTACTAGTACACTCACTGAAGCCAGGAAGGCATTAATACTTGCATGGCTTTTTTTTTTTTTTTTTTAAGCCTGGAATTTTTGTTAGGACTCCATATTATAATTACAAATCATAATAGATAAATAGATTGATAGAGAGACAGATAGACAGCTCTATGCGAGCCTGGGAAAGGGAAATGATCTTGCAAATTATCTGAGGAAAAGCTGACGACAGATTAGAAAAGAGAGCTCAGAAGGAGGCTAGCGATTGAACCGACAGGTAGTGGAGAGAATGAACAAGAGAAGAGGGGCTCAACTAGACTTATTTATTATATTGTCTCTGTAAGACATACCCTGCTGAACTTAGATTTCTCTGAAGATAATAAATGAAGATCAACTCCTTGTATTCATCTTTAATTCCTACTACAAGAAATCGAGAGTGAGAACTAAACCACAAAACTTCTCTACAAGTAACTACAAAGTCCTTTTTGTGACATTTGGTAGCAGCGAACGTATACGAACCTCGTCTACGAATCAGCAGTGAATTCCTACAAAATATCAAGATTGAAAACAAAAAATACCTCTCACAACCGACAACTCACAACAAGCTCCTGACAGTATTCTCTCCAACCCCCCCTCCGTGTCCCCGATCATCATGCTGATGTAGAGGTGAAGAGGTCACAGGACGCCTTGCCAGTAGTTTAACTAAATACTGATACAAACAATCTTGCAATTTCTACGACGAACCAACGAACTACCGTCTACAATCAACTACAAGTAACAACTCCACGAGTCGTCTGTATAATCTACACGCACCTACAAGTACCGGCAGTCTTCATCCCACAACGAGTATATCACAAGAAAAAAGGACCGAGAATACATCAAGAAAGAAAAAACAAAACAAACAAACGAAGAGAGATTCGACTCACAACTCACAACCACCAGACCTCACCCTCCTCTCTCTGCTACATCCACCCAACCTCCACCGCTGATGCAGGAGTGAAGAGGTCAAGACGATGAAGCAAATACCAAGTCCATATTCACAACTCATCTTACTCACTTATCTTCACTCAAGTTACTCATCGCTACTCATTTACTCACGACAGCTACCAGTGTGGGAAGTCGACGTTACCATACGTGTTTGCTGACAGGACGCCAAGCCGTGTGTCTGACACCCCACAACACGTCAATCAACCCGTGAAGAACGACGCTATCACCACGTGCAACACCACTCACACCATTTCCACCACGGTAAAAATTAGTGAGTTACATAGTTACTTCATTTATACGATACACAGTGATAGACAACACATTTTGCACAAACATATAAAACCTGCTGTATAGTTACAACTTAAATACATATACCTACTTCAATTATCTTCATAATTCAATCATTAAATACTTGCACCAACAATAAATATTCTACACTGTATATATTCATTCATTTATTATAACATTTACTACCATCGAGTGTTACCATTTATACCTACATAAAATACGTGTTTCATACATACAGCTATACATTATTACATCTACAAAGTGATAAAGAAAATATACCATCACAGTTACTCAGTGAGCGATTAAAAGAACTGTATTAAACATTTATTAATTAAAGCTACCTAGTGGAAACATATAAATTAAGTTACAAGGAAAACCAGAAAAAAAAAAATGGCCAACACAAATGACGTTAGCAAGAATGAACATCTTCAACACAATCGTGAAGACAATGATTTCCACACAGTGCTGACACATATATTGCCCATGATAGGTACAAGTGAACAACAAGTCAGTGTATATAGTTAATACTATATATAGTGTATATCAGTGTATATAGTTAATACTGTATATAGTGTATATATATTTTTTTTATATAAAATAACAAAATATGGGGCTATATAATATCATTTTCAGTAATATCTGTGCAATATAAACTAAACCTTAAAAAAGGGTCCCTAGGAAATTAGCCAGCAATTATGCAGCCATGAACAACACAGAAAAAGCGTTGACAAACGAAGAAAAACAAACTATAGAGAATCAGTACATACAAAAAAAAAAAAGAAAAAAAAAGAAAAAGAAATAGAGTAAGATCACATAACAAACAAATGAAAATAAGTGTAAGTGTTACTACAAATGCCAAAATACCACATAAACTACAAACAAACAAGCAAATTGTTGTCTCCACAAGCTAGTGGCATGGCACATCATATCATCGACCGCAGGATGATCGGATTCAATGTCAGGACTGCAATTATTACAATTATGTAACTACAAACGATATGTAACAATTATGTAACGACAAACGATTGCATTATGTTACACTTGCTACAATTATGTAACAACAAACAATATGTAACAATTATGTAATAGTTGCATTAACAAGATGTAACTTTTATGTAACTTTAACTGCAATTATGTAACTACAAACAATATGTAACAATTATGTAACAGTTGCATTAACAAAATGTAACTACAATTATAAGGCCAACACAATTATGCATTACCACAATATTATGTAACAATTCATAAAATGTTACAATTATGTATTACCACAATGTTACTACAATATTATGTCATACAGTTATACCACAATTCTGTATTACCAGACTCATACAAGTTAGGTGAAATATTAGACATTACTAAAAGGATAACTCAATATGTAATGTAATAACCTAGCAGTATTACCATTGCACAATTATATGCGTATGTCTGTTATACATACACATCTTACAATATGTCATACAACAACCATTGCATTTATTCAAATATGTATACAACTTGTTTAAAATGTAATATTACTTGATCATTGCAATTTACTATGAATATTATATGTATACAATATTATAATCAATATTATGTACTAATAGTTTAGCATATGTCAATGATAATTGCTGTCGGAGGACCTTCAGCGGCGCGGCCGAGCATATGTTAGGACTCCATATTATAATTACAAATCATAACAGGTAAGTAGATAAATAGATTGATAGAGAGACAGACAGAAGCAGGAAGTCAGATGATGAGAAGGTACTGTGTCTGCGAGAATCGAGCAATGCTAAACATGCTTACACACTCTTAACTCAAGGAATGCTTTATAGGCACACGACAGTGCCTCGTGACCATACACACACATACACACATACTCACACACAGGCTTCTAGAACTTTCCAACCACAGTGTAACACACGTGACACGACCCCTGCTACACCAGAATTTAGGAAGCAGAGGCAGAAGGAGACAGGCCATAGAATCGGCAGGTAGTAGGGAGAAAGGCTTAGGAACTTGGAAGAGAGAGAGAGAGAGAGAGAGAGAGAGAGAGAGAGAGAGCGAGACAGGGAGGTAGCAGGCGGCACTCTACTTAACTTCACTCGTGTGTGAGAGACTTTGTTAATATTTCCAAGACAAATAAAAATAGTCCCATACTCATCTTTACCTCTCCTGTCATTGCATGGCAAATGGGAACGAAGATTATCTACTTACAAAGTTACTCACGTATAACAACCGCTCGTCCACAAGTTCAATATATATATAACTTCTCTACAAGTAATCACAAAGTTCTTTTTGTGACATTTTGCCCATTTTTCTGTACCTGAATCGTATCATACCGTACTTCGAGGAAAATATTGCACTGTAATTCCTTCCATACAGTACATTTTGTCTGAGTATCAACTGTACCGTGCCGTACTTCGTACCATACCATACCGTAATGCCGGCCTTGCCCACTCCACCCATTTGCCCCATCAAGTATGCGCACTCCACCAGTCCATCCCATCCACTCTGCCATCCCTGCCTGTCCGCCCACCTGTTCATCAACCCACCCAGCATATCCACCCTTCCTACCTTGCCTACCCATCTCACCCAGCTAGTCTTCCCCACCAATCCTCCCCATTGACCCTGCCCACTCATCTTATCCACCCCACCCACCCTGCCTATCCTTCCTATCTACCTTACTGACCCTAACTATCCGTTCACCAACTTACCCATCCGACCCCCAGGATTGAACCAGAAACAGAATGGCTTCCAAGTTCACACACACACACACACACACACACACACACTTACACACTTACTTACTTACTTAAATAAAGCTGTCCTTCTGCTACAGAAGACGGCGGCTACTACAGTATACTCACTGTGATGGTATGTTTCTCAGTCTTTGGTGCCAACGTGTGTAGCAGTGCAAACCAATTCTGGATCCGCAAACCTGGCCACACAGTTGGCGTGTTAAGTCCGGGTTGCTGGGAGAAATCTGTTTTGGTTGTACCTCTGTTGTCTATGCTCTTCTCTGGCCAGGTTCCGAGCTTCTTCTTGATGAAAGGTTCCTACTTTGCAGAGGGCTCGCCATTGTTTTCTGTTAGAGGCATTGGTTTCAAAATCTTTTGGTATGATGTTGCATTTTTTCAGGGATGTCCTTTTATGATCTTTTTATCTCTTCTTCTGTCCCCCCTGGGCTGCGACGTGCTGCAGGGAGTTGACCATACTGAACCTGGCGGGGAAGGCGGTGCTCAGGCATACGGGACACGTGTCCCGCCCGTCTGAGCTGTTTCTTTGCCAGCATGGTTTCTATGTTGGTTGACTTTACCCGTTGAAGAATTTGTGTGAGGGACTTTATCCTCCCAAGTGAATCCTAGGGTGCCCTGTAAGCATCGGATGTGAAAAGACACAAGCTGTTTGATGTGATGCTGGTGAGCAGTCCAGGATTCAGCACCGTATAAGAGGGTGAAAAGGCATACAGCTGTATAAAGTGATACCTTTGTCTCGATTCTCAATTTCGTGTTTTCAAAGACTATGGATCTGAGACGCCCCCAAAAGGCTGAGGCGTGATTGATTCGTGCAAGGACTTCTGCATTAATGTTATGTTTATTACTTCCAAGGTAGGTAAAAAAAAACTCCACCTGTTTTACAATTTCGCCATTTATCTAATATGCAACAGGCTCTGCTGTATTTTTTCTTTCAGATACTGTTTCTGTTTTATTGACCTTCACACACACACACACACACACACACACACACACACAGATCCTAGCTGCGGTGCCTTCATTGTAAAGTTTTCGGTCTCTGCTATTGCGTCTTTGTCAGGGGGAGATAAGCTGATATTCTTTCGTTGATCCTTTGGGTACAGTTTAACCCTTCAGTATGATGACAGCCTTTTCACTTATTCCTGCTACAGTCAGATGATTTTTATTCAGCTTGAGGAAGATCCATCATGCAGCCAAAGGGTTTGAAACAATCTTTATTGACCTCATAAAACGATGACCACTTTGCATGTTATTGTTGTGACCACCAGAAAATCATATCAAACTGAGATGAGATTTTTCACAGTGATGGGGGTTAATGAACTTGATCGATGCATTACAAACTTTGGTATAATGGTGTACAACCCAACCGCTCCAAGAATATCTCAGTTGTACAAAAACGTCCGTATTTGCCAAAATGAAACACATATAGTGTGTCAACAGCAGCAAAAAAGATAATCGATGTTATTCAAAACCCTGTATTAGTTTTATGTTATCTGAACAAATTCGTTTCTTCTGCGGGCTGAGTAGAGCGTTACGTCAGACCAAGATTGAGAGACCTACAGGTTAACTCACTTCGCGCCTAAAACGCGACCATTCGTGCGCATGACGTCACAGGGCCCCCTCCGCCGGCGTGAACTGCACAGATGAAGGCGGGAATTTCCTCATCACTCTACTAAACATTTGATTTGGTCTCCACAGCGAACAGTTACAGTGAAGTATGCCGAGTAATTGTGCAGTGTTTGGCTGTAACTCCAGCTAGAGAGAGAGAGAAAAAAAATATTCCATTAATTTCCACCATTTCCCCAAAATTGATGATGTAAGAAGCAAGTGGGTTCATCTCTGCAAGAGAGGTGACAGAACTGATCCAAGCACGGCACGGATATGCAGTCTCTACTTCGAAGATTCTGCAATTCAAAGAAATCTTCAGTATGTGCTGCTTGGCCTTCCACTACCAAAAGGCCATGTAAGGTTAAAGGATGACACAGTTCCAACCCTTCTGCTACCACTGTCAAATCAAGGTAAGCCTGCTTGATGTCCCTGACTTTTTTCCTTTTTTTTTTTTTGTTAGCCCACCGGTATATTAGTTAGCCTACCAATGTATTTGTCTACAGGTAATTTAGGTATCCTGACAGTATAATAACAAGCCTACCAGTGCAAGGTTCATAAGAATATATTGTGGTATCAAGACAATATTGGTGGAGAAAGTGTTGAAGTTAGGTACTGTTGACGGGCAGTGCAGTGGCATCTTTTTTAAAAGTTAACCTGGGTACTACCAAATTGTTCTTAGCTTGGCAAAGCTCTACTCTTAATGAAGGGGTTATTGAAGACTGTAACTAATCCCTCAAGTTTGCAGTCTCTCATGTGAACGACTACAAAAATGGAATAGAAGATACGCTACTGTAGTGAAGGGATTAAAGAAGAAGCAATGTATTCTTGATAAGAGAGGAAGAGGTGAGCTGTGTGAATGGTGTACTGTACCTGTAGCCTATAACTGAAACTGTTTCACTGTTTAGCAAAAATACTGACTGCTATGCGACGCATTATGTTAGTAAAGGTAAGTTATTTCAGAAAGTATACGGTATTACAGTGCAGGTTACAAGAATTTTATTTACTGTCTCTGTCATTCAGCTTAAAATTTTTAAAATTGATTTATTGAACACTTCATTGCTGTGTCATTAAAGCAAACTGATAACCTTGGTAGCTTTTCACAACACTAAAAAAAGTACCAATGCACATTTCATTTAAAATAATCTGACTCTGCAGGTGATGAAAAATGACATGATACTACAACATTTGCTGCTCATCTTTCATGAGAATGAAGGCTATATTACAAGCTCTTAACATTACTGTAATCCCATTGTATGCAGTACAGTATAATAAGAACTGTTATTACTGCATAGGTATGCATTTTCGCATAAATACTGATAAATCATCTAGAGGTGTCATGCGTGCTGCAGCCGGGCACTTGAATTATTTGTATTCCCGATCATATTTTACCAAGAAATAGTTGGATTTTTTATTTGTTTTTATACTGCTAGAAAGCTGAGACTTTGTAGAACACGATGGAAGGTAAATGAAAGTGATATTCCATAAAATAAAATAATTCTGACGAGTAACAATTGAAAGAGCACAAAAATGCCCTGGTGTCTTTTACTTTCCTGATCATATTTCACCATGAAATATTTGTATTTTCAGAGTTGTTCTTATGTCATTATAAAGGGGAGAATTAGTAGAACATGACAAAAGAAAAGAGAAATTGATATTGTATAAAATAAAAGTTTCGGCGATTATAATTTGAAAGAGGGCATAAGAATCCATCCTTACACACGATTTGTCTCCTTTCTTTTCATTTTTTAAACACGAAATAATTGTTTTTTCGGATCTGTTTTTATACCATGAGAAGGATGAGACTTTGTAGAACACAATGCAAGAAACACGAAAATCATATCGCATAAATTAAAAATAGTTCTTATTAAGAGTCACTCATACAAACTCAGTGGACTGGCCGAGGTGAGGGGGCTCTGTGACGTCATCACAGCCCAGCTGGATGCGCGCGAGTTAACCTGTAGGTCTCTCAATCTTGTGTCAGACAAACCTGATATGTATCATTTGGAAATAGGCTAGTAAAGATGATGATGATGATCTCCCTTTATCCTCTGGTCCCACTTTAGCGGGCCAGAGTTATCCCATTGAACCTGCAACTCGGATGATTTCAGGGTAAAGTGAAGACTGGGTACCATCCTCTGATGCTCATTGGAGGCACATTATCTAACCTCATGCCAATATGCATTTTCATATATCACGTAACTATTCATATGATTTCAGGAGGTTGACTTATACAGCTTCCTTATTAACATATTTTCTCATATACTACGCTAGTATTCTTATCGTAGGAGGCTTACGATCATATTGTTCTTGTCAGAGGCTTTATTAATAATGCACGTGATCATTTAATCATAGCAGAAGGATTACTAACACGGCTGCTTTTCGAGTTATTTCATTATATAGCACGTTAATCCTTTTGTTATCAGAAGAGGCTCACTACCTTCTCTTTCCTACAAGTGCATTTCTCTAAATGCCACGTTAATAATCTCGTCAGTAAAGGAAGCTCACTCAAGTTTCTTTATTTTAACTTAGCCCAGATTTCGTCCTCTTGCAGTTTCCTTCACGTAGCTCAGTGGCAGGAAAAGACAATACTACGGCTCTTCATCCTTTCCATAGTACTTCTTCGTCACAAGCTTTATATTCTACTGTTAATTTATTGTTACAACTCAGAATTATATAAGATTTCAGTTTTAGCTTAGGTTAAATTAAAAACAGTATTTTAGCTTAGGTTAAATTTAAAGCAGTATTATACTTCATCTCAGCTATTTCTTCATAAGTTGTTAGTACTCATGTCATTACATGAGATTCACCGACATGTCTTTCATAAAGGTAAGTATTTATAATGGACACAATAGAATTATCGTCATATTGGGAAGCTTTAATTGCTAACACTTCTTTGCCAGCTTGTGTTTTCATAATGGAAGTTAATATTCTTGTCATCAGCGGACGATCACTAGCACATTTTTCTTGTTAGTCAATTCTATCTATCTATCTATCTATAGCCCGACGCCCTAATCCCGCAAAGGGTGGCCGCAGACAAAACGCCTCCAAGTCACTCTGTCACCCACCATTTGACTCCCCCCCCCAACTCACCCCCCCCTCCCTCATATACCTCTCAACTCCATCCCTCCACCTCATCCTCGGTCTACCCCTCCCTCTCCCTCCCTCCACCTCACCTACATACACCCTCTTAGTCAGTCTTTCATTCTCCATCCTCTCCACATGTCCAAACCACCTCAGTGTATTTCTCCTAATCTTTTCAACCACATCCACATCTACCCCACAACGTTCCTTCACTTCTTCATTCGTCAACCTGTCCCTCCATGTCACTCCACATGCTCCTCTCAAGTAACTCATTTCCACTGCTCTCACTCTTGACTTGTTCCCCTCTTGCAAGGTCCACGCCTCGCTTCCATACGTCAGGGTAGGGATCACAATACCATCATGCAGTGACTTCTGAGGTTCCAGACTCACCTCCCTATTTCTCATCACTGCTTTCAGTGTGCCAACAACCTTCCTTCCCTGCTGTACCCTTTCACGTACTTCATCCCCCAAAGTTCCATCCTTACTCATCACACTACCCAAGTACTTGAATGCACTCACATTCTCCATATCCTCACCATCCAACCTCACTGCACACTCTGTGACTTCATTCCTCTCAAACACCATAACTTTACTTTTGTTTACATTAACTTTCAGCTTCCTCCTCCTACACACTGTCCCAAATTCATTCACCAAACCTTGCAACTCCCATTCATCTTCACTCAACAATACTGTATCATCAGCAAACAGCAACACCGGAAGCTTCCAAATCTCACCCTCATTCATTAGGGCCACCCCGACATCCACTGCCCTACCTTGTACCTCCTTTACGACCCCATCCATATATATATTAAACAGCCATGGAGACATTACACACCCCTGTTTCAGTCCCACATTGAGATCAAAGAACTCACTCAGCTCTCCATCCACTCGCACCGTAGCCCTAGCTCCCTCGTACATACTCTTCACAGCACTCAACAATTTCCCCTCCACTCCATATATTCTTAATACCTTCCACATACCTTTCCTATCTATTCTGTCATAAGCTTTCTCCAAGTCCATGAAGGCAGCGTACACTTTCCTTCCCTTCTCTAGATACTTCTCCACTAAACATCTTAGAACAAATATCTGATCTACACACCCTTTTCCCTTCCTAAATCCCCCCTTGTTCTTCTCCAACTAGCTCCTCTGTCATATGCCTAACCCTATCAATGAGTATTCTACCATATATTTTACCAGTCACACTAAGAAGGCAAATACCCCTATGGTTACCACATACTTTCTCTCTCCCTTTTCCTTTGTACAGAGGAACAATTATACCCTGATTTCCAGTCCTCTGGAACCCTTCCCTCTTCCCAAGCCAATCTACACAACTTCCATATCCACTCCACAACAATCTCACCCCCATACCTAAGCATTTCACCACACACTCCATCAATTCCTGGGGCCTTTCCCAGCTTAATCTTCTTCATCGCTTCCACTACTTCCGACCTACTGATCTCTTCCTGCCTCCTCTCATCTCTTCTTCTCCCAGCCATTCCCCAACCACTTATACTCACACTGCTCTCACTCTCTACCTTCAACAAATCCTCAAAGTGCTCCTTCCATCTCCTCAATTTCTCTCTCTTCTCCACCAACAATCTATTATTCCTATCTTTCACTCCCCTACTATTTCCCCTTTCACACTGCCTTACTTTCTTTACCTCCTTCCAAAACAATTTCTTACTCTCCCTCCATTTCACACTCAGATTCCTCCCAAACTCTTCATCCACTTTCTTCTTACTCTCCTTCACCAGTCTCTTAACCTCCCTTCTCCTGCTCACATATACCTCTCTCTTCTCTCTCTCATCTTCTCCCCTACCTCTACTCGCCAACCATTCACCATATGCCTTCTTCTTTTGTTCCACAGCTCGTTTCACCTCATCATTCCACCATGCTGTCCCTTGCACACCCTTGCATCTCCTCCTCACTCCACAAACCACCTCACACGCTGCGCTTATCTCTTCCGTGAATATCTTACATACGTCTTCCACCCCTTCCATCCGCTCTAGCTCATACCTTTTTTTTTTGATAACTTGTGCATACTCTCACTGGTACAGTCGGCCTAAGAAGTGACGGCGGAATATCCAGAAATTTTCGGTCAGCGATAGTGCACAGACTCTTGCTTATATCTCGACGAGGTGAAACCAAATACGTAAAATTGTTACAAAAAACATTAAATCAATGCTAAAGTACCTGTATATTTCAAAGTTGTAGGAAGTAGTTCGTTAGTTACGATACTAGGAAATCCTAAACGGAACTAATTGAAATTTCACAACTATCGCTCAGGGACAGTCAGGAATAATTTGTGGAGTTCAAGTCTATTATGGTAACGCGCAATAATTTTATAGTAACGTAAGACTGAACAAAAGGGAGCTTCAATAAACAATTAAAATTAATAATTATTATTTATAAAATAATTTCCATTACAATACTAGGAAATAATTTAAAGTCATTCATTTCCGTTTCCAATGTCTCCATGGACGACGACAGAAAGCGGGAAGGCGGCGCAAGCCAGTAAGCTATTTTAAATGTTTCGATCAACACGCACGAAAGGAGATAACATTTACTCAAAGATATGAAGTTATTACACTGCCTTTGGCCAGTTTTCCATCAAGAAAAATCTCTGGATTATTTAATTTATGCCAGAGGGCTATCGGTGAAAGAAGTATATATATAAAAAAAAAAAAAAAACGAAATTTCCCTAGAGTCCGAGCTCCTTGCAGAATGCTAACTTCTGTCGTAGTCTGATATCCTCAGTGCATAATCGATTAGCAAGAGTAATAAAATGCAGAGGTTCATAAACAAATCATTGAGTTCAAAACTTCCAAATCTACATTTTCTGTTCAGCTGGACATTACAGTTTATTTAAAAAGACAGATATTAAGGTTGAAAGATGGAGTAAAGAGTGCGTGCATTTGCACTGCAAGAGCTTATGACCTCATGTTTTGGTCCAGTTGATTGCCTAGTGTAAGAGAAAAAGGCAGAATCTGTCATACCTCCTTACAAGTAAAAATAATTTTGCATCAGTTGGGAATAAAGTTGCTAATTATAATTATTATTGGCGAGAGAAAGACGGAATAAAAGGCAGTACGGTCTTGCTGCTACCGCAGGTAGGGCATCATTACGAATAATAATTTCATTGTTATGGCATCCTTATTGTTGCTGTATCATCACCATGTGGAGAGGATGGAGGGTGAAAGACTGACGAAGAGAGTGTATGTGAGTGAGGTGGAGGGGGAAAGAGGGAGGGGGAGGCCGAGGATGAGATGGAGAGATGGGGTGGAGAGGTATATGAGAGAGGGGGGTGTGAGTTGGGAGCAGGGGAGTGAAATGGCGGGGGACAGGGCGACTTGGAGGCGATTTGTTTGTGGCCACCCCAAACGGGATTGAGGCGTCTGGCAATAGATAGATAGATAGATAGATCATCACCATAGCATTTGAAAATAAAGCAGTGTATTACAGTCACTAGAATTTTCCTTAACTGGTCTTCAAAACTGGAGCATCTGTATATGAAAACATGGCACACAAATAAGGAACACGGAGTTATAGGCCTACTACCACCACGCGCGGATTAATACATTTCACATTCATTCAAATCGGGAAAGGTAACTATATAAGTGTTAACTTCTAATGTATCACTGCTTCCTGTTATTCATTTTACATCATTCTTAGCGTGGTCATTTTTTATTTGATATGACGTGATGAAGGCATTTAATATTTACCTTATATTCACTGTTTCATTGAAAGTATGGCACTGCAGAGTGACCGAAGCAATCTGAAACTCTGCCATCACTTCTTGGGGCGACTGTACGTGTGCATGAAAGTGTGTCTGTATACAGTATATGCATGGAAGTGTGTGTGTGTGTGTGTGTTTGTGTGTGTGTGTGTGTTTGTGTGTGTGTATATATATATATACATATATATATATATATATATATATATATATATATATATATATATATATATATATATATATACGGCCTTAATGACCAGGGGTTTGGCCCCAATGGTCGATAGGCCAGAATAATTAAAAAAAAAAAAAATACCAGCATCTCCATCTCCCCTTACCAGTTGCATTCTTCATTTGAAACGTAAATATTCCGTGTAACTTATCTCGTCATTACGTGAGGTCCAGTTTTGAGTAAATTGTCTGATGGTAGAAAAAGAAAATCTAATGAAAATAATTATAATGAAAGAAAAAGGAGCTATTATTGCTAACCACATCACTCAGGGAGATCTGTAAAATTATTTGACAAAAACAAAAATGTAATTATAATAAAAAGGGTGTCACTGTACCCTAGGAGTTAATGGAGAAAGTGTCTAACCAGTTCGTTACTAGAGGTCATTTTTAAGCCGCATAATATAGGCTGGTACATGAAAAAACAAATTAATTATAAGTCATGGCAGTGGAAGGGTTGATGCAATGTGTATCGGCACAATAAAAATCTATCAAATGCAAGAGAATAAGATGCTACATGCAAAATTAGTTGCAAAGGAAAAGGTGCTAGGATGGCCACTAAATTCCGCATGAGCACAAGACTCTCTTTCATTTCTCAAAGAGGAGAAGTACTTCTTAGATTTTTGGTCGTCAAGAACTCAAATTCCTTGCCTCGTGGGCCTGGGACACTTTCTAGCACTTCTTCCATAGCAATTTAGTTTGCATATGTTATCTTAATATACTCGTGCAAGTTAGTAGACATTTTCAACGTCGATGAAATTTGCATTAATACCCGAAATATTAACGTGTCATATGCGGGAAGAGGTACTAGGGAGTTTCTGAACCCAGCAAAAATATGGCGCTGGGAACACTACTGCTGGAAGCGAAAATAAAAGGAACTGGTCAACCTTGATGTACGCGTTCAGTCCCCGTCGATAATTTCCTTTCACGTGTGAGGTTCTAGTCAAATGAAGCAAGATTCCAGCCCATTGGTCTACTGATGACAAATTTAATGCAGTCCCTGTTGGTTCTTATGACTACGCATACGGACTTCTTAATTCCCTAATTCTTGGAAAGTAGTCAATATCCACCCAGTTCCGAAGAAAGGAAGTTCCTCTGACCCTCTGACTCCAGACCGAGAGCTATCACATCTCTTGGTAAAGTATTTGAGATTGTAATTAATAAGCACACTGTTAAACAACTTGAATCTAACAACATAATTAATGACAGACAGTATGGCTTTCGCCACGAAAGATCCACTTTTGATATACTCAGTCTCGTGACTTATACCATATATCAGTCAATGACTAATATGGGGAAACCCATGCAGTAACCCCATGATATTTCTAAAGCTTTTGAAAGAGTGTGACACCGTTCGCTGCCATCTAAACTCCTTTGCTAAGGCCTATCATCTTTTGTTCCACTGATTTCCTCATATCTCAGCCACAGAAGTATCAGAGTAAAAGTAGATGATGTATATTCCATTTTTCCACTGGATTAATGCCAGCTTGCCACAAGGATCAGTCCTGGCTTCAACCCTATTCCTAATTAATATTAATTATCTCTTCTTTGTCACCCATAATCCCATTTACTCATATGCAGAAGACTCTACACTTTTGCAATTCATTCACATTTAAACACCCATTCACAAAGTTTAACATAATTATCTAACTCACAACTCAGTACAGCAATCTCCATAAATCAAAACTTATCTAAGATCACTGAATGGGGACAAAATAACATTGTCTCATTTAACGCTAGGAAAACCACATATCTACAGTTTACTTATTGACAGATATTCCCTGATTCCTATATTACCTTCAGTGCTACTAATATTCCTTCCTCTTAAAGCATTGCAATTTTCGGCGTTTCACTTAACAGTACCCTCAGCTGGATCTCTCATGTTAGACCGCTTGCTAAAATCACTTTAAAGAAACTAGGATCATTGTATAGAATCCGTAACTTCTTCAGTGATGAGCAGTTAGCTATAACTTGCAAACTTGTGCGCTCTCAGCTGGAATATTGCTCACTCTTGTGTAGTGGTTGTGGGGAGGTTGCACTAAAACAACAGGCCAAAATTCAGAACGAAACTATTAGACTTGATAATAACCCTGCTATAACAAATGAACTACCTTCGCTGCAGGTAAGGAATGCTGCCTCCCTTGCATTATTTTCCAGGCACTTTTATGGTAAATGCTCAGACGTAGTTGCACCCACTGTGCCACCCCTCCACTCCTTCCCCCGCGCTACATGGGCATGTGGTAGCTCATGACTGGACTGTCACACTGCGTTATTGTAGAACTTCTGCCTGTCAGATTTTTATTTATTTGCCTGACTGCAGCTCTTTGGAACTCGCTTCCCCAAACTGGTTTCCCGCCAGACTTCAACCTACGACTGTTCAAGTCCAGCTGTTACAATTTTTTTATGAATGGAGGACGTCTGCTACCTTGCGTATGGATTTTTTTTATTCTTTTGTTTTTCCTTCCTCTATTCATCTTCTGTAAATACATATGTATGTATATATATATATATATATATATATATATATATATATATATATATATATATATATATATTGTAAAGGTAATGTGAGGTAGGAATTGAAGCATAAAATTATTCGGAATAGAGCTGAGCAATAACTTTTTTCTCTCTCATTCCAAACTTGCTCTGTGGCCCGAGGTGTATGGTGCTCTAAGCCTCAGTGTGGACCAAGTTTGAAGCCTGGATTGTCCATGAACATGTCGGAAGTTCTAAAGCGCTCAGGTCCCGGAGCCTGGAAGTTTAATAAGGGGATCTTGGTGACTTTGAGCAAATGTGAGTATGCTTGGTTGGTGTGGGTGTTCTTGGATAAGCGTGGTTGTGAATGAATAGTTTTGCATGTGCCTGGTTAAGCTTTCATGCTGCTGTAGGTGTGAGTGTCTGAAATGTATGCATTTTTAGAGGCTGGAAGATTGCTCTGCACGGTTGTGGGTCAGTACAATGGGAACTGCAGACCTGGGGAATAAAGGTGTGTTATCATTTGAATGTCCGTCAGTACTGTAAATTGATAAGATGGTAATGATGCACATTCAATGAAATTTGGTCCTGGTCGGACCAACATTCCAGCATCCTTTCAGTATTATACACTATGTGATTAGCAGTCATTTGCGTTCGAGTGAATGAGTATGGGGCCCAGCTTGAGGCAATAGTTTTTGTCAGATGAAATGCAAACTACAAGGCATGATTTCAGGCTTACCTACTTGTAATCAATCTCACGACTCTGCAGTTAAACAGCTCTAAGGATTGGCAAGTGATACAAGACAAAACCTCCAGCAGTATACGTTCTCACAAACATTACTGCAGGCGTTCAGTCGTCATCAACACTACAGAACTATAACAAAAATTGTTATCTGACTGGATGATTTATGAGCTGCTGTCAGCAAGCAATACTCTTTATAACTGACTCACGTTAATTCCTCAAGGCTGTTTCACAGTGGGATATTTCTGCATAAATCTTAAATGTTACAAAATTTCTCTCTTCATCAGCTCTATTATCTGTCGATGTTGGAGTTCCAAAGTTGATCTGAAACATTAAATAGTGGCAGACATCATAAGCAATTATTTATAGAAGTCAAGTGAAACTCTTCCCTTTATGTCAGATATATGACCAACATTACAATATTTTCCTGGGTCTTTTATTCTTTGTAGATTAAAAATATCAGGTATTTAATTGCGATACTTAAGTACATTAATGTCCTAATTTATTAATCATTTCGATGTTTTCCTCTCCTGGGCATTGGTTTTTCATAAATCTCTTCCTCCTCCCTCTTTTCGAATCACCACTGCAGCAGTTGTTTTGTTTTTCTCCGTCAGGCTCATTTTCATCGCAATAGAATGAGAATCCAGTTGCCTGGTCTATATCTGCCATGAATTCTTTATGATTTATGCGAATGTAAATACATTCCACGAATGCATGGCTCGTGTGCATTGAGTATGATGGTATCCTTTAGTGTCCACACAGATTTTGTGGACAGTAGATAGAAAATATAGGGATAATGATCCGAGCTTTACAGTGTCTTTAATTGATCTGGCACAAAAAAAAGGGGCAATAATTATGCAACTTTTTACAGTAACTTTAAAGGATTGGTGGCATTGTCCTTTCATCATTCCTTGCACCGCACCGATGCACTGGTGTTGCGAAGTGTGGGAGGTCACCCAGCTGATCTGCTTCATGATATTCAGGTTCCCAGAAGAGTTCACAGGCAGGGTTGGTGGTAAAGTACAGAATGGCAAAGCAAGATCAATGGTGAGGCTGAAAGGGGCGTAAGTAGGAATGGTGATGAGGTAAGGAGAGGCAGAGACAGGATAGGTGATTAAGCAGGAGGAAGCAGAGGCCGGATTAGTGCTTAGGAATGGGTAGGCAGAGGCAGGCCTGGTGGTGACGTGGGGACAAGCAGAGGCAGGATCGGTGGTGAGATAGGAACAGGAAGAGGCAGGATTGACGGTGAGGCAAGGAGAGGCAGAGGAAGGATCTGTGGTGAGGTGGGGATAGGGAGAGGCAGGACTGATGATGAAGCTGGCAGAGACGGACTCTGGTGGTGAGTCAGACAGAGGTGAACGCTGGTGGTGAGGCAGACGAAGGTAAACTCTGGTAGCAAGGCAGGGACGGGCAAAGGCAGGCTTAGCGGTAAGGCAATAAAATGTGGAGGCAAGGGCAGCGTGGGGAAGGGAGAGGAGAAGCGAGAATATAAATATAAAGAAATATAGGGAAGAAATAATGTTGGGGAAAGGAAGAGAGAAATGGGAGAGAAGACAATCCTGTGGAGGAATGGGGGGAAGGAATATAAGAGAGTGTGGGAGGGAGAAAATGGAGGGAGCAGAGAGTAGTTTCGTAGAAGAATGGAGGACAGGAGGGAGGAAATGAATGAAGATAAGGGGGGGTGAGGAAAGAAAAGGAGAGGAAAACAATACTGTGAAGAACAAAGGGAGGGAGGGATGGAAGGAGGGAGGAAGAGAGGAGGTATGGCAGGAATGTTGCAGAGAGAAGGAAAGGACACTAAAGCAATCTTTCAGATGAATGGAGGGCGGAAGGGAGGGGGAGAAGGAATGCAAGATTATAAGGTGAATAAAGAGAACAGAAGATAAAAGGAAGGAAAGGGAGAGGCAGGCAATCTTGCGGAGGAATGGAGGGAGGAAGGAATGAAGGTAATCCTATCAGAGCTTCATATTGACCCTTGACCACCGCCGCCTTTGTCACTTTCCTCTCACTTTCATCTCCTTTTCAATATCTTTCATCTCCTTTTCAATACCTTTCATCTCACTTTCGCTTTCTCTCCCTCCTATTTTATCATTTTTATGCTACTTTCGCTAGCTTTCATTTTCATCCCTCTATATCACTGTAGATAGCTTTCACCCTCATTTTTTTTTAACTTTCACTTCCTTTTCACTTGTTCTACTTCCCATCCTAACTCTTTACATGTCACCGTCACTAGTACATCATCTCTGTCTAATCATCCTTGTCTCACTTTCGAATAATTTCAATTTCACTTGCATATTTTGACTGAGGCCCATCTTACCTCTGCCATTTTCTTCTGTCTCTCGCTAAGCTTCCGTCTCTCGTCACAGCTTTCACTAGGCACCCGTTTCATCTTCATCCTTTTCCCTAACCAGACATTGAAAAAAAAAAAAAATAGAAGTTCATCAAACACCTATACAATCACCCTGTTTCCTGCCTCAGAGGGGCTTGGCAGTGTGTCCGAGCGTCTCAGAGCAGCCATTGCCAGCCTGATGAGCCTGGTTTAGTGTACTAAAGTTAAGGCCTTGTGCGTTTTCAAGCACATGTTGCTGTGAAAAAAAGATGCCGATAATAATAATAATAATAAAGATAATAGTAATACTGGAATAATACAGTACAAAAAATGATGATGATGATGGTGATAATAATAATAATAATAATAATAATAATAATAATAATGATAATAATTACTATTATTATTATTATTATCATTGTTATTTTTATTGTTATTATTATTATTATTATTATTATTATTATTATTATCATCATCATCATATCATCATCATCATCATCATCATCACCATCATCAGTTTCTCAAGGCATCCACGTCACCTTCAATGCACTCAGTAAGGACCTGCCTCACCTTCACCATTTGCACTAAGGATCACCTTGTTCCTCATGTTTCGCTCCCCTCCCCCCCAGCATAGTCCCTTTCACTTCAAGCACCTCGCTGGATTGCAGTACAGAATATTCATAGTTAATTGTTACTACTATCCCACAATTCTACACTATTAAGCTTTAGAGAGTCGCCTAGTAGTGAAAGATTTGTTGAAGGCTATATCCTAATCTCGTGAATTGTAAATCTTTTCAAAAATAGATAAAATTAACTGGGATTAGGAAGAATTTAATATCACAGACGTCATCGCATGGGAGAAAAGGTTAATGGTGTTATTCATTTCCTTACTGAACTTTTTCAAAGGGCACTTATTTCTTCTTACACTCCAATTACTTGCTTAGCACATTTCCTTTCATTAACGTGTATTTCAATCATCTGCAGTTACGAATATATCCTCGGTAGGTTTGTACTTTCTGTCTCAAACTCAGCCATCGTCCTGATATTCTTTTCTTCTACTGCATGGATGGGAGGATCCAGAGACAGGAATAGGAGAGCATGAAAGCTAAAGAAGTATCTGACAAAGCGCACAGTGAAATGGGTCACACATCCAATCACCCATCATTCAGGCCTTCGAAATTCCCGGCTACATCACTGATGCCAAACGATCCACACATGACTTTTCATTGCAAGGGTTGTGAGATACAGCCATTCTGTCAAATATCAGTTATTAAACGGAATGTAAATTTACCTTGTTCATACCGTCATGTTCATTTCTGTTTTCGCTCATTCTTTTGGTTCCTCAATACCATACCTCGTTCTTTTACTCTCTCTCTCTCTCTCTATGTGTGTGTGTGTGTGTGTGTGTGTGTGTGTGTGTGTGTGTGTGTGTGTCTGTCTGTCTGTCTGTCTGTCTGTCTGTGTGTATCTGTGTCTATCTATCTGTCTATATATATATAGAGATCCCCATACCCATATATATTCTGCATCAGAATGACCCAAGGATGGTTTTAGGGGGATCAAAATTCAGATCTGGGTCAATTGAGGTCACAGGTAGAGTGTTCGCCTCTTTGGCTCGAGCAGTGCCGGATACTTTTGCAGCCCAATTTTTGGCATGGAGACTCACATGACCTCCAGTTCGGACATATGCAATGTGAGGTTGATGTCCGAGGTCATTTGAGGACACCAGTAATACAAGCTCGAACGACTGGACCCAGCAGCCCAATTTTGGGCATAGAGACTCACATGACCTCCAGTTCTGATATACTGTAGGCTATGCGAGGTTGACCTCTAAGTCATTTGCTGTGAACGGTAATACTCGCTCGAACAACTGGACCCTACAGCCCAATTTTGTGCATGGAGACTCATATGACATCAAGTTCGGAAGTAGGATAAGTTAGGTTGACCTCCGAGGTCATTTGCAATCACAGGTCGGAGGTCATTTGAGGTCACCGGTAATAGTAAACAAGTGCGCACAAGTACTGTGAGTTAGTCTATGAATGCTGAAATAAAAAGTTCCTGGACCTCTTATAATCTCTCTTCAAAAGCATAAGAGGTGCATGGTCTTTCTGGAGTAGAAAGAAAGACTGAACTAGAACAAATACGATTCGAGTGTTCGCTTTTTTGACCCGGAAACGCTGGGTGCCCTTGCTAGCATATATATATATATATATATATATATATATATATATATATATATATATATATATATATATATATTGTTACGGAACAGAGAAAGATAATGTACACTTTAAGTGAGAATATTAAAAATCACTACTGTCCCGTAAAGTTCCAGGTTCAAAACAAAAGAGTTAGGTAAAATTACAAGTTAAAGTTTAATGCTCAAACTAACAACAAAACATTCAGGACTCATAAGGATAATGTAATGGCAAAAAACAGGTTAAATATATGGTTAACTGCAATAGCCTCTATTAACACGAAATTAGCAAGTGTAAATTATCTAAGTCAGCCCTGTTAAAATGAGATACCAGATAATACTCAGTGAATGCAAGATATATTATTACAGATACAAAATATTATCAAAAATGACTGACAAAAACACATGAATCACAAAAACCTCACTAGGCCTAAGAATTAAGAACTTATGCTACACAGTACAAGAAAAAATGCAACAACACTTATACTCAAATTACACAGCTGCTAGATGGTTGGAGACTTCCTGAGTACTCACAATAATAACAACTGTACAGGGGAGGACAGAGATGTGAACAAAATGAGGAGTAGATCTAAGTGGCAATAATGCAGAGACTGAGCTCATTATATACGGGCCGGCAGAGCTTGATACAACTTGTAAGAAGGACGCGCAAATGAAGCCATGGGGACAAAGAGTTGACAATCCTGCTCTGAACAACAGAAAGAACGACTTACTCTACTATAAGGAAGGAGGGGGGGAGTGAGGTAGAACACGCTCGTGATCAAACATGCAGCATACTGTACGTTAGAATTACACAAAGGATGATGAAATCATAGGCTTTGTAACACCTCCCCACAAAGAAAAAGAAATTTACAAAGGAAATTTCTTATTACTCTAAAACAATCTGTCTAAAGTCTAGATAAGCAATCTGCAATAACATTTTCTTTCCCCTTGACATGTTGTATGTCTAATGAATACTCCTGAAGAAGTAGACTCCATCTTGTCCATCTCTGATTTTTATCTTTAAACTTACTAAGGAATTTCAGTGGGTTATGATCGGTATAAATGAAAATGGGGTCAAAACCAGAACACAAATAAAATGAAAAATGCTGTAAACCCAAAATCAAGGCCAAAAGCTCTTTCTCAATAGTTGAGTAGTTCTTTTGAGGTGGAGTGAACCTCTTACTGTAATAAGATACAGGGTGTTCAATACCCTGATCATCCTCTTGCAGCAAAACAGCCCCAGCTCCTGTATCACTTGCATCAACTGCCATCTCAAAATGCTTAGCAAAATTTGGAGTAGCGAGCACTGGCTGACTTAATAGGATAGCTTTAAGTTTGCTGAAGGAGGATTCACAGTCATCGGTCCAGACAAATTTAACTCCCTTTTTCAGAAGGTCTGTAAGTGGTGATACAAGAATTGAAAAGTTAAGAATAAATCTCCTGTAATAACCTACCATTCCCAAAAATCTTTGTAGCTCTTTCCTACTTTTAGGTCTGGGAAGATCACTTATAATCTGAACCTTAGCTCCTGGTGGTGCAACATGTCCATCACCAATTACGTACCAAGGTACTGAACTTTAGCTTGACCAAATTCACACACTGATAAATTAGCTACAAGATTAGCCTGAACCAAATGCTCAAGAAATTTACTGACATGGCATAGGTGATCTTTCCAGTTGTCACTGAAAATTAATATATCATCAATATAAACAACACACCTTGCCAAACCCTCTGTTACAACATTCATGAGCTTCGGAAATGTGGCTGGTGCATTCTTCATACCATATGGCATTACAGAACATGCAAAAGTATTTCCTAGTGTTACAAAACATGAGATCTCCCTAGCACGTTCAGTCATAGGTACTTGCCAGTATCCCTTTAACAAATCAAACTTACTTATGTACCTAGCCTTTCCGATCTTGTCTATGCAATCTTCCACACGAGGGAGAGGGTAAGTGTCTGTTTTGGTTATCTGATTAACACGTCTGTAGTCAATGCAAAGCCGCTGTGACCCACCTGGCTTAGGGACTAGAGTGACAGGAGAACTCCACTCGCTCTGACAGGGCTCAATCATCTTGTGGTCCAACAGGTAGCCAAGCTCCTTCTGGATGAGAGGAACTTTCACTGGGTTCACACGGTAAGGAGGCAATTTCATTGGCTTTGCGTCTCCAACATCGACATCATGCATCAACACAGTGGTTCTTCCTGGAGTGGCACGGAACACTTGCGGGTACTCCTGCAGTAATGCCGAAAACTTCTGCCTTTCCTCGGGAGGTAGATGAGAAAGCTTAGTATGGAGATCATTCATGATATCAGGATTCTTCCCCAAACTATCACTCAGGCTCATGCTGCATGGGAGAACTTCACTTGCAGACTCGGGTGGAACAGCTACAGTGCAGACTGGATTATTTTCGTCCCGCCTGTGATATAACTTTAGCATGTTGATGTGACATAGTTGCTTGTTCTTTCTACGATCTGGTGTGGCGATGACATAGTTGACATCACTGAGTTTCTTCTCCACGAAATAAGGACCACTAAACTTGGCTTGAAGAGGTTGCCCATGCACCGGTAGCAGAAACAAAACCTGATCTCCTGGCTGAAAGTGGCGTAACCTGGACTTCTTATCATACCAAGTCTTCATCTTCTCCTGAGCAGCTCCTAAATTCTCTCTCGCCAGCTGTAAAGCAGTGGACAGCCGTTCTTTGAACTTCATCACATACTCCAGCAGGTTGACGTCATCTTCCTCCGACAGCCAGCATTCCTTGAGTAACTTAAGGGGTCCTCTTACTTCATGGCCAAACAGTAGTTCAAAAGGTGAGAAGCCCAGTGATTCATTTGGAGATTCTCTTGCGGCAAATACGACGAATGGAAGACCTTTATCCCAGTCTTTCTGATGTTCCAAACAGTATTTCTTGAGCATCGATTTGAGTGTTTGATGATATCTCTCCAACGCTCCTTGGGACTGGGGATGGTAAGCTGAAGACGTGATCTGGGTGATGCCCAACTCTTTCAGAGACTGCTTGAAAACATTTGACATGAAATTACTTCCCCGGTCTGACTGTACCTCCTTGGGCAGACCAAACTTTGTGAAGAACCCTAGCATTTCCTTAACCACGTTCTTTGCTGAGATATTTCTAAGTGGAATGGCTTCAGGATAACGAGTAGCCATATCAATCAGGGTCAACACATAAGAAAATCCTGATGAAGTCTTAGGAAGAGGGCCCACAATATCCACCAACACACGGGTGAATGGCGCCTCAAAAGGAGGAATGGGAACTAGAGGTGCAACCTTTTCGGTCTGATTACACTTCCCCACAACTTGACAGGTGTGACAAGACTTACAATACCAGGAAACATCCCTGAAGATACCTGGCCAGTAGAAGTGTTTCAAAATGCGTGCCACAGTCTTCCTCACTCCAAGGTGTCCTGCCAAACTGGAATCATGAGCCACTCTAATGATATCCTGCCTACAAACACGAGGGATGACAACTTGATGTACAACCTCCCATTCACAGTCGGCTGATGCTACTGGGGGTCTCCACTTCCTCATAAGTACTCCTGACTTTATATAATAACAAGTAGAAGCACCAGCTGACTCTTCCTCACTGCAAGCAGAGTTAGCTAGACCTTTCAACTCAGGGTCAGGAACCTGCAACTCAACCAACTCTTGACGAGACAAATTATCAACACTACGGGGTACTGCCTTATCTGGTGAGTGGTCCAAATTAGCAAGAAAAGTGTCAGCTAGGATAACATCATCATCATCATTATCCTCTAAGTCACCAGTAACTTTAGACTTAGCCCTAGTGACAGCACATGCAGGGAACACAGCACATGCAGGGAACACATCAGGGACATCACAATCCTGGGCCGCAGCCACTGGCCCACTAGACAACTCAGGAGCTGGACACACTTGACTTCCACCAATATCATTTCCAAGTAAGAAAGTTACACCTGACATTGGGAGTGTCTCAACCAACCCAACCATAACGGAACCATCAACAAAACCAGACTCTAAATTCACTCTGCACAGAGGGACAGAGAAGTAATTATTCCCTACACCTTGTAAGATTACAGTTTCATCAGAGGAATTAACATTAGAGCCTAGAACACTGGTCAGCATAAGGGATTGGCAAGCACCTGTATCACGATATATTTTAACTGATTTCCTGTCATTACTGTCCAGAGGTCTGACAAAACCATCAGACAGGAAATTAGCACATGAACTCTTGACAGTGTCACCCACTTTACTGCTCAAATGAGGAGCTTCATCATGAGGATTTAATTTACCCCTCAAAGCAGGTTCAGTTAACTCAGTTAAAGAATTCTGGGAACTCTCAAGAGTGGACACTAGACCAATTGACTGAATATTTAAAGACTCCTTTTTGTTCACATCACGCTGTCTCCTGAAACATTTCTCCGCAGTATGACCATGCTTACTACAATAAGTACATTTACTTTTCTGAAATCTAGAGGTGAAGCTGGTATTTACTTCCTGAGAAACATCATCTTTATTCTCTTTCCTGTTACCTGTACTCTGAGTAGAGGCAACGTACTTACTCTCAGCTTTCCCTTTTTCTTTAGAATATCTCTTGTGAGTGAGAACATATTCATCAGCTAAAACTGCAGCATCAGACAAATTATCTATTCTTCTCTCATCAAAATATAGGCTTACATCTTTATTAATACACCTTTTGAAGTCCTCCAGCAAAATCATCTGCTTAAATTTACCAAAATCAGAATCCACATTCTTAGACTTTAACCACTGCTCTAACAGATCTTCTTTGATTTTTGCATACTTAACATGGGATTGCTTATCTTGCTTATAAGTTGTCCTAAATTTTACTCTATAGGCTTCAGGAACAAGCTCATAGGCCTTAAGAATCAAGCTCTTAACTACATCATAATTATCAAATTGATCCTGAGGCAAAGATGCATAAGTTACTTGAGCTTTACCGGTGAGAACAGTTTGAAGGAGTACTGGCCAATACTTTTTGGGCCAATTAAAACCTGTAGCTACCCTCTCAAACAACTGAAAATACTTTGTTAAATCAGATTCATTAAAAGGAGGGACAAGTTTAACATTTTTAGCCACATCAAAATCATCAGAGCTAGATGATCCAGTTCCACCTTGTTTCATGCGATACTCATGGTCTGCCTGAATCCTAGCAAGTTCAACTTGTGCGTGAAATTCAGCCTCCTTAACACGAGCCTCCTGCAGGGCTAGCTGTAACTTAGCTAATTCAATCTGCGTTTGCTCATTTGGAGGAGTTACATTAAACAAGCTTTCATTAATCATGTCAACAATTTGATCTTTAGAATGATGAGAGCGAACAGCAATTCCCAATTGTTGAGCAACAAGCTTAAGTTCATTCTTTGTTCTGTTTTCTACATCCAACACTGTTTGCACATTTGACAAAAAATCTTTGGCATCATCAAGCGTAGTAATAGTAGACATCATGAATAAATCACAGTCACAAAATATCAAGCAATATCCTTATGATAATATCCTGAATATCCTGATAAGAGGTCGCCAAATTAATCTACGGAACAGAGAAAGATAATGTACACTTTAAGTGAGAATACTAAAAAACACTACTGTCCCGTAAAGTTCCAGGTTCAAAACAAAAGATTTAGGTAAAATTACAATTTAAAGTTTAATGCTCAAACTAACAACAAAACATTCAGGACTCACGAGGATAATGTAATGGCAAAAAACAGGTTAAATATATGGTTAACTGCAATAGCCTCTATTAACACGAAATTAGCAAGTGTAAATTATCTAAGTCAGCCCTGTTAAAATGAGATACCAGATAATACTCAGTGAATGCAAGATATATTATTACAGATACAAAATATTATCAAAAATGACTGACAAAAACACATGAATCACAAAAACCTCACTAGGCCTAAGAATTAACAACTTATGCTACACAGTACAAGAAAAAATGCAACAACACTTATACTCAAATTACACAGCTGCTAGATGGTTGGAGACTTCCTGAACACTCACAATAATAACAACTGTACAGGGGAGGACAGAGATGTGAACAAAATGAGGAGTAGATCTAAGTGGCAATAATGCAGAGACTGAGCTCATTATATAGGGGCCGGCAGAGCTTGATACAACTTGTAAGAAGGACGCGCAAATGAAGCCATGGGGACAAAGAGTTGACAATCCTGCTCTGAACAACAGAAAGAACGACTTACTCTACTATAAGGGAGGAGGGGGGGTAGTGAGGTAGAACACGCTCGTGATCAAACATGCAGCATACTGTACGTTAGAATTACACAAAGGATGATGAAATCATAGGCTTTGTAACAATATATATACTGTTGTAGCTGGTGGCGCCCATCTTCCACTTAATGTAGGGATGCCTCATGGTCTCTACACTCAGTGACAAGCCAAATGGTTTCCTATACAAAGGAAACAATTTACTACGCTGGGTGGTAACCATATAACTGGGGGTTTTGGCTGGGTTAAGTGTCCCCCAGATTCCCCCGTCAAAAATCACTTAATCATGGCAGAAGTTTCGGAGAGCCTCGGAAGGCCCAATACCTGCCCAGGGCCCCAACCAAATGGGCAGAGTCGCATGGCCATGTGGAATGTGAGAAGTGTGAATGAGGATAGCAAGAGGGTGGAAGTGATGAATGTGTTCAAGAATGCGAGATATGACGTGATGGCATTGTGTGAAACAAAGAAGAAAGGGTGTGATGTGAAGGAGTGGGAGGGTGTGAAATGTGTAAGATCGGGCATGAATGGACGAGGAAGATGCAAGGAAGGAGATGCTTTGTTGATGAATGAAGTGTGGCAGAGAAGAATGAGAGATTACAAATGTGTCAGCTCGAGATGTCTGTATGCTGAGTTCAAGTCTGAGAAGGTGAAAGTGGGAGTGATTGTAGCATGTGCAAGGTGTGATGACATGAGTGAGTGTGTGTGTGAGAGAGAGAGAGAGAGAGAGAGAGAGAGAGAGAGAGAGAGAGAGAGAGGTTTTGGGATAAGCTGGATGAAACAGTGGGAGATATGCCTAAGACATATAAAGTGATCGTAATGGGCAATATGAAGAGAAGAGTAGGAATTGGTCCTGAGGATGACATAGTGGTTTGTAGTGGAGTACCTGGATGAAATGATACTGGGAATCGAGTGAAGGATATGTGTCAGGAAAGGAGTTTGTGCATTTGTAACTCGTATTTCAAACACAAAGATGCACATAAATATACATGGTATAGAGGGAACGGGGATCGTGTTGGAAGGTGCCTGATTGATTACTTGCTCGTAGAGAGGTCGATGCTGGGAATGGTTGTTGATACGAGGGTCGTGAGAGGACGATGTGGTGGTCCGTCAGACCATATGATTGTGGTATGTAAGTTCAAGCTAAGAGGAGTGAGGTGGACCAGGAAAGAGAGGAGCAGTCATGGATAAAGACTGAAAGTCGAGAAGCTGAGACTCAAAGACATGGCAGATGAATACAGGACCAAAGTAGGGGAGGAGTTGAAATCAGTGAATTGGAATGAAATGGATCTGGACAGCCTGTGGAATGCACATAGGGATTGCTTACTTAGGAATGCTAAAGCAGCGTGTGGTGTGGCAGGAGCAACAACAAAGAAGAAAGGTATGGCATGGTGGCCATGAAGAAGTTAAGTAAGCAGTGGAGGAAAAGAGGAAGAAGTGGATAGAGTGGTTGCAGAACAGGGGTTCAATTGAAATAAGAACTGAATATATTGAGAGCAAGAAGCACGTAAAGAGACTCGTAAAGAGGAAAAAAAGGAGGTAAATGGTGATCTAGAAAGAAGAATGAATTCAAACTACTCTGAAAATAGGAAGTTATTCTGGAAAGAGGTGTGGAAGGGTAGAAGTGACAGCGGAAAGAAATGTGAAAATGTGAAGGACTAGGTGGTAGATTCTTAACCCATGGAGATTAAGTAAGGACCAGACTGAAAGAATATTATGAAAGCTTGATCAATGGGAATAGAAAGTGCACAACTGCTGTAAACACGATAGGTTTTGGGAGTGCGTAGACAAGAAATGCAGTGCCAGGAAACTTGACACTCGCACAGGTGAAGAACACCATGAAGCGGCTGAAAAATGGGAAAGCAGCTGGGGTTTATGATATACTTGTAGAGGTGATTAAGTGTAGTGGAGAAAACGGAATGAAGTGCTTGTTGGAGGTATATGAGAAGGCATGAATGAGTGAAACTGTGCCAGCAGAGAGGAAAAAGATTGTGATTGTACCCCTGTACAAAAATGAAAATGAGCGAAGTGAGTACAAAAATTTTCGTGGCGTAAGTCTATTGAGTGTTGTAGGGAAGGTATATGGAAGAATTATTAGAAAGTAAGAGAGTTATCATCAGTCCTAGTGAAGTGATAAACAGGGTGGCTTTAGGAGTGGCAGAGGAAGTGTGGATCAAATGTTTGTAGTGGGACAGATAGTGGAGAAGGCGTTTATGGACCTGGAAAAAGCACACGACAAAGTAAACAGAGAAGGATTGTGGAAGGATTTGTGCATGTACGGTGTAAATGGTAAGCTGTCAGGTGCCGTCAGGAGTTTTTATGACGGTAGTGAGGCATGTGTAAGGGTAAATGGGCATCTAAGTAAATGGTTGACGATGAATGTAGGCATGCGATAAGGTTGTGTGATGTCCCCATGGTTGTTCAATATATATATGAATGGGGTGATGAGAGAAGTAAAAATACGATTAATGAGATGGGAATGGCGTTGGTAATGAATGGTGATGGTTGGAATATCTCAAATTTGTTGTATGCTGATTATGCAGGTCTACTTCCAAATACCTGACAAGAGCTTGGTGGACTGGTGCAGAGATATGCTGATGTCTGTGTGCGTCGTGCCTTGAAAGTAAATGTAGAGAGGAGTAAAGTGATGTTAATCGAGAGAGAAGGTGATTCCCAGTGTGATGTTTACAGTGAATGGAGAGAGGTTGGACTTGATGAGAGAGTTCAAATACCTGGGTACAGCAACAAAAGAAGTGGAAAGTAGAGTGACACAAGAATGGAAGGTAGGTTGTGCTATGAAGGCCTTGATAAGAAACAGAGCCTTGAGTGTTGCAGCTGCACGAGACTTACATGAAGGAGTGTTAGTGCCAACTTTAACATATGGATGTGAGACTGGTGTGGCATGAAAATGAAAAGTCAAGAGTGAGAGCAGTGGAGATGGGACTGCTGAGGACCGTATGTGGAGTACAGAGGGTGGATAGGATACGAAATGATGTGATTCGTGAATGATGTGGAGTGAGGAAGTCGGTGGACGCCAGAATCGAAGAGAGTGTACTGAGTTGGTATGGTCATATGGAGACAATGGATAACAATAGAGCGGTGAAAAAAGGTATATCTGAGCGAATCTGAAGGAGAAAGGAGGCAGGGTAGACCAAGGATAAGGTGGAGGAATATGGTGGATGAATGTGTAAGGATGAGAGGTATGAAGTCGGTGAGGCTAGGTGACTGACACGAGATCGAGCTGGCTGGATAAATGTTGTGAGAAAAAGAGCATGATCAGAGATTTGGCACCCATTTTTAACATGGCAGTGTTCGGACTGACTCAATCGGATATGTTTATGTGAAGCTACAGAAAGTGATGAAAGTTCTGGGGGTATCAGACAGAGCTAGGATTCAGGGGGCTTGAATGATGAGTGAATGGAAGCATTACCCACTGGAGTGGGCCATCTTGGGCTGTCTGGACGTTGTTATTCCTCACCCTGCCCTAAGCCTATTGGAGTAGGCAAACTTTGCCTGTCTGGACGTTGTTTCTATACACCCTGCCCGAGGGTGGGAAACGAGATTCGAATGATGGTGATGATGATGATGATGATGATGATGATATGCACATCAAAAACAGTTAGACATATATTTGTGTCCAAGAATGAATATCAAAATTGTTGGGTTAAGGAATTGTGTTATTGGCGTTTAAAAATGCCCATCAAAATTGCTGAAATTAGTGTGTACTGTATTATTACTGTCTAGGAAACTGACAAGAGATCAAACTGGCTAGATGAGTGTTGTGAAAAGAAGTGAATGATCAGGGATTTGGGACCCCTTTTTAATGTGATAGCGTTCGGATTGACTATCGGATACGTTTATGTCAAGCTACAAAATGTGGTGAAAGTTTTGGACGTATCAGATACTGCCTGGATTCCGGTGGCTTAAATGACGAGTGAATGGAAGCGTTACCCACTGGAGTGGGCCATCTTGGGCTGTGTGGACGTTGTTATTTCTCACTCTGCCCTAAGGTGGGAAACGAGGTCCAGATGATGATGATGATGATGATTTTATATATATATATATATATATATATATATATATATATATATATATATATATATATATATATATATATATATATATATATATATATATATATATATATATATATAAAGTGCTGCATTGTTTGTTTGTCTGTTTGCCCTTCAATCATTTCCAAACCTCGGGCCAGAGACACCCAGACTCATATGTATTCTGATTCAGGGTAACCCAAGGATGGTTTTAAGGAGGTCAAAATCAGATGTGGGTCATTTGTGGTCACCGGTAGAGTATTCTCCTTTGGCCCGGGTACCCCTGCAGCCAAAATTTTGGCATGGAAACACACATGACCTCCAGTTCGGACATAAGCTATGTGAAGTTAACCTCCGGGATAATTTGAGGTCACTGGTAGGTCATTTTAGGTCACCGATAATACCTGCTCGAACAACTGAACCCAGAGGCCCAATTTTTGGCATGGAGATTCACATGACCTTCAGTTCGGACATAGGCTATTTGAGGTTGACCTCCGAGGTCATTTGAGGTCACAGGTAATAGTAAACAAGTGCGCACAAATACTAGGCGTTAGTCTGCGAAAGCTGAAATAAAATGTTCCTGGCCCTTTTATAATCCCTCGTCAAAAGCATAAAATGTATATGATCTTTCTGGAGTAAAAAGAAAGATTGAACTAGAGCAAATGGTATTAAAGAGTTCGCCTTTTTCGACCCGCAAAACCGGGTACTCTTGCTAGTATATATATATATATATATATATATATATATATATATATATATATATATATATATATATATATATATATATATATATATATATCATCAGCCGTTTGAGTGTCCACTGCAGGACCGGCCTATCCCTACCGAAGTGGGGACGATACAGCCAATGTATCTCTACCAAGTGGCCCAGGCTGTATGGTAGAGATGGTATGTAGGGTGAGAAGTGCTTGTAAGTATAATTGTAGTGTTGTAGTGGCTTTGGATGTGTGTGTAGTCTATGAACCAAGCGTAATCGGCCCACGCAAGGCGACTGGGTGCAAGGATACTTTATAGTATGCGACACTGTTTCAACCACAGCACCCCTGATGTCCGCCAAGCAGTATGTGGCCAGAAGAACGCTCCCGAAGTTTATGACCCTGGCGGGGCGCGAACCCTCTTTCTTCAGTGTACGAAAACGCACACTTTACCACTGTACCACAGAGGCTCCATATATATATATATATATATATATATATATATATATATATATATATATATATATATATATATATATATATATATATATATATATATATATAAAAATCGACTTTACCACCCAATTTATATCCATAACGACTATGTGACCAGACCATCTAAGTACACTCTTCTACACTTTAAAGAACAGGCTTCTCTGCTCCACATTTATAACGAATCATTTGCATTACTTATCCAGTGCACCCTATGCCGCCAACACACATTTCTTATTCTATCCTTACTGCTCTGATACTAGTTTCGTCTCATTCCAGAGTCTCACACACAAACATGTGAACACAAAAACACTTTAAAGTAAATGTTTTGTAGCCTTTGTTCTCAGGCCTCTACCCCATATGAAGGCCTTTTAGCAACGGCCACATTTACTTCCTGCAGCAACACGACTCTCCGTATACTACACGCATTTACCATTCTTTTCTACCATTGCACATAAAGATCTAAGCTCATTCAACACTTTCATTCTTTCTCCATTCACACCATAGCATAGTGTGAGACACCTTCTCTTTCATGAGCCATCACTTTCCTCCAATCTCTATTTTCTTTTCTTTCTCGCCCAGCACAGATATTAACAATAATTAAACAAGAGAATATTTATTATGCTCACTAGTAGCAAGCAACAGACCCTGATTTATGTACATTAGATCTCTAACATTCATCTGCCTCCATTCAAAACGACTTTCATTCCCGTGTCTGCAGTTTTTACTTTGTTCGTTCTCATGGCCCTTTCAGTATATACATTGAAAGAGCATCGAGACATTAAACACCACTGTCTTACCCAAGTACGCAGACTAAACCGCTTATTCAGACATCCATCTATCTTTTCGCAAGCTAGATACCGTCATGTAAACATAGTACTCCAAATCAACCATTTTCTTCCGCACCATGTATATTTCATAATCCATCCATGTTCATTCTGTCATGTGCTTTCTGCAGATCAGTAAATTCCATAAATATGTCAAAATCCTACTCACATTCTTTCTTCTCTATCTGCCTGACTACAACTATTTGATTCGAACATAACCTACCACTATGTAAACAACCCGTTCGTTGTTCACTGGATATTCAGACACCTAATCTTATTTTTTCTCCGCCTTTCTTCTAAATGCCTCACCCACAATACTTGACAGACTTATTTCACAATAGTTTTACTCTGAATTCAGTCACTTTTACATATATGTAAGGATAATTTCTTCACATCATTGGTAAAGTCTCATTCATCTTGGATTTTAATATTTTACTTTTTCACAGGCCCACAATTATTTAATTGTACTTTCTATACTGTACTATATCATATTTTATTATATCTCATCAACATATACTGCCTTCCAATTTTGTAACCTTTACACAGGATTCTTTACTTCTGCCAGTGATACATTCTCGGGTAACAGAATCCATTCTTAACCACTGCCCAGCTTAATCCTATCTGCTTCCCCTAAGCACTCGGCATTTCCATTCACTATAGTCACGGCGCACGACTCTGAGGTTGTCATTATCGTATCCTGGCAACCTACCATTCAAAAGTGCGTCCTATTTTATATCATATAATGCACGTCTATATTATACGCAAATATTATTATACACGAACATATTACACACGAACCACATGCGGCTCATATTATACATGGAATCAGACGCACTTTTGAATGGTAGGTTGCCAGGCCACGATAATAACAACCTCAGAGTCGCGCGCCACGACTATAGTCTCTCATAATATAATCTTTCCACCTGCCCTTTGGTTCACTTCCATTTGTTAACATTATACCATTTTCATCATTGTTTCATTTCCATTCTTTTAAAGCATTCTTCCATTTTCATACTTTTTACCTGTCTCATATTCACTTTCATATATCAATGAGGTCTTTCCAAATTTCGCGATTGATTTTTTTCTCTCCTACAATTCACCTTTTCTGTCATTTTCTCGCATACTATCCACTTCACATACCATTCATGAATCTCATAGTCAGGATAACTCTAGTATTCTATTCCAGATTAGGACAGCCAGTTTTAATCTTCTGAAAGTAGAGCGCAGGAACCTGCGTGTTCATACTGATGCCAATAACAATTTCGAGGTCGGAACAGTTTCAGTATCCTGTTACAGCCAAAGGCAGAAGATGAGATTCATGAAAATGAGTCACAAAACCTTAAGAGTGCTAAAATTCTGCCGCAGTATCATCCTGTCACATAATTCTAATGTATATCCCTCCACTTCCTTGATTTGTTATCTCCGTTCTGCGGTCCAGCAATTCGCTGGCGTCTATCTTTCGCTTTACTCTTCCTACTGCCAGACAATGTTATAAATCTTAAGATCTTTCGTAGTGAAGACGTTAGGAGCAAACCTTATTAACATCATTACGAGAGACCATAGCTAACTAAAATCGTTTGTTCAGTACGAGGAGTAGAGGAGCATCTTTATCCTTGTTTAGCGTTCTGCTTAATTCACTTTCCTGTTGACTAATATTCATGCACCTTAACTTAGTGGAGATTTGCGTCAATCTTCTCCTTCCTTTCAGCGGCTCACTGGCAGAGCATGACAATACTACGGATCCACAGCACTATCACATTTATTCGTGAGTATCACCATACTCCGTTGTTAATATCTTGCTGCAGCTTAGCGTTCAGGATGGAGACATGGCAATTTTAGGTTAAGTCACAATAGACAGAGCATAGTTCAGCTTGTTTCACTTTCTCCTTCCACCCCTGTCACCCTGAATCATAATCACTTTGTTTTACTTTTGTTAACTTTTACTTTCGTGCAATTTCAGTTTTCTCACTGCTTTTTGGTATAACAAAATATGGGGCTATATAATATTATTTTCAGTAATATCTGTCCAAGATAAACTAAACCTTAAAAAAGGGTCCCAAGGGATTTAGCCAGCAATTATGCAACCTCGAGCAACACCGAAAAAATTTAGACAAACGAAGAAAAACAAACTACAGAAAATTAATACATACAAAAAAAAAAAAAAAAAGAGAAAGAAAAAGAAATAGAGTATGATCACATAACAAACAAATGAAAATAAGCGTAAGTGTTACTACAAATGCCAAAATACCACATAAACTCCTTCTATAAGTGAAACAAAAAGCAAACGGTTGTCTCCACAAGCTAGTGGCATGGCACATCATATCGACCGCAGCATGACCGGATTCAATGTCAGGACTGCAATTATTACATGATTACCTCTGCCAACAAGCTTGAGAGGAGGTTATGTATTCACTCGTGTCAGTTTGTCTGTGTACAAAGTATCTCAAAAAGCTCTTATCGGGTGACGGTGAAATCTGGCAGATAGGTGAGCAGTGAGGCATAACAGCATTGATTAGATTTTGAGGATGATCCGGATCCGGATGCAGGATAAATCATGAGTTTCATTTGCGTTGCTGGAGGTCTGCGCTCTTTGAAGGTTTTCTACATTTTCTTTGATTCTTTCTTGACGTATTTTTCTCCTCACATAATTTAATTTTCCTCAGTTTCTCTTAACTTCATACTTACTTTTTTTTTTAATCTTCACTCTGATTAATCTGAATTTCCTCCCTATGCTTTTCAATTTCTCCCACAATCATTTTGCGTCACTATGATCTTGTATAACTGCCACCTAGCTGTACCTTCACTCCAGTTCACTATCATCGTGCTACAAGCTCACCCTTAATTATCATCTTTTGCTTTTATATCGCCTTGTTTAATAATCACCCTCACTTACTTCAATTTTTTGTTTCACTGTCATCTTGTTCCACCACCGTCTTGCTTCATTTTCATCTCGCTTTATTTTCATTCTGGCCCTTTCAGTCTCCTCTCGCCTGCATCTTGCTATACGTTGATCTCTTCTGTCGTTCATTTTGCTCCAACTTCATCTGGCTTTCTGTGTGTGTGTGTGTGTGTGTGTGTGTGTGTGTGTGTGTGTGTGTGTGTGTGTGTGTGTGTGTGTGTGTGTGTGTGTGTGTTACCAAAATTTCTCAAAATCAAGTGTGTAAATTGTGTCCAAATTTTGTGGATGGTATCCCGAGATATGGGTGGGTTGCTCCGATTAGCTTTTGGCGAAGCTCCGGTGATATGCCTCTGACTGACGGAGGATTACTGAACTTTTTTTTTTTTTTTTTTGACAAAAATACAAGGAGGTAATGAAACGAGGCAGGCGAAAACCCAAGATTTTTTTTTCTATTTTGTCTTTTTCGCCCTCCTACCGAGGCGATGATGTAATCGCCTGCGTCTGTGTATGTGTCTGTGTGTTTGTGTGTGTGTGTCTGTCTGTTACCAAAATATCCCAAAATCAAATTGGCAAATTCTATCCAAACTTTGTGGGCACCACCCCAGGATATGTGGCTTGAACTGATTAGATTTTGGCAAAGCTCCAGTGATATGTCCCCGATTGCCAGAGGATTAGAAGTTTAGTTTTTCAGTGATGGCGGCCGATACGTATTCGTGAGCGAAGGCTTTGGCCGTCCTTCCTGCTGAACTCTTTTAGTTGGGGAGACTTTTTTTTTTTAGGCTGTGGCATTCAGCAGAATATTTTAATTTTCACTTTGAGGAGGAGTCAGGCACCATGAGCTGCAGGATTTAGAACGAACCTACGTCAACTCCTTGAACTCTATCTATCTATTCCCAGACGCCTCAATCCCGTTTGGGGTGGCCACAAACAAATCGCCTCCAAGTCGCCCTGTCCCCCGCCATTTCACTGCCCTGCTCCCAACTCACACACCCCTCTCTCATATACCTCTCCACCCCATCCCTCCATCTCATCCTCGGCCTCCCCCTCCCTCTTCCCCCCTCCACCTCACTCACATACACTCTCTTCGTCAGTCTTTCACCCTCCATCCTCTCCACATGGCCAAACCACCTCAGTGTGTTTCTCATAACGCTTCGCTTTTTTTTTATTTGAGTCTTGAACTCAAAGACTCATAATTTTATGTTATGTCTCGCTGCCTGTATTCAGTTTTATTCATCGTATGAAAGACGCCTAAAGTGGATGAGATGGACTGGTGTCATTAGGATAAAATAACTTAAATTTTTCATAATTTTTTAAGGCTGGTGAAGACGTATTAATGCTTCGAGGAAGGAAAATCACTTATCCATCCATCCATCCATCCATCATCCAATCCTAAGTTGCCCCTTGAGGAGTGTAGGAGCCCGGGGCTAGGCAAGTTGGTCCTGACATTAAAGATGAGAATGACCAGCCTCACTCATCCCAGAGTGGCATTACGTGAGCAATAAATCCCAACCTTCCCTTGGATATAAACCTTCACCTGCTCAATCCGATTGGAGCTCCGTAATTACCCACTACACTACCAGGCGCAAAAATTTGGTTATATGGTTCCCACCCTGGTAGTAAATGGTTTCCTGGTGTACAGGAAACCATTTGGCTTGCCACTCAGCTTAGTCACCCACAGGCAGAAGGAAGAGGAAAGAATGAAGGAAAGAAAGACAGAAGAGGAAGTGTAAAGTCACCCGTAGGCAGAAGAACGAGGAAAGAATGAAAGAAAGAGAGACAGAAGAGGATGAAAGGAAAGAAGGATGGAGGAGAGGAAAGGGCAGGCACTCGAGAGCAGCACTACATCGAGTGAGTGGATGGTAAGCGCCCCCACCTACTCATAAGTTGAGAATATTGCCCAGTGGTAGTAAGCAAAAAAAAAAAAAAAAGTTTTCGGGTTCTGAACCGATGAAGCAGTCTCACGTTTACATGATCGTGCATCACTTTCAGAAATCTGCATTGTTAATATCTTTTTCACCCGAGGCTTACTTTCTCTATTTGCAATGGAGTGTCATTCTCTTAAATGTATGCTACATATTTACCAGTGTCTGTGTCACTTTAATTCACACTGATTTCATTTTTACCTATTTCTTCAGTTTCACATCGTTAGGTCTTCCTTCTAGTTTTATCCCTCACTCTCACAAACACTAATAATAATAATAATAATAATAATCTGGCCTTTTGTTTCTCAAAAGCGCCAGTTCTTCCTTTGGTAATTCACTTGCGCTCGACACACATACATTATTATTACAATTACAAGAATTGTGACATTTCTCGTATATAATACACGCTACATCATATATACATGAAAGAGGCAATAATTAAACCCTATAATCATTCGTCATAGTGCCTCTCTCCAGGTCATAGCATTTTGAAAAAAGAAAGGCTTTCAGCTGTCTCTTAAGGGATTCAACAGTAGAAAGTTGTCTTATGGACAATGGCAATCTGTTATATAATCTAGAGGCTCTATACACAAAAGAACAATCAGAGAAAAATGACTGGTGAATGGCTCCTGGCTCGTCAAGACGCAAGGAATCATCTTCACTGCGTAACATCACACCCGGGCGTGCTGATGGGAGTTTTAACAATTCAGCAAGATACTTCGGTTAACCAAACTTTAAAACCTTGATTGTAATAAGACATAGTTTAAATTCAATTCTAGTCTTTACTGGTAACCAATGCAACTCAATCAGAAACGGGGTAGTTGAGGTTCTCGGGGGGAGACCAAAGATAAGACATGCTGCCCTGTTCAACACAGACTGAACTTTTGTTAGTATATTATTTGGAAGACCAACCCACAGTGAATTACAATAATCAACACAAGACAAGACCACTGCATGGACCAGTGTTAAGAGGCACCGTCTATTCAGGAATTTTCTCACAGAGTACAGATGTCTGATATGAAAGTTACACTTTCTGACAACCTGATTAATATGTTCTTTGTAATTTAACTTAGAATTAAAATAAACACCCAGATTTCGAACAGAACTGACTGGATGAAGCTGTGACACGCCACTGTTGAAAGCCAGGGCATTGTCAGTGTCATTACCCCTTCTATTTCCTCTGATGATGATGATCTCACTTTTACCATCATTCAGCTTAAGTTTCCTCTTAGCCATCCAAATCTTAATATCAGACATTAGAGATTCAGACTTTGTCTAAGTATCATTGATATCTGACATCTTAACATAGAGCTGGGTGTCATCAGCATAAAAATGATAGGACACATCGTGAGCATCAAGTAGAGACGATAAACTACTTGTGTAGATAGTAAATAGAATTGGACCCAAAACTGATCCATGAGGGACTCCAAATAGAAGGGGAACAGAATCAGAGCTAACGTAATCAACAACCACTCTCTAAGATCTGTCCGACAGATACGACTTAAGGAGCAAAAGGGCATTATCACGAACATCATAAAAATACAGATCATCCAACAATAGTTTATGATCTACTGTATCAAAAGCTGCAGACAGATCCAACAGAACTAGGAGAAAGGACATCCCACTACGATTGTTTGCCACCAAGTCACTCTGAATCCTTGTTAGTGCAGTTTCAGTTGAATGGTATTTTCTGTATGCTGATTGAACAACGGGAACAACTCTGTTGTGTTCCAGTAGTGGTATGAGTTGATCGAGTATGGCCCGCTCAATAATCTTGGGTAAAAAAAAAACAGGTTAGAGACGGGACGATAATTTGTCATGCTCTGGACATCGAGGCCAGGTTTCTTAATTAGGGGCCTAAGCAAAGCACGTTTCTCAGACTGCACAAAGTTACATTCTAAGATGCATCTATTAATTATGTTGCAGATAAATTCTGCAGCGTGCTTATACACATCAGGCAGTTATGACATGTTATAGGGATCGAGTGAGCAAAATGTTTTATTAAGTTCTCTAATCTAACATTTGACTTTGTTACATCCAGCGGATGAAATGTTGAAAGCAAATGATCCCCAGTGCACCGCGGCTGGAAGTCAACTGAGTACGCTTCACTAGGAGAACTGCTGTCTAAATAACTTCTTATGTGATATATCTTACTTGTAAAATATGGAGCAAAATCGGTAGCCAATTGGGCATCAGATAAAAAGGTTGGTTTAACAATTACATTCCTCCGACCAACCAAATTGTTCACAGCTGCAGAGTTTTTTTTTTTTTTTTTTTTTTTATCACCACCACATGAATCAACTTTATTTTGATAATACCTAGCCTTTTGAGCTTTTACAGTGTGAAAGACTGCTCTTCTTGCGAAAACGTAACGCAAATGAGTTACTTTGGTCCGCTGCAAGCGCCACACACGTTCTGCCTTTTTACATTGTCTACGCAAAGAATTAATGGATGGACCATACCACGGAGAATTATCACGTACAGTGATTGTTTTTACTACCTCAGGACAATAATAGTAAAAAATTGACCTAAGCTCGTTGTTGTAAATATCAACCAATTCATCAGAAGAAAGATTTGAAGAATCAATGTAGTTTAAACGCTGATCAGTTTCAAGACACATCAACTGGCGGTCAATATTCCTGTAATTTCTGAACCTGATGACCTTTTAATATGAAGGGAATCTCGGGACATCAAAACTAAGAGTGATCAGAGCATGATCAGAGATGAGGGGGTCAAATGAGTCAACCTCCACATCTGATACCCGCCTGCAACCAACAAGGGACAAGTTCAAGTCAAGAACATGTCCTGAGATATGAATTTGATTACTCACATGATTGAAAAAATTGTTCTGGGTGATCAACTCAAGGAATTCTGAAGAAAATGGTTTTGACTCTGGACTGCCAACCCAATAACTGAAATCACCACAAACAAGAAGTCCTCCAGGTTTAAGAGAAAACCCTTCAAGAAACTTCCCAAACTCCTCCATAAAATCTCGATCTGTGCCCGGATGACCTGGTCGATAGACAATTGCAATTCTAATGGTATTCTGATGGAAAATTATTAATACTTCTATAAATTCAAATGAAGATGGGGTCAGGTCTGAGTCAATGAGAGAAACGTTTGCAAGTGCTGCCAAGTAGATGAGTGCTACGCCTCCTCCCGGATAGTCAGGAGCAGGCCTAGGCATACTAATAATAGAATGTGTCTCAGGCAAAGCATTACGAATAATATCGATATCAGATTCATACAACCAGGTTTCAGTCAAGCACAAAATGTCAAGCTCCTGCTGATTTAGAGGTTCATTAATATAGTCTATCTTATTACGGATAGAACGAATATTTAAAAGACCCATCCTTAACTGGTTCAAGAGGGACGTAGTCAGTTTTTTGAATGGTCAGAATTGGTGCTTTCAATCAATCAAATCCTATGAGAAATAATAATTAGACAGTCTATACTTGATGCAAAATGGGCAACCGTCTTTGAATTTGAATTTGCATCTTGATGTCTTAAAGATGAGCAGTTGATGCATTTGGGAGAATTTCTGTTACTACAATCCTTAGATTTATGCTCCAGCACAAAAGACACATTTAGTTTCATCATTTTTCCTTTGAACATCTCTCAGATGTATGACCAAAGCCTTGACAGTGATGACACTGTGTAACCCAGAATCTATCGAAGCGCAGCATCTTGTAAGATCCACATAGATGTAATTGCCCTGTTCTACAGTGAAGGATCTCACCTCTGGCGACATCTTCAAGACAGCAGTTTTGGTGTCATTCCTTGTTCTTGTGAAGAGAAGGCGAGGGTACAACCTCGATCAACGAGCATCTTAATTTTATTGTTTTTTCTCAGAATGTTTGGGTTGATGTCAGTCACCCAAGGAAGAGGAAAGGCCTGTCACGGTCATTTTAGGCAACAGTTTCTTTGGCTCTGATATGCAAAAAGCGCCCCCAGAGCCAAAATGATCACTCAGCACCCCAGTTGCTTCACCTTTGGACTAAGCTGACGGAAACTTCATTACCAGCCCACCAGCTTTGGTCTTAAGGCAGCTATCAACCGGTACCGAGTTAAGTACGCCTCTGATGTCTTCTGGTCCCATCTGATTTGTTATGGCATCAGCACCGCTCTTTGGTTTCACAGTCAGTACATGCTATGATTGACAATTTTCTGGCCATGAGCACTGATCTCAATCACGCCCCCAGGCAGATCCTTCTCTTCCTCCACGAGAGACCCCCGAACAGCATCCGCAAATGACTTGACCTGATCTTGCGTGAGTGACATGGGTGATGAGACTTTGGTCTCTAGTGCCTCCAGTCTGTTTGAAAAGTCTCTAACTGCCTGAAAGATCGGTCCAATAACTTTATCTTCAAACTCCTTCATGGTTACACTACTTCCTCCACCAGCCAAGACCTTGTCCTCTGGTGCAACACATTGGCTACACAGCCAGCGAAAGCCCAGCTGGTGGCTCTTCTTCATAAATGGATAGTCGCCTGCGTCCAAATTTTCACAGGCTATACGAACCCACTCACTGCAGTAGGCGCACTTCCGTGCTTGTGCACTTTTTGCTACAGACCTACTGCAGCGAAGGCACTGGTGTTGTTTACTCATGGTAAAGGAGAACAAAAACAAAACAAAACGACAACAACAACAGCAAAATTATATAAAATACTACCCGGGATAAACCCTGGTAGCGCCGCCCCCATTTGTGTCACCCTATTTTAGGAGAAAAAAATAAGAAAACAGAAAAAAAACACACACACACACAAAGAACAGAAATGGAAAAAAAAAAAAAAAAAAAAAACAGGGTGTCTGCGAAGTCACCACGAGCAGGTGGGGTACGACTTGACTACCCTTCTAGGAAAAGTAACCCAAACCGAGGTGCCGCAAAAGTGCTGAGATGGTATTGACAACTTTTCCCAATTCGAGCTTCATCGCAGCAGCAAATACGTCACTTAGGCAAGACCCCCATTGGTTACGATACTGACTCAACGGACTCATCTTCACATATTCGCACTTGTCTCCTACTTCGTTATTAGCTTCTTTCACATTATCAGACAAGGCACTTTCTCACACAGTTGGCTAACTTTCGTATAGTGGTTACTCACGTGCACAGAATCATACATTCCACGCCGTCATATAATAAAGCTTGAATACACATAGTCTTGCTTACTTTCACACATTGCTGGCTTATTTTCGTACATGGATTGTTCACTTTCATACAATATTGGCTCACTTCTATACATTGCTGACTCACTTTCACACACTGTCGTCTTACTTTTATACAGTGATTACTTACTCATAACAAGGTGGCTCACTTTCACATACTTGCTTACCTTCACGTACTCAGGATTACTTTCACATATTTTTGGTTGGGCTTAGTACAGTTAACCAACTTTCACACACTATAAGCTCACTTTCACACTTCATGTTCAATGTCCCACACTGATGATTCATTTTCTCTCACGGTTAGCTTCCCTTTCTCTTGTCTGCCCCACATTCTCATGGCTGCCTTGCTCTGATCACACCCTTCCCCATTTCGGCTAGTGATTATTTAGCTTTTACTAGTGTCTTTAAAATTTCTCATGATATAATGTTGCCATCGATTTATTAGCACGTTTTTCTCACTCCATCTCGTTTAACATAAAAACGTTTATTATACTTTATTCGTGCCATTTTCACATGATTTCCTTCATGTAAAAAATAGATTCTCAGCAATGAAAAGGATAAATATAACCATCATAAACACCTTCCCTAGAAAGGGGTTGTGATAAGTGGGAAAAAAATATTTTGGTTGCCGAAAAGATAAACTGTTTTAAAAATCTTCTGGATTTTTTTTTTTTTTTTTTAATGCGAGGAAGAAGGAACCAAAGGCCATGAGCCTGCAGTAACAGTTCCCTCCAAGAGAAAAACAAAATACAATATAGAGCCAAATTCAAGATCCGATCATTTTGAGATGCCTGGACACACTGCGTTTGAAAGACTGGAGATCATAGGCAGCAGGAAATACAGACAGAGGGAGACAGTTCCAGAGCTGACCTGTTGCATAAATGAAAGACTGGGAGTAACGGTTAACTCTTGCATTAGAGAGTTGGACAGAAAAAGGATGAGAGTTTGCTGCCAGACGGGTGCTACGCGCCCGTCGTAGAGGTGGAGGAATGCAAGCAATACTGAAGGGGTTGTATTTTATTAATCTCACCTTATTGTTGTTTCTATCCTCGATCTTATTTTTGTCAGTCATGCTCACCTCGTCATGTCACTCTCAGGCTCGCCTCATTATTGTCAGTATTATTTTCACTGTCATTTTCACCTGATTTTTGTCACTTTTAGTCATTATGATCGCTACCACTCCTACTTGGTCATTGCCACAGTCATGTTGTCCTCATTACTGACACCAACGTTCACATATTATTGTTACTAGCACCCTCATTTTGTTATTGCCACTGTCATTCTCCCCTTATAACTGTCACTCATTATACCCTCATTATTGTCACTGAATCTTTTACCTCAACAGTTTCACTATTTCTTATATCTCATTATTGCCACTGCCATTCTTACAACATTACTGTCGTGATCACACTCATCTCAGTAGAGTATCTATAACTGTCATCTTATTAACGTCAGCATCGCACACATTAATGTCGCTATCATTATCATGTAATAACGTTACTCAGTCTCATTTACTTGACTTGTTTTTGCAGTTCCGCCTTGCTCATTACTGCACAGCCCGATATATATCACCTCATTATCCCTCACTCTTACCAACTCTCACACTCACCACCGTGCCATGTCTCACACGCACGTCATTCCACCCCTCACACTCACCACCGCACTATCTCTCACATCCACCACACCACCCCTCACACTCACCACTGCACTATCCCTCACATCCACCACACCACCCCTCACACTCACCATTGCACTATCCCTCACATCCACCACACTACCCCTCACTCTGACCACTGCACTATCCCTCACATCCACCACACTACCCCTCACACTCACCATTGCACTATCCCTCACATCCACCACACTACCCCTCACTCTGACCACCGCACTATCCCTCACATACACCACACCACCCCTCACACTCACCACTGCACTATCCCTCACATACACCACACCACCCCTCACACTCACCACTGCACTATCCCTCACATACACCACACCACCCCTCACACTCATCACCCCACTATCCCTCACATACACCACACCACCCCTCACACTCATCACCGCACTATCTCTCACATACACCACACCACCCCTCACGCGCACCACCGAATCACCTCTGCCCATCACACCACCACAGCACCCCTCCCATTCACCAAACCATCTCACACCACACCACCCCTCACACTCATCACCAGACCAAACCATCTGTCACACCACAGCACCCATCACACTCATCACCAGACCAAACCATCTGTCACACCACCACAGCACCCCTCCCATTCACCAAACCATCTCACACCACACCACCCCTCACACTCATCACCAGACCAAACCATCTGTCACACCACACCACCCATCACACTCACCACCACACCACACATCACACTCACCACCACACCACCCATCACACTCACCACCACACCACCCATCACACTCACCACCACACCACCCATCACACTCACCACCACATCTCTCATCACACTCACCACCACAGCACCCTTCACTCTCACTACCACACCACCCATCACAGTCACCACCACACAACCCACCACACTCACCACCACATCACCCACCACACTCACCCCCACACCACCTCTCACTCACTACCCCACCACCCCTTACGTTATGCCACCACATCACCCCTCACCCTCACCACCCCTCCCTCTCCAACGCACCACACTTCAGATCCCCTCCCATCCCTCTCACTCACCGCTACACCTTCCCTCACACCTACCACCACATCACCCATCACATCAGTAACACTCAGACCCTCATACCACATTGTCCATCATTCTTGTAATCACCGCATTCAGGCATTCCATAACCCCCGTCCCCCTCAACACAATCACCAAAACACCACACCATACCACTTCTCCCAACACACCATCCTCAAACCTCACCACCCATTGTAACTCATCACGCCAGACCATACCACATCAACTCTTATATTCATCGTTACATCATCTCTCACATTACAAAACCGTATTATACTTTCACACTCACCTCAATACCACCCTTCACACCGTAGCACACACCATATTCAGCACCACAGCACCACTTACACCACAACACCTGTCACACATTATCACACCTCACACGCTACCACATTACATATAACATCACACCACCTCTCAAGCTACACCATCTCTTATACTCACTGCGACACCATTCCTCACCACCCTTTAAGACAACACTTTACACACAGGAATACTCTTAGCACCACATCACACCAGCTCTCTACCTTTTTCATCACATTATAATACACACATCACACTATAACACGGCTCCTTATTAAAAAAAAAAAAAAAGTCCTCTCCCCACCACATCACACCATCTCACGCCACGCCACCACTTACACTAAACCACATTACATCACCTCTCACTCAAGATTACACTACACCATCACACCATCCGTTACATCGCACCACACATCCGCTAACGGCACATTACTCCTCACACAATGTTAGTGCCGAACTCAGAGGCCTCCTGGTTGGTTATCCGGAACTAAAGTACATCCACTCACTCCTTAGGTTGGCAGCTCAGATCACTAATGGATTACTGGGTCTACCTCCGATTTTTTTTTTTTTTTTTTTTTACCGATCCTTTGCCAATTCAGAGACCCTCACTCTTCCTCCAGCTACTCTCATTTTCACCTTCCACTCTGAATATCAATTTTAAAACTTATTCGTTCATTCAGAGCACCGGTATGTCTCCAATATATATTCCATGCTTGTCTAAAATTGACTATGCAAATTCTCTATATGAACATAATTAACTGACCATCTATTAGTGTTCTTTGCACGCTCTACTCTGTTTTTATATACTTTCTTCTTTTTGTGGTTAGAATATCAGTTACATATTAAACATCTTATTTTCCACACATGATGAAGGGTGCAGACACAGTTGGTCGAAACAGGTGATTTACAAAAGAAAGCGATGAACACGGCTCAGGACAAGGATCAGACTCTCTAAGTGCAGTAGTACTAACCACATGCTTCATTTCATCTTGTTGCTCATTTGATTTGATCTAGCCAATCCCAGTCATAACCACCCTTTGCGTCTTACCAACTCTGGCACCACACCACACCTTACAGTCAGCACTCGTTTCATTCATCACACCTTACAATCAGCACTCGTTTCATTCACCACACCTAACAATCAGCATTCCTTACATTCACCACACCTTACAGTCAGCACTCCTTACATTCACCACACCTTACAGTCAGCACTCCTTACATTCACCACACCTTACAGTCAGCACTCAATACATTCACCACACCTTACAGTCAGCACTCCTTACATTCACCACACCTTACAGTCAGCACTCCTTACATTCACCACACCTTACATTCAGCACTCTTTACATCCACCACACCTTACAGTCAACACTCCTTACATTCACCACACCTTACAGTTTACTCCTTCGATTCACCACACGTTACAATTCACTCCTTATATTCACCACACAATACAATCATCACTCCTTACATTCACCACACCTTACAATCAGCATTCCTTACATTCACCACACCTTACAATCAGTACTTAATTTCATCACTCTTCAACCACCTCACACACCTCACCAACCCTCGCACCACCCAACACCTAATATATTGACCATCCCTCATACCACATCACAGCACATCACCTTTCACACTGCAACATCCCTTGCACTCTCCACCTCTTGCATTCTCCACTCCCCAGCCAGTCTTCATATCTCACTAACCCTCGCACCACACCATACCACACCTTACTCTCATCACCCTCACATCACATCACCCCCTCTTACTTAGCAGCTCATCATCATCATATCACCATTATCTCGTCCATACGCTTCACCCAAGAGCCAAGACACACCCACCACATTCTTCCTCCCTCTCAGCGCCGGTAAAACATATACACTTAATTTAGTTTCAAAGTTAGGTCTGGGTTAGCGTAGCAGACGGAAAAATACTGAATAAATATCAAAGTTGAAATTGCATTTAAATCTTTAATGCCCCGCCCGTGGGGTTGGCTGAATAGGTGGATCGAAGAGGGTGTGGCTGGTCGGATAGTTGGACCGTAGATCATGTGACTGGCAGGATAGGCGGACCGTAGATAATATGGCTGGTTGGAAAATTAGACCATAGAGGAGATAGTTTGACCGCAGAATGGTGTGGTTAAGTAGATAAATAAATGTATAGAATGTGATTGGTCGGATAGTGGGAATGTTAGCGGTGCAGCTGGCCAGACTATTGGACCACACTGCTTTTAGATGGCCGGATAAATGAACCGTTATGATTATAATTTTACCATAGGAGGGTGATACTGATCGGACAGCTGAACTGTTAGAGGATGTAGCTGGAAATACAGTAGGAACAGTAGATCTTATAGGGTGTAGCTGACTGACTAGCTGGACCGTAAATGGTGGGGTTGGCTGGGGGTGGTCTAGGAGAACGTTAGAAAAGTGGAGAGAAAGGTTACATGGTCACCTATGGGAATATCGGAGGAGGATGGTAACTTGCTTAATGGTCTGGTCTGGGTGACCAGAACCATCAACCGCAGGCAACCACCTGCCCTTGAACGACCGTCCCGTGCAATGAACCGATGTTCTTCTGCAGCAGTCAGCAACTCCCCTCAGCAAGGCGCGGGGTTTGTTTCATGGATAGACGTCACATTTGTGTCTCTTCACCCAGTTAATAGGGGCACCATTGTACGTTCCACATCACCATGTCACTTAGTTATATGGTCAACACCCAGCCCTGCAATTGTTTTCTCGGTTACAGGAAACCATTAGGCTTGTCATGTAGCGTAGAACCAAGTGTAAAAAATAAAATTATATAGTGACAACAAGGATGGGGGAAGTAGGAAGAGAAAAGGACAGGCACAGACATACAATGATAAAGGTCAGTGAAGATGTCAGTAGCACAACATCAGCTGCGTGGATGATGGTCGTCACCACTTACCAGCATTTGGTCTGGGGTTGAGTAGTACAGTGGATGAAGGTCATTGGTTGAGTGGCAACTTTGTTGAACAAATGGTAGTAACTACAAACAGATTGAAAAAATTAATTGTTTAATATCCATGAACAAAAGGAATGTGGAAATCTATGTAGGTTCATACTTCTTTTCTCTTTGTATTTCACCCTCGATTCCAGAGGCAGTTTCATTAATTTGCAACAAAGTAACAACTTAAAATTAATATTTCCAATGTATATGAAGTATACAAAAAAAACAAAAACAAAGGTGAATTAGAATGCTTTCACTCATTATCGTAAATTTATCGTTTAACTTTTGCAATGTATGATCAAAATATTCTCAATAGCCAATAATGATGAAAATATAATCAATTAATGTATAAAAAATCAGCTAGAATGAATTTTCGTATTCCTCTCTTCCAATGAAACCCAGATAGGCTACACAGCAGCAAATCATGAGGCGCTTGGGACAAACGTACAGCCTTACATTTCTTCTAACATCATTGAAAATCTCAGTTTTCTGGAGGAAAAAAAAAAATGACTTTGTAAAGATGCATAATTTTTTCCTCTCTTTAATCTGTGTTCATTAAGTTTTAAACATGCTTTTATATTCTATGAAAATATGATTAATAAATTTAGCTCTTTATAAAGGCATTAATGTAAACATGGCAGAAAAACACATATGTTACTATACTCTGTAGTTTAACGAGCAACATTTCATTTACACTGAAGTAAGAATACAATATATCCTCAGTTGAATATGAATATTAAGACAAATGGTATTCCAGATAGGCTATAATTATATAAACTAAGTTCTACATCATCTCTTAATATACTTGGGGTTTCATTCTCTCGGTTTTTATCATGGAAAGATCATATTACCTCTCTTGCACAATCTGCTTCCAAGATATTAGATGTGCTAAGCCGACTCTGCTCCTTCTTTACCCCCACACAGCTGCTGACTTTATACAGGGGTGTTATTCGCCCTTGAGTAGAGTACAAGTCTCTTATGTGAGGGGGCTCCCCACATACAACTCTTCTCAACAGGGTTGAGTTAAAGATTTTCTGCCGCATTAACTTTTCTCTTTTTATTGGCTTCTTTCAATTTCTGTCTCTTTGCCGCAGTGTTGCCTCATTACCTCGTTTCTATTGCTACTTCAGTGGTCACGGCCTTCTGAAATCTCTGTTTGCATTCCTCCTCTGTTACGGAGGGCACATAGCACCCATCTCGTATCAAACTCTCACCCTTTTTCTGTTCAGGTCTAATGCAAGAGCGACCGATACTTCTAGTCTTTCAAGTATACAAGAGGTCAACTCTTGAATTGTCTTTCTCTGTCTTTACTTACTCCTGCCTGTGACCCTCAGTCTATTAAATTCAATGAGTTCAGTCATCTAGAAATAAATGGATCTCTCTCTCTCTCTCTCTCTCTCTCTCTTACTCGAGGGAACAATATTGCGGACTTCCAGCCTTTGGTTCCTTCAACCTTACATAAAAAAAGTCTGGCCATACATCACCCCCAGCGTGCAAACATTGGTTAAAAGCCAGTGATAATGATCATGTATTGCTTCATGCAAGTTTCATGCATAGGCAGGTTATGTAGATACCCTTCCCAGTTATGTGGATACCTTCACCTCACTCATCAACTTTCCCTCACCGCTCACCTCCGCCGGCACCAAACTTCTTATTCCAAATCTGTTTTAATAAAACCTATAAAGTGCCATAGTGTCTGAAAATAAAAACTCAGCTATCACTGTGTACTGCAACTGGGAAAAGGGTTTGCCGTAGGTACTAATAAGAAGAGATTGCCTCAAAAAGTATGGTTATTGGTAAAAACTGTACCACAACCAGCATCATGATTAGTTTACTACAGTAATGTGATAGTGGATAAAATTTTACCACAGTCACCGCTAGGAAGAGGATGCCTCAGAAAGTATGATTGTGGGTAAAATTTGTGCCACAACTATCGTCACACCAATTTCCATCAAAAACTGTAACCGTCCCTCAAAAAGAGAGAATACAGACAAAAAGTTTATGGAGGTAACCAAGTACAGAGATATGTCGCCTCCAGCGAGAGCAGCGTAATATACTTCCTCTTAACATAGTGTGCTTTTAGTCGTACTGACCGTGCTGTGAACATCATATTGCACAACTTCTTTATAGGTCAGTACATGATGCAACTGTTGTATTAGTTCTAAATTGTCATAGCAAGACCTTAAGAAATATACACTAGTTTAGGGGATGTTTAATATTTTGATCTCGTATATAGTCAGTACTGTTAACTCTCCCCAGACGAGTCGTCATATCGGGCACTACTAGATGTGCTTTAGTTTGGGAGTAGACTGTATCACAAATCGATGGCAAGCTAGTGGCAGGGAGAGTTGGAGCTCCTGTTTCACCAGCCCTCAGGACCTGTTCCTGACCATCTCCCTTTGCTGAACGTTTTCAGTGTTTTCATTAAGACCGATAGCAGGCCAGCGCACTCTCATAAACCTCAACCTCCAACTGTCTAAAACAAACTATATGCACAGTAGATACCACACCTTCTATTTCCATCTCCCCTTATTTCCATGAATGGAGGACATCTGTAATCTGGAGCGTGGAGTATTTTTTTTATTTGTTTTTCCTTCCTCTTTTCATCTTAAAGAGAGAACAAATAAAAATTTGGTCAACAACCAGCGCACGTGCACACACACACACACACACACACACACACACACACACACACACCATTATTCAACAATATTGCTTTATTTCTTTATAGGGTGATGGTGCCTCTTAATTTATATTTTTGTTGCAGCAGGACAGCTGCCTCCAGCTTAGTTGTGACGGAATAAACTGAAGTTAACAGCAGATAAATATTATACAGTAACTGAAATTAATGACATACCCTCGCGTTGAAATGCAATTAATATTTATTCATAAACTTGGCCGTGAATGCAGCGCCATGCTGAACGACTTTACTTAGGAGATAAGAAAGGAAGGTGAAGGCTTAAATAAATGAGGTGAGAGGCATGGCAGGCGAGGAAAGAGCAAACACTTCATACCATGAATAAACTTATGTGATATACAAACTATAACCGAGGTTCACAAAATAGTCCATCATATCTGTCATAACGAATAACTGCTCTGCAGGAAGAACATCAGGCATTGGAAAATTCTGTACTTTTCTTTTCTTCCCCTTCCCCCCAAAGAAATCATAACTGTGACCAGAAACTGATTGTAACTGATGGATCCTTCAACCGTTTTTCATTGTCTTTCCTGACAAAAAAAAAAAAAAAAAAAAAAAAAAAAAAAAAAAACTGGAACTTAGTAACTTTGTCCAGATCGGCTAACAGTAACGTGAAGGAGCTCAGAGCCAGACACAACAGCAAAAACCAACTCAACAGCAAGGTCACTGCTATGCAGAAATTCGGCAATGGAGAGCGAATGGAAGTTAGGGAGGGCTGGCATGAGTAAGAGGTGAGTCTGGATTGTTTTTCTTTCTGGAGACGTCTGACAGTGCAGTGTGTTAAATATTTGTCACTGTCTGATTTGGTTTGCATTCTGAATAAAGAGCGTGAGTGAAACAGCAGCTATGACTTGTTCAATAACCATTTTATGTCACCGCTCATGCTGTGTGAAACTTGAGTACTTGACTGACAGCTTTTCTTGCCTGGACCTGTGCCTGCTCCAGTCTCGTCCATACCTACCGTCTGCCTGGTGCCAGAGTGACCACTCATATGGGTTCCAGGGGCCCAAGCCTTTCTGCCTGCATCCCTCCACCCTTCTTTCTGTGTATCCACAGCCAAAGGCCGTGGCATCATTGACAGCAAGCGGACAAGTGCGAATGATAGCCAGTGCAAGTGGGTGCTTCAGAACATCCTCACTGGAAGCGAGTAAACGCGCCAGTTGCCTGCAAAACTTATGCACTCGTATTAGCTTTGTTATTGTGACATATTTTGTGTGAATATATATATATATATATATATATATATATATATATATATATATATATATATATATATATATATATATATATATATATATATATAATGACTTTACAGTTAAATATACTTTTACCAGATACTTTCCCCAATCCTCTTCTAATATAGTGCAATAACTCTGTCATTGTGCTTTGCTGAGGATGAATCCCAATCACAGAGTGTGAATAAAACCTCAGTAATGAGCTGCTCAGTATCCATCTTAACCCATTGTCCATGCTCGATTCTGGTGTGAAAAGCTTAGTGCTGGTTCTTCTCGTTTGAACTATGCTGGTTTGCGCTGGTGCCTGCATTTGCTCGCGTTCAGTGGAGTCACATCTATCGGTTATAGGGATGCAAAAACTTCCGCATCCATCTGCCCCAGCCATCCGGCTTCTAATGTACCCGCGGCCTAAGATAGGTGGACACTCCAAAGTACGCTTTACACTCTCCAGAATAGCGCTCCTCACACCACACAACCACATCATATCATTCCTCATTTCACATCACCACGCTACAGCACCCTCCACACCACACCTCACCACTCCTCACACCACAACACACCACACCACACCACAAGAGTCCTCGCACCCACTCCATCTCACTATGCCTCTTCACCCTTCACACCAGATCACACCCTTTCACCGTGCACCACACCACCCCTCACACCACAGCGCACATCACATCACACCCTTCCTCACACCTCACCATACTATCACTCATATCATACCACCACTGACCCCACACCACTACTCACACAACATCATCACTCACACCACACCACCACACAGCGACACAATGTACAACACCACAACACATCATACCATACCTCAATTAATACCACCATTCACACCAGAGCTATGCCAACTCTTTCACCACACTCCTTATAACGTCACACTACTTACACCGTACCGCCTCACCAATCCTATTCTTATTAACACACCAACTCCATTCTTATATCACACCACACCTTCCATTACACCAAGCGTTACCAAAATGTACCATAACTTATTATACTGCACCATATGCAAAATATCATTTGTGTCCAGGGATCCTGTGTGGGAGATTTTGCTGGAAGGTTACTATGCATATCACCCTCCTCTTATCAGCTTAGAGACGCGTAGGTCATAGGTGCGTACCTTGGGGTTACCCCTTTTATTTACTTTCGATAATTCCCGATACTAAGGATCCCTAGGTACAATGGATCAATCTCTGCACTATAATCACATCCTGCTTGATTGTTGCTACGTTCACAAGATTTTACTTAACTTGAATGAAGCCTTTTAATTTGGAGAAAATGTAAAAGGTTCATCAACCCCTTCAGTATAAGAAATCTTTCTTCGCCTCAGCAAATTGTTTATAAGTAGCATGAATACTAAAAAAAGAAATGTGGCATCACTCTGAAGAAGTTAAACAAACTTGGATGTACCCGTCAAACGTAGAGGAAATAAAAACTTTTACAGTCCTTAAAAATATAAAATGTACCTGTTATTAAAACTTGATTTACATGGACTGGGTGCGAGACCGTAGTCTATGCCAGTTTAACCCTCTTCGGTACACTAGAAGCTCGTCAAACAGTCATTGTGAATATGATTCCTTTAATATGCATTAGTTTCGCAAATCCATAACAGTATTCTGCTTTGACGTCACAACACGAATGACTTTATTAACCTTTTGTTATGACAATTATGACATATGGGAAACGAGCATAGTTGTGACTATATTAGTATTGCTTTGTGTGTGTGTGTGTGTGTGTGTGTGTGTGTGTGTGTGTGTGTGTGTGTGTGTGGTTACGCAGTTAATTAATATTTTGTGGTTTTCCACATTTTAAACATGCAAATGTACATGTACAGTGCGAGTAGCTTACATACAGTATAGATTCAAGGAATGTGCTTGCATGTGCAAGTCTACGTGTAAGCCTGTGGGTGTGTGTACGCTACCACACCCTCTGCCCTCCCCCCTCCCTCCCCCAGCGCTGAATAAGCTGCTTGAAATTAAAGCAGATGTGTTCAAACGTTTTCAGTTAATGAGAAACGCGAACTAAATTTTCCTTTTAGCGAAAAAAGAAGACTATTTGGCACTGCCAACTGTTAGCATATTTAAAGAAGAGAGGAGACTCTCTCAAACTAAGCTGAATGCTTTCAAATAAATATAGGGCGTGAGTGAAACATCAGCCCGGAACTGGAACATTAAACTCAACTAAGAGAACAATGGCGAGAAAAATATCATGAAGCAACACAAAATTAAGGATACAAAAACAGTAAAGTATATCTATCAACTCATCAGATTTTCTTCTGAGGCAAGGTAAAAACTCTGAGCGGATAAATGGTCTTCCCGGCCATATCATGAAGAGGTTGCAGGCTCTAAGGTTGACGGATGACAGCGGTAAAATATATTAAAGAAGAAAATATCACACTCCGTTGAGCTGGGAGCGCTAGGAGAGGGGCAGGAGTGAACAGCTCCAGGACAACCACTACATCATCGTGTGGAGGTGACAACACTGGAGCACCTAGGGTAAACACGGACACCCTCACGCGCCCGCTGGCAACAGACGCGATCAAAATGACGGGCAAATTTTTTACAAGATGAGGTTGGTAATTTTTACAGGATGAGGCCCGTCATTTGCATAAATCGAGCAGACCCAGAGGGAAGGGTGGCAGGAAGGGGGAGGGGGTAAGGGTGGCAGGAAGGGGGCGGGGGGAAGGGTGGTGGTGGAGTAGGAAGCATTGATGCGAGAAAGGCGGTATTTATCCAGAATATGGAAAAAGCTTTAGGTAAGTGGAGAGCTTGGGTGCAACAATACGTATATATATATATATATATATATATATATATATTGGTAGGTGGGGGCGCTCACCATCCACTCACTCGATATAGTGCTGCTGTCGGGTGTCTGTCCTTTCCTCTCCATCCTTCTTTCCTTCTATCCTCTTCTCTCTTTCATTCTTTCCTACAGGTAACTTTACACTCCCTCTTCTGTCTTTCTTTCCTTCATTCGGTCCTCTTCCTTCTGCCTGTGGGTGACTCTACACTGAGTGACATGCCAAATGGTTTCCTGTACACCAGGAAACCATTTACTATGCTGGGTGGTAACCATATAACCAATTTTGGCGCCTGGTGGTTTAGTGGGTAATTATTACACTCCAACCGGATTGAGCCGGTGAAGGTTTATATCCAAGGAATGGTTGGGGTTGATTGCTCATGTAATTCCACTCAGGGATGTGTGAGGCTGGTCACTCTCATCTTAAATGTCTGGACCAACTGCCTAGTCCCGGGCTTGTACGCTCCTGATGGGGCAATGTAGGATTGGATGATGGATGGATTGATTTATAGATAGATAGATAGATAGATAGATATAGATAGATAGATAGACAGATAGATAGATAGATAGATATAGATAGATAGATAGATATAGATAGATAGATAGATAGATAGATACAGAGAGAGAGAGAGAGAGAGAGAGAGAGAGAGAGAGAGAAAGACTTTAAAAAAATAATAATTTTTCAGTGGACATAAGGGAGTTGAAAAGAGCACGATATAGTCTATATTGAATCCTTTGTTACAACAATATTATTTTTCAATAGGCTCTCTCGGTACCCATAAAACAACTGGTAAAATTATGTCCTTATCTGACAATTGATTTTCTTGAAACTGTCTGTCATCAAGGAGGTCTGTGGTGTCAGTAGGTGTTTACATCTGTGTTTTTTTTATCTTTGCTTCTATTACGCTTTGACTTCGATTGCTTTAATCGTTGCCATTGTCTGAGTTGACAAACTTTTCATGATTCACGTCTTGAAGAGAGTTTTCGTAAGTCTATCTATTTATTGCCAAAGGCCTTAATCCCGTAAGGGATGGCCAAGGTTTCGTAAGTAAAATTAATAAAGTAAATATGACCTGTTGTCAAATACTAACGTGAATCCGTTTATTCTCTTGGCTTTTGATCCCGTTTGTAATGTTATTACAAGTGGATGCTGGTGGAAGGTGGAAAAACAAACTCAGAGTGGAGGTACTTCATTTATTGAGTGTAGTAGTACAGGTCTGGCGTGTATGGAGTCTGGGCTGCCACTAATATGAGAGAGAGCAACTAAAGATAATGTTACACAGAATTAGTCCTCTGACCGGCTGGCTATGTATGAATCAGGGAAAGGTGTCTGTAGTGAGAGCAGTGCATATGTAAGACGAAGTGTTATAATAGTTTAGTCTGTGGACCAACAGGGTGCAAACCTACACAAGGATATGAAATGACATACTACAGTTACCCATTATTTGTCTGCCAAGGCTTGGGATTCATACTCAATATTTAGGGCAACAGAAATGAAGAAGCAAACGCTATAGCCACTGTGCCGACATGCCCGCATCCCAGCCGTATGTCTTATATCAGTTATATTGTTCCCTGGTCTTTCATTTTTTACTTTCCCTTACCTTCATTTATAGCGTCAAACTACTGTATCTTCTTAGCCTCCTAAAACATTTATTTTCATCCTCATATCTACTTTCTTAATCATGAAGTGGTGTTGGAGGTGGACACCTTCACGTGGTGGTATTGATGTAAGGGGGGGAGGGGGCTGCTGTCCGGTTATAAAAAAGCTTTTAAACTCCCTCCCTGTCCCACAAATAGGGATGGGGTGTGGATCTTGACCCAATAATATGTAAATCTTGAGATGCATAGATTGTACTCGTGGACGAGCAGTAGTTACACGTGGGTAGGTTTGTAAGTAGATAATCTTAGTTCCTTTTGTCATGCAATGACAGGAGAAATTAAAGATGAATACTGGGTCTTGATTTGTAGTTCGTTATCTTCAAAGGTAAAACTCAAGTTGAAAAAACAGTGTATAACATAAGAGCTGACTAGCTTCTCGCTGGACCCCTCTTCTCTTTCCCTCTCTCTACAACCTCTCGCTACTGTAGCTAGCCTCCTTCTGCCTCTCTAACTCTTCTTTCAGTCTTTAAGAGGACTTGTGTCACGTGTATAACCCGTATGTACGGGTTCTAGAACCTTGTGTTTGTCTGTGTGTATGTAGTTGTAGTACTTCCATTGCCCTCTGGCATTCTTTTGCTTAACTCTTGCTGACACATTTCCCGCTCCCACACCTAGCTTTACTGCTGTTCCTATCTCTTATGCTATCTATTATGATTTGTATTACTGTAATATGGAGTCCTGACATCGCTCGGTCACGCCAGCTGGAGAACCTCCGATAGCATGTATCTGGTGACACTAGTCTATTAATACATAATATTGATTATAATATTGTATAGACATAATATTCATGATAAAGTTGAACTGACTTAAAATTATCCTAGAAACACATTACATCGTAAACATATTGTATACAAAATGGAGCAAATGCACTATAGTTAAACTGAGTATGGAATATTGTATAACATTTTGTAAAACGTGTATGTATAACAGGCACATACATATATGTTAAAAATAGTTCATAGTTAAGATTATAGTAAGAATTATTAATAAATTTGTATTTTATATAGATATTGGATTAATTCAATTATTGTCCCATAATTTTCTGTTTATATATATATATATATATATATATATATATATATATATATATATATATATATATATATATATATATATATATATAAATTTTACACTATTTACAAAATATTTCTACTTCATTCAGGGGGTCTCACTTGAATGTTCACTCTTCCCCCAGTACTGACTCCAAGTTTGCAATTCTTGCATACATTCTGTGCATTGCAAACAGACCCACTGCAAATACTGTACAATAGAGAAGGTTATAAAGACAGTAGGTGCTGGGCTATACACATAATATGGGTTGAACATCGTTTCATTGATTAGTTGCATAGTTTCAAACTTAGGTGAAGTCAACTTAATACTTGTGCTCAAGTTTAAATCCATCTTAGGTAAAGAATGTGTATAGTTGAGGATGGCATAGTGATTTGTGGTAAATAAAGTGGACATGGATGGTGTAAGTACCGCACAGTAGTCTGGTGCTATGCATAATCCTGATTCTGAAGTATTAGACGGTGGTATATCTGGACAAAGTATGTAAACTGATGTGTTATGAGTGAAGTAAAAAAAAAAAAAAAACTGTGAGTGTCCAATGCACTGATGGTATATATAGGTTTATCTGGAACAAATGTGAAGTTGCAGTGGTGATGAATGTCGTGATTTCTTATGATAGCCATTTCACAAGGGACTGTTCCAGTAGGCTGAAACGTGAAGATGTACGCAAGACAAAGGTGGACAGCATGTAAGGATGTACGGCACTTTCGTTTAATCGTTGATTCACTGGCGAAAGTGACAGTGTTCCGTCTCTTGGAGACCATGATGAGTTCGGTGTCTGTGTCGATGTTGATGATGACCAAAGTGTCATTATTCTTAGAAGGGAAAGGGTATATTTGATACACTGTGAACACGTCGTCAGTTATGAATGGTACAAGAACTACTACTGATGCTGGTGTTAGTGTTGCTTCTAAGTATGGATAATATAACATGAAATCTCTACCACGGAATAAAGGTTTCAAATCATGTTTATGTATGCCTTGACTAATTATCTGACATAGCTCATGAACTGGAAGTAGCTCATTTGTGATCTTGCCATTACCAGCATTTGCAATTCCTTGCACAAGTGCCTGTAACGAACTCTAGTGTTGTCTAGCTGGATTATAATTGTGTCAATATGTTCTGTGATGATTGAGAAGTGTTGGAAAAGTGTTATGTTTCCTTCCATGGCATTTATTTTGTCCACACTTTGGTGAATTATAATTTCTGCCTCTTTTAGATTTATCACTATTGTCTTCATTGCCGAGTTTTGGCCGGCAAAAACTTGTTTTGATATATTAGTATCTGACCTATTTTATTAAATTTGTTGTTTATTTCTTGAAGATCTTTCTCTGTAGCCAATCCAAAGATGTTCCCCAGAATTGCACCACCCAGGACAAACAAACTGCTTCTTTGGCAGGTACGTGTGATGTTGTTCGTGTCACTCAATGCCTCTGTTCCATGAGCTGGGAGATCTTGGATCATGATGAGCATAATTGATTTAGCCTGTTCTATCTTCCATTTCGCTAACTTCACGATTTCAATCACTTCCTTTGTGTTATGGGCTTCTGAAACATAGCCTTCTATCATAAAGTCAAGGGTCCTCAGTGGTTTGGCAATGTTCTCCAAATAAATAGGTAATTCGTATAAATAATCCAAACTAATTTAAGTACTCATGACATCTTTTACGATTGACGTCGTGGCCGTTGGAGCTATGAGGCATCGTTGCCGTAGTATATGTTGAGGGTCTAAGTGAGCATATCATCTTGCTATGTAGAGGAGAATCCACGGTATAAGTCCCCTCATCGTTACCTACCGAAAAAAAAAAAAATATCCATTAATTTCCTATTCCAGTCATGCTGTGGTCGTTGATAGTGATGATGTGCGTTATAGTTGGCTCATGGAGAACAATAACTTGTTTGTTGTTTTACATATAGAAGGAGTTTAAATCGATATCTAGATCATGTAAATACTGTACTGTAGCCTTTTTAGAAACAGTTTGTTTGTATGGTACGCGACCATAATGTATTTCTGTAATTATTGTTGTCTTCTGGATTGGTTTCATGAGTAATTTTCGGTTTTTCGGTGGTGTCCGAGGTTGTATAATTGCTGGCTAATTCCTTTGGTACCCGTTTTAAATGATCAACGTGAATTTGTTTTTCTTCGCCACTTGACAGTGACCTAATTACGACTTTGTTTCCCGTCTTATTGATTACTCTGTATGGGCCCTCAAATTTCGAGGATAATTTATTGTCTCTCACATGAATGATACTATGGACAATGTCTCCTAAGCTGATGGGCGATTATTTCGCCTTTTTATTGAATGCCTCCGTCATTTCTTCCTTGGACATCGATAATTGTTTTTTCACTCTCTTGTGTATATCCTGGAATTCACGTAAATGGAGTCTAGGGTACTCACCGTAGTCGTATATGGGCAGATTTTCACCTTCGAGAATTTCATACGGTAACTTCTTATCTGTTCCGTAGATAATGAAATGTGGTGAGTCTCCTGTAGACTTATTTATAGATCCATTAATTGATTCTTCTACTCTGGGAATCGAATCATCCCAGCTTGCATAATTTTCGTTGAGAATGTGTTGTAGTACATCCAATACTTTTTTGTTTTGTCTCTATACCACTGGATGTTGGGTGATAGGCTAAAACATTAACCTTTTTGATACAGTATTGTTTTCATACTTCTTGTAAGGTGGTCGTATCTCGCTCTTCATTTGCTTGATTTGTGTTTCTTTCTTCTTGTGCTATATTCGATGTGGTTATATACTCGATTGTGTTTAACTGAATGTAGAAGTGATGATTTGTAGGCGTTGGTTCTTATGTTACTGCCACCAACTGTGATATGTGGAGCTTGACCCTATAATATGTAAATCTTGAGATGCATATACTGTACTCGTGGAAGAGCAGTAGTTACACTTGAGTAGGTTTGTAAGTAGATAATCTTAGTTCCTTTTGTCATGCAATGACAGGAGAAATTAAAGATGAATACAGGGTCTTGATTTGTAGTTTATTATATTCAAAGGTAAAACTCAAGTTGAAAAAACAGTGTGTAACATAAGAGCTAACTAATTTCTCGCTGGACCCCTCTTCTTTTTCTCTCTCTCTACAACATCTCACTCCTGTAACTAGCCTCCTTCTGCCTCTCTAACTCTTCCTTCAGTCTCTAGGAGGGCTTGTGTCACGTGTATAACCGTATGTACGGGTTCTAGAACCTTGTGTTTGTCTGCCTGTATGTAGCACTTCCAGTGCCCTCTGGCATTCTTTTGCTTAACTCTTGCTGACACATTTCCCGTTCCCACACCTAGCTTTATTGGTGTTCCTATCTATTATGCTATCTATTATGATTTGTATTATTATAATATGGAGTCCTGACAGGTGAATTTCAGAAGGACAAATTCAGCCTGCAGTCAACTAGGTTGAAGCTGAGATAAAACTGTGACCAAAACAGCGGCAACAACAGCAACGACAATAATAACAATTTCTGATGTCATATCCATTTTCTTCATGGTATCATCTAATGGCTATCAATCTAGCCGTGTGTCTGTCTGTCTGTGTAACGAAACTGGAAAAAGGAGTGCGATGAAACTTGGCAAGAGGGTTGCAATTTGGTCACAAATAGACCTATTTCAATTTCATGTCGACTGAAATTTTCTAAAGGAGTGTTTTGGCCACTAGTAATAGTCCCCATTGTCTTTACACTACGCGGAACGCATTGAGGAGAAGTTGTCCGGAACCGCAGTAGTTATTGGTCAGCTCCAAGCAGCACTAGGCGTAGTAGAGAAGCGACCTTCATTTGAACAGTCAAACACCTCACAAAATAATGTTTTCTTCTACAAAGTGTACATAACTGGCATTGATATGCAGTTCTTAGTGCAACTGTGGAAAAACTATTGCAAGCAGATGTATAAATTTTGAGCAAGCCGTGTGTAATTGAAACAACAACTGTCAGGCGGTGGAAAAACAAGAATTGCTAAAAACATACAAACTTTACCACACAAGTATGAAACTTGAAATATAAATATGAGGATGTAATTTGGCTCCGTTGTCACTGGTGCAATGTTGCGCATTCAGCTGGGTAAACTGACTCCCGATTCATTCAACCATTCTGCTGCAACTGCGAAATGATTGAAACCGAGTCAGTATGGTTGCAAAAGACTGAGATTTGAGGGCGAAGCCCGAGAGCCTTGTGAAGGAGCAAGTTCGCAGCAGTTCTTTAGGGCTGCTGCGCACTTGCATCTCTAAAAACAAAACCTTTTATCCTTTGATATTTAGACATCCTCACTTCAAATCACTTCTGTTCCTCAATGTATCCATTTCAGCTGCTCCTGTTACTGTTTTGTTTTATACTTACGTTTTACCAATGTCTCACACGCATAGGTTAATAAATTCGGATTGGTTAATTTCTTCCTCAAAGATCTGGGCAATTCGGGGCACTATAAAATCAAGGCACAATACTGTAGCTCTCTTGTAACTTCTGTATTCGTTATGTCGAGTCACTTTACTTTCCAATAGGTCACTTCCAACGTTTTCCAATGTGGTTAGAGATAAATTGTTGAAGATATTATCAAAGATCCTTTATGCTTTAAGGCAATTAATTTTGTTTATTTTCGTCACATTACGTTTTAGTTATGCAATAGTGGCGTCACTGTTACATCTACCTCTCAGTGCCTGGGATCTTTTGAGATTTTTTTTTATTGCCATTGCCTTTTGTCAGTTTTCATTCTGTGTTCCATGGTTTATTGAATTAAGATGAAAATGGGTTTTAGATATCGTGTCTTACGGTGAGGTGTTGGAAAACATGAATGTACCCTCTTCCTTCCTTGCACATGGATATTTAAAATTTTCTTACTATTAAAGGCCTATTCCTTTATCTGAACTGTTTTCCTTTACCCTTATTTACTTTCAGACATCACCACTCATGGACATTTACAAACCTCTGAACCAGTTATGCAATAACTGGAGCAACATTACCTGTATATACTGGAACTTAAATATTCCCTCTCCCACCATCTTTACTTCCCTCACCCAGTTTGATCGGTCAAACTTTACACGTACACCTCATGCGAGTTTCGACTTTTCTTTAACAATTTCTAATAGATTCATTCTAAGAAACTTTTCTTCTATGACATTTCTTTCAGAAACTGATAATAAACGAGTTACAAGTGATTATAATTTTCCCCCCAAAAACGTAGCTTGGATCTTCACTCGGCCAGTCCGTGTAAAAAATTACGTGCGTTCGTACATGTGTTTCTCTTTCCCTCGACTGCGCATTCGTCTCCTAGGTCTGTTTCGCCCACTCATATGCATACTTTAGGTTCCGTGATGGTATTCTACCAATCAATTTGAAGAGAGGACTTTGATTTCTTCTCGGTGGAAAATTCAAATTCTTTTCGCCATGGCATCCAAGGACGTGATCCGTGCCTCGGGTGTAATATTGATTATTTATGCGTTACTACGCGTTTCCAGTCGGTGTTTTTTTTATGACAGTTGAGTGATTTTTGCCTTCGATTTCTTTCGAAAGTGCTTCATTTCAGCTCCTTATCCAGTCAAAGTTCATGATTGGAAAACAGGTAAAATTAAGCATTTCCAACAAAAATGAAGGTCCTCTAATCTCGTCACAAAATACCAGAAAACTCTACTGCACAACCTGGACCATCGTATCTCTAAGGTAAGCATTCCGCTGCAGCACGTTAGGTTTGGTTAGGTTAGGTTTGGTTTGGTAAGGTTGGTTAGGTTAGGTTAGGTTAGGTTGGTTAGGTTAGGGTAAAATTTGACCTACTGATTAAGGTAAGCTTCTAGGTTAGGTTAGGTTAGGTTAGGTTAATTTCCTTTAGTTATAAAAATAGTACGTTTCACGTGGTTACAGGCATCCAACCTGAGTGTTTTCTGTTGTTCTAGTGTGATTTGAGTTGATTTTGGCCATTCGTTTCTACCAGAAGTCGCTAGTCACTTTCAGCAAAAACTAGCTACTTCCGATAGAAACGAAGATCAAAATCGATCGAATAACACCAAAAACATCAGGAAACACTCAGGCTGGATGAAAAAATCGGCTGAGGTGAACGTGTAAAAATTGACCGTTTGATCTAGCTCTCGTAATCTCATCCATATCTAGCATATACATGGAGCAAAAAGGGATCATCATGGAATCTTGTTGTCAATAACCTATCGTTGACACACCTGTTTGCCATTAGACAATAAAAGCTCTTTGTGACATACGACTTTCCTTCTGCACAAAGCTGACATATTATGAAGAGTCAGATATTTTCTAGTTCCCTGTAAACTGATGGATGAAATCAAATTTATAGAGAGTACTGTCTGCATGAAGGCATGACCTAAATACTGGCTGATAATATCTTGAACACACCGAATAAAAACTAAAAAATAGAAATAATAATAAAATAAAATCAAGTACCATCAAACCAGGGCATGACTAAACCGAAGCCAGCAGGCGTCAGAACACAAGAAATGCCAGCACAGCACCATGATTCCAGGAAACACGGCCCCGAGGAAGGTAAACGGGTCCACATGACAAAAGCTTCCCAGGACAATACATATGGCCCCCAGGACATGACATAGGACCCCAGTAACGCAAAGTTAACGCATCTGATTCAGTTCCCCACGATAGCACACAAGAGAGAACACAAGGCCTTAGGACAGCACAGAGGACCCTCAGGGCAACATACAGGACACTTGGATCCAGGGCACACGGCCCCCAAGACACACGGCCCCCAGGACTCATGACCCCAACGTTTATAGCTTAACCCTGAGAAAAACGGAGTTGAAAAAATCTCACGTGGGCAAAAGACACTCAGGCGAAAACAGGGGTCCTGCCAGAAGTTAGTAGGACAGGAAACACTGGTAAATCGACGGAGGGAAACTTGGTGGAGGGGTTGTGGAAGGAAACTGACGAGGCAATGGAGGCAACTTAGGGTGGTGGAAACTTGTATGAGGGAAAGTTGGAATGAAACTTGGCGAGGTGATGGTTGGAAACTTAGTGATGTGGTAAACAGAATATAGAGAGAAGCTTCAAGGATGGAGGGACACTTGGTGAGTCAGTGGAGAAAAACTTGGTAGTGAGGTGGAGGAAACAGTGCTGGGCGGTGGAGGGATATTTGGAGAGTTGGTAGAGGAAATTTGTTGGGGTGGTGGAGAAAATTTTGGAAGGCGGTGGTGCTCAACTTCAAGGGGGTGGAGGCTGGAGAGAGAGAATTAGTGGGGAATTTAGGTAATGGAAATGTAAAAGGAAACTAGGCAAAGATGGTGGAGAGAAGTGTAAAATGCAGGAAGATAGTTGAGTGAAGCTTGGGAAGGCAGTGGGAAAAGAGTGAGAAGCCAGTACAGAAATGTGTAGGAAAACAGTGAAAGGATATGTGAGAAGGCAGTGGAGGAAAGTGTGGGAAGGCAGAGGAGGAAAATGTGTGAAAGCGGTGGAGGGAAGTGTGAGAAGGCAGTGAAGGGAAGTGTGGGAAGGCAGTGGAAGAAGGGCCAGCCACCAAACTCAGCTGATATAAAGACCAGGTTCCACAGTCCACACGTAGCGGACCCACGCACAATAGTCGCCAATAAAAGGAAAAATTCAGGGAGCTTCTTCCAGGGAACGTACATTTGATCAAACTGTGAAAATATTTTAAGCAGAAAAATCAGAAGAGTAAAATCAAACAATTCTTTAATGCTCTTTTACATGTGTAAATAACTTAAACCATCCTTTGTGGTATTATTTCATCACTTCCGAGCTATATTTTTACTGGTCAAATAATTTCTTTCAGCAGATGGAGACTCTGAACTTGAATTGTTAGTGTCAGTGGTGTTTTAAGGTGCGAAGACTTTTTTTTTTTTTTCAATCAGTTGGTGCCTTGCCATGTCTTCATGATAATGTTCAGTCATAATTAACCCTGTAAAGGCTCAATGCTTCCTTAAACACAACATATTCTTTTGGAGTTAGCCAGAGTAAAGTCAAAAATTATAATAAGAAATAGGTGGTATTTATGATTAGTTTTGCTTCTGTGTTATGTAGCGGATTCATAATGATGCGAAAGACTATTATTATTGGTGTAATTCTATTATAGGAAAGAGGTTTGATGCATCATTTGCCCTACTTTTAAATATCTGCTTGCCTGTAGCATTGTCTGGAAAACAGACTGGGTTCTTCCATGTAAAATTTTACATCTGAGCTATGTGGATGAATTTCTGAAGAATAAAAAAGAAAAAAATCGTGATCAATGTCCGAAGCCCAGATGATTCTATAATATAATACTGACAGGCTTTCTCTGTTGTTTATTCATTTCTCAAAACAATAGGCCACTTATTAAAGTCTACCATTACCGGATTAATTCATAACGATTATATTGTTCAACTGGCAGCATCTGCATTCCTTCCTCATGTACTGTATGGAGGAGATAGTGTGGCGAAGCTTTGCTAAGCTACAATGGAATTTCTACCGCATAGATTAGATAATCATGGATATTTCTTGGCAGAACCAATGCATGGGAGAAACAAAATACCAAGGCTCTTAAACAAAGTCTACCATGTCTTTGATTGTGTAAATGTGATTCAGCACTTTTAGCACATTTATTTTTCTAGAGTGGCGATCATATTGTTTTTAATTATGAAATTGCTGAGGTAACAACTAAGATATGACTGGTGGGTCAAAGACCCTACAGTAGATGTCAATGCCTCACACAACTAAATATTTTAGAAGAAAATTGAAAGACGGAGGTAAGAAATCATTCTGTGGGTGAGCGATAGAAATGAGAGAATGATAAGGTGGAAGGATAAAAGATAGTGGAATAACAAAGGACGTAAACGAGGTAATACCAAATACAAGGATAAATGAATTTCAACATAATTTTAAGTGAGAGGCGGTGGTCCCATGAATAGAAAGTAAAGATATGGAGATAAAACGACATCAAAATAAACAAAGAAGGTAGATGTGCAGTCTCATCCTGTGCATTCGGAGAAAGCACAGAAACTTCAAATCCAGTCCTGCGATTGTGTGCCGATTTAAAAGATTTACATAATGATATTACTGAGTCATGAAAGGATCCTTGACCACATAAGCATCATGGGATATATCTGTCAATAGAAATGAAGTATACTTGATGAGAAGGTATGATATCCTAAGACACACCTAGTGGTCATGGTAGTAGTAGTAGTAGTAGTAGTAGTAGTAGTAGTACCCTGCAGATGGGAGCCAATTCTACAGCATGTACTAAGATATCAAAGAGAAATCTGCCCTCCTTCACTATTTTGAATCCTTCGTAAGTTTTTTAGGGGCTGATCCAGGCAAAAATAATAGTGAAATATTTTATATATACTAGTGGAAGACATTATATATATAATATATAATTGTGGAAGACATTATCAAGGAACTAGACGAACTGATCTGAGATGTTTCGTTGAAATCCATGTGTTCACTTTTCCCCATTTCTGATCGTTTTTATTTTTGGGAGAGGGCTGACTTCCTCAAGAATCACTGGGGGGGGGGGGATGAGACTCCATTGTACAACATGTACAGGTAGTAGACTGTAGCACCAATCGAACAGGGCTGTACTCCCAAGGTGGAAGGAAAGCTGAAGACAGTGAGAACTGGAGTTCCCATTTCATGAGCCCTCAGGATAGCTTCTGACTATCCCCTTTCGCTGAACTTTTTCATTGTTTCACTAACACTGAGAGTAGTCCAGCATACTCTCCTATCCAATTTCCTTTAATTTTCAACACCAAACTACATGCACATTACACACCACACTTCCTATATGTCACAATTTTGCGAGATTCTGTTATTATGCAAATTTGTGACACTGTATCATAATGGGAAGCCTCGACCTCTAGTGGACGACCCAGTACATTTCTCTCAGTTTAATTGTCCTTGTAATCACTTCGACTGGGATGGTTTTTCAAAATATTCTTCATTGCTTCATAAGTAACTGTTCTTATGCACGACATTAATGCTACACTGAGTGAATTTATTATGTGTGTGTAAATCGTTCGCCCCGCCTCTGTTGACTCTTGGGACAGGAAGCCACGCCACATTCCGGTGAACATGTCTCTGTACCAGGGGTGAGAACAGATTGTTTCAGCTGGAGAAGTACACCAACGAAGGAGAGATGTGCGCCACAACGAGGATTCCCGGGGATTTTCTACTCGCGAGCTGTGGGCCTTAGCTCGGCGATGCCATGCCTCTCCACTCACCATTGTTATTAGTTAGTGATCGATGGCCGAGAGCAAGACGGATAGCACGTGTCTCGATCTGTGGATTGTCTGTGATTCCCAGAGATCGCCCATCTCTCCGTTGATAGCCCAGGGAGGTGGACGTAGCAACGGAGGAGCTGACAATAGGATTGTCGAACCCCTCGTCTGATGGTGTGTTAGTGGCGACTCCAGCCTACAATCCCGTGACCCCATATCTCCAATTACTGTAAAAGCTTCTTTTTCTGTTTTCTAGGTTAAGAGTGTTAGTTAGCATGATCCATTGAGTGAGTATACTTTGCTTGAGATTCTGAATTTAATTGCTTTGAGATTCTTTTAACGTAAGGATATACCTTGCTGTAAGTAATAAATTTACTGCTCTTTGTTAGCTCGATTAGTGCAATAATCGTGTTTCATTTCTCCATATTATGCTTTCTTTAATTTGCTTGCTCCCAGTTTGCACAAACTTTTCTTATAAAACTCACAACTGGTAGCTGACCCCGTTCTCTTTTATTAATTCATAAATCCCTTGTGCCAGCTAGGAGTAAGCATCAGCAAGAATCTGTTTACGAATACTAAGCTTTAAGGTAAAATCAATTATATACTGTCAGGGGACAAGGGGCATTCCTTCTCTCAGAGGCCAGCAATACTAATGATTTTAGCATTTGTGAGTGATTATTCTCCGCTGTGTATTGTTGAAGCGAAAGTTTAAAAGTAACTATATAAATTTCTCGTCTTACAGAACTTGTGCTTTAATTTCATATGTCTATTCCTCTTGTGATAAGAGGCAAGTTTCTTTTTCCTCTCATAAATAGTGGAAATATATTCAATACAGATATTGGATATTCACTATATTCTTTTTCTCTGAGCAACAGACTGGTGATTTGAAAGCCATTTACTTCATTAAATTGGTTATTTACCCCAATAACTTACTCCCCTGTGACACTACTCTAAGTTAAGAGAAAATGGCATCTCTACACCCAGCCTCAGACTCCGGGAGTAGGTACCGGGCATAAAGCCTCCCACCATCTGCCCTTCTCCTGGTGACACCAAAGAGAGATGCCTGGAACCATTGTCTGACTCACATCTTGTTCATTTCTGCAACATTTGTGGTCTTTCCTTTAATTTTTTCTCTGTTGAACACCTCCTTTCTTCCCTCAAACCTCACCTTCTCTTCCTAACTGAAGCGTAGCTGTCTGACGTGACTGACAGCCAGACTTTCTCTGTATTCTGCTACTTGATGCTCACTTCAAAGCCAAAGGTGACTGTTGTGTATATGTATGCAACAACACATGCCTTGTTATTATGTTTCTGAACTTAAATCTTCTGAATTCTTTATTCTCAGGCTACATCTATCCTGCCATTCTCTGACTAGATATATCTGTGCTGTGTACTTGTCCACCAGTTATACTGACTTTGAAAAATTCATTGACTCCTCCCTATTTCTCCATTTTCTGAATTTTCTATTCTACGGGATTTCAATGTTCACTACCACATTAGGCTCTCCTCTCTTTTCACTGATCCACCTGGTGAACAAGCCTTCCTCTTTTCTATCCTAAATGACCTACAGCAGTTTGTACAGCACCTTACCCATATACCTGGCTCCCTGGGAGAGACTTCCATCATACCTGACCTCTTTCTAACAACTAATCCATCTCTTGACGTTAATCTTTTCTCTCCGTTTGGCTCCTCTGATCTCAACCTCATCACCTTAACCTGTCCTATTGCTCAAGTAAGGCCTGTTGACCCTCCCAAGAAGCGGCGGGTGTGGCACTTTGGAGATCCTGATCGGGAAGCGCTCAGGCGGTACTTCTTTTATTTTCCCTGGAATGATTACTGTTTCCATCCCCAAGCACAAATTGTGTGCGCCTCGCTCATTATGAAAGTTATTCTCTCAGGCATGGAAGCACACTTTCCATTCTATTGTCCTGTGACTAATTAAAAAGAATGGGCAAGCTTGTTCTAATGCTGTCCACAACAAGGAGAGGGCTTTCAAAAGGTGCCACGACCAATCCACACTGAATCTCACATCACTCGTGTCTCTGTCAAGAACCGTGCTAAGACTTCTTTGCTTTGTTAAGAATAATTTCCTTCGAACTAAATGCTCCGAATTCTCTAACTCAGATTGTTCCTGCTCCTTCTGACACCTTGCCACAAATCTTTCTAACAACTTGACTTCATCATCCTCCCCTCTTTTCTGAACTGATGGCTCTGTAGCTATTTCTTCTACTGAAAAAGCAGAATTGTTTGCTCAGACCATCTCCAATTCCACCTTAGATGATTCCTGCACTATTGCTCCATCACTTCCCCCCCCTCTGCCCTTCTTATGACCGACACTAAAATTTCTTCAATTGATTTACTTTCTGCCCCCACTGGCCTCGGTACTAACTAGGCATAGGTGCCTGATGGAGTCCCTCCTGTTGTCCTTAAGAACTGTGTTTCTGTGCTTACACACTGCTTAGGCAAACTCTTTCGCCTTTGTCTGACGACTTGTACTTTTCCTACTTGCTGGAAGCTTGGTCTCATTCAGCCTGTCCCAAAGAAGGGTGACAATTCCCAGCCCTCTAACAATCACCCAGTTGGTATTACATCCTGTTTTTCTAAAAAAAAAAAAAAATTATTCAGTTTTTAAGAAAATTAAAAGCACCTTTGCTATTAGAATCTTCTTTCTGATCGCCAGTTTGGGTTCAACCAGAGACTATCCACTGGCAATCTTCTCACTTTCCTTTCTGATTCCTGGCCATCCTCCTTTCGGGACTCTGGCAAAAACTTTGCCATTGCACTTGGCATCTCAAAGGCTTTCAATCTAGTCTAAAATATATCTTTTAATTCCCAACTGTCTTCTTACCGTTTCTATCCTTCTATCTGTGTCTTCATCTCTTGCTTCCTTCCTTGTTCTATAGCCGCTGTTGTAGACAGCTCCCGTTCTTTCCATAGAGCTATCGATAGTGATGTTCCTCAGGGCTCTGTCCTATCACCAGCTCTCTTCTTTCTGTTCATCAGTGACCTAATCTGTGAATCTAACCGTATTGACTCATACGCTGATGACTTCACTCTTCACCTTTCCATTCATTTCTTGGACCATCCGTCTCTGCAGTTACTTCAAAAAATAAGGGATGAGACTATGGCATACATGATATCTGACTTGGCTCATGTGTCTGATTGGGGAAAAATTAATTTTGTTGTTTTTGATATATCAAGATCCTCTGTAGGAGTATTCTCTACTTTTTAACAATGTCTAACTCATTATTGTATTATCTTTTAATATACTTGGAATTTCATTCTCTCGGAGTTTATCTTAACTCATCCTGCATTATCTTTGAACATACTTGGGGTGTCATTTTGGCTGGGCTTTTCTTGGAAAGATCGTATTACTTTTCTTTTAAAATCTGTTTCCATGCAATTACGTGTGCTGAGCCGACTCCGTGCCTTCCTTACCCCTGCACAGTTGTTGACTTTATAAAGAGGTTTTATTTGCCGCTGTGCAGAGCACAACTCTCATGTGTTGAAATGTTCCCCCCATGAAGCTCTTCTCAACAAGGTGGAGTCAAAGGCTTTTCGTCTCATTAACTATCTTCTTCTTACTAGCATCGTTCAACCTCTGTCTCTTTGCCACACTGTTGTGCCTGTATCTCTTTTCCATCGCTACTTCGATAGTCACTGCTCCTCTGAACTGTCTGCTTACATCTCTCCATCACTATGGCGGGTGCATAGCACCTGCCTAGCAGCAAATTCTCATCCTTTTTCTATGCAGCTCTTTAAGTCAAGAGTTATCCGTTACTCCCAGACCTTCATGTATGCAACATAAACTATATGAGTATTCCTCTTTTTGTATTTGCTACTGCCTATGACTTTCAGTCTGTTAAATGTAATGCGTCCAGGCATCTCGAAATAAACGGATCTTGATTTTTTTTTTTTTTTTGAGGGAACAATCTTGTAGGGTTTTGGCATTTGGTTCCTTCTTCCTTGCATTAAAAAATGTAGTAAGATGTCAAAGCCATATCTACCCTCCTTTCACTATTTCTGTGATATTTTTTATTTGGTGAGGGGACCGACACCATTGAAAAATTTTATATAGAGGAAGATTTTCGGAGAAAGAAGACGAACTCCCCTGGAAAGTTTCATTCAAATCCATCAAACAGCATAGGAGTTAAGGCACAGACACACAGAGAAACAAACGTAGCCTACACACAGACCGGTATTTAGTCCCTAAAAGTCGGGCATTGGAATGTTTTTACATACGCTGAGGATGAGCATAATCGGCGGGTACGATATGGTGGGGTTTTTGTGGGGGGGTGGTTGGGGTGGGGATTTTGTGGGGGCGTGGTTGGGGTGGGGATTTTGTGGGGGGGTTGTGGGGTGGTGCAGTGGGGCGAGGGGGTGATGGGGGAGTGGGGTGGAGGTAGGGTGACAGTGGGGGATGATGGGTTGGGGGTGGGGGGTGGGGCGAGGAGGTAAGGGGCCTGGGTGTGGAAGTGGGTGGGGTATGGGTGAGTGTGGGGGTGGTTGTGGGGGGTTGGGGTTGGACGGGTAGGGGGTGGAGGGTGGTTTAGGGGATGGTGGGGGGTTTGGGGGGTTGTGGGGGGTGGAGTGGTGGTGAAGGGATGGTCTCAATGACGTAGTTTATCGTAGTTGGTTCGATATTACCACTTGCCACTAATCTCAGTGACGAATTTTATCGTTGTGTAAACTGTTAAGGCGTGTTTTGATTTGCCTGTGGTTCGGTTTGTTGTTACCACTCGCCACCAATCTCAGTAGCGTGGTTTATCGTAGTTTACTGTTGTAGATGTTCAGAAGAGTAGTCTGCTGGCTATATCAATGAACGTATAAACTAATATCGATGAGCGTTGTATTAACTCGTAAGGAGTAGTTTGTCATAGTTTACCGCTGCTGCCAGTTTCGATAGAGTGGTCGTAAGGTACTTGTAGGAAGATAGGGAGGTCGGTTGTAGATCGTCGGTGCACAGTATAAAGTTGGGAGGCATAGTATGGCTCAAACTTGTCACTGCTTATTGCACGGTGTGTCGTAGGTTAGATTGAATAGGTAGGTCCCTTTCTCTGTCTCTTTCTCACCTTCCCCCTTTGTGAATCATAAGTAAGGTGAGTTAACAGAGCAATTTTAGGGTTATAGAGTTTATTGTACAGTTATATCGAATTGTGATTTTCAGCGTAACATAGCGTGATGGCAAGCCTCCTAGGTGACCCTATCTCCTGCCTCTGCCCCGATTGTGTTCTCAAGCTTTCTCTAACCCTTTCTGATCTGAAGGAATTCACTCCGACATTATAATTATACAGCTTGGAGAGGATGTGTGTGTGTGTGATGTAGTGTCTGGTAGATTTCCATTCACGTGGACTAACTGACTAGGGCTGGTTACTCCACGTGTTTGAATACGTCATGAAGTTCTTGGTCGTCTGGACTAAGAGGTTGTTTGAGTTACATCATATGTTAAGGATTCTTGATGGCCTGGGACAACAAGACTGTGGATAGACATTATGTGGATTGACATTCCTAGTGAGAAACTGTGTATGTTTCCAGCAGACATTGTTTAGTGTACAGTACATTGTGTTATGAGATATATACTAGTGCCTCTATAACGTCTACATATCGCTCGGTCACACCCCCTGTCGTACCAACGACAGTAAATATTTCATAACATATTAATGTATACTATATACACATTACAATCAACTTGTAACTTAATTAAGTGAAATACCTAATACTGTAAAAGTAACAATTGTAAGAGTATTGTATCATAACTGCAGTTACATCGAGTTAATGCTCTTGTAGTTACATCATTTTAATGCAACTGTTACGCAAGTGTGACAACAATGGGGGTGGGGAGATGGGTATGAGGGGTGGGGCGGTGGGGGTTGAGGTGACGGTGGGGGGCTGGGGGTGAGGGGTGGTTTGGGGGTGATTGGGGCAATGGAGGAATGGGGGTGGGGGAGGTGGGGATGGGGGGTGGTGTGTGGGTGTGGTGGTAGGGGAGTGGAGGGGGTGGGGAAGGGGCGGAGGGACGTGACCTCACACGCGGACATCCGTTTTTTTTACCCTAGTACACTCGGACGATGTATGCGGACACCCGTCTTTTAGGGGTTCTCGCGCAACGGTATGGCGTGAGTTGCGAAAAAGTAGACCATCTTGCTTCGCTGGACTGATGAAGAGACAGTGACAAAGGAAAAAAAAAATGTAAGGGAAGTAACCGGACGCAAACCTCACACACAGTTTTAGAGGAGGGGAGCAGAGGAGGATATAAAGGAAACGTGAGAGGAAAAAAACAGAACTTAAAGGATACCAGACCCGAGGGAAACCGTAGAAGAGGAAAGATTGCGGGAAGGGATACAGAAAGACACGAAGTAGTGAGAGAGAGAGAGAGAGAGAGAGAGAGAGAATCACAAAACCCTTACAGCTTAAGTTTGATTATCCGTTCTTGTTTTTATCAGAACTTCTCTAGTTTGTGTACTTGAATAAATGCTTCGTAAAAAAAGGAGGTTCTCCACCACTCCCCACACCCTCCGACGATGATCCGTTAAAAGACAATGGAATGTCAAAATATCCGAAGGAAATTTGTGGGAACAGCGACTGTAGTACAAAGAACGGATGATTTGTCACGCAGTCTGAAGGTGATCATGAAATGTATTTACTGGACTCGTACTTTACTTAGTTTTTCCTTCGTTTAGATTAAATGAACATACATATATATTTTATTTGATATGACAGATTCAAAAAATGTCGAGTTGAATGGCTGACATTTTCTCAAAATTGCCTCAGAGAATGGACAGTATTTGCTTTTATTAGCCTATTGTTTTCTTCAGTAACGAATACACGAGTATTTCCAAATAACGAATGCTAATGATAAGTGGAAATAAGTACAGCTTAAAAGATAATAATGCAATTTGGGCTTCACCAAAAATAAATAGGGCTGACTGATTAACAGTCCGAATACTACCAACGGCGCAGCTGCCCGGGTGGAATGCTTCCGACCAAAATGAAAGGAAGTCGAGTGACACATAATGGGTTGGGAAATCAGTTGAGGAAGGGTTTGAAGGTAGGGTATCCAAAAATGCCTGACCACCGTCCAAGGTGGAATAACAAAGACAAATAGAGAGAGAGAGAGAGAGAGAGAGAGAGAGAGAGAGAATATTAAAGACGAGGGAGAAGAAGTAAATAATGCTTAAAAGAGAAAGAACTGGTGAAAACAACCGGATAACGCCAAAAAATGAGTAACGAAAATGAAAATAAGAATACGAAGAACAAGGAGCGGAGAAAAGTAAGAGGGGGGAGGTGAAGAGAAGAGGCAGAAAAGAATTCTCGTGCAAATAAGAAATGCGAAAATCGTATTCCAAAGGAGGTTATTTAAGACCACCTGAGAAAATGTGCGTCCCGTTACACACTGGCCAGAAAAGGAAATGTTTAAGGTTGCATCCTCACCCTGTTTTTCATATCGATTTCCTAACTTCTGTTCCCTCCATCCTATTCTACATCCTCCCACCTCGAACAAAACCTCCTATACTCATTTGTTTCAAGGTTTTTCTGTTGCTACCCTCTCCTCCATCTCCAATCTCTTCCCCATTCCCTCCTCCACCCGCCTTTTCTTTATCCCCACCCTCGTTTCCATCTTTTTCTCCATCACCGTCATCTATGTCATCACTACCCTCATTTTTTACTACTGTCGCCTCCATCTTCCCGCCCCCTATCTTTGCGCCTCTTCTTCTTCTTCTTTTCCAGCTCGGCCCTCTTTTCCACATTCTACTCTTTTCACACCCTCATTGTGCTTTTCATCGTCATCCTCCTCTCCTTCATTACATATACAGATGGTTCCGCAAGTCAGTCCACTGGAGAAGCTAGGGGTGTTGCAATAGTCTCCCCGGGTGATGGTCTCTGCAATGAAATAATGGGCCGCATCAATAACTGGGCTTCCACACTACGAACTGAGTTACATGTATGTGATGTAATTCTTGCATTGAAACAATTACTCATAACCAGAACTGACACCACTAATGTAACGGACTCTGCCATCTTTGTCTTCCACTAATTCCTTACATCACAACTGTACTGTCTGAAGTCAGGTATAATACAGTACAATGAAATTCTTAATGGGAGAACCAATGTGCATCTTGTATCCACTCCATCTCATGTTGGCCTCCACATTCATGATCAAGCAAATGTGCTGGATGGTCGCTACTCAAAGAAACATTTGACTATAACTTCAGCTTTCCAATCAGTATTTTAAAGACAGCTATTTGAAGTGAGCAAACGTTAAATTTCTCAGAAAGACAAAACAGCGACATGGACACGAGTCAATCCGTTTACCATCACTATGTGATGTAAAAAGAGACCCATACTTATGGATCATCAAAGTCTGCAGATTTCTTGCTGTTACTACTGCAAGGTTTTCATTAGGCAATATGTATATTTGGCAAGAAGATTGGATTGGTTTAGACACCAAATGTAAACTATGCAAGAGAAGCCTTTCACACACTCTGTGATATTACGTAATACAATGAGAGAAGATACAAGATTATAGGGATCCCATTATGACGAATTTTGTACACACGTGCAAATATTTTACCCATGATGATATTCTTAAGGTGGTTTTGAATATATATCTAAATATTGCATATTGTTAGTGAACTGCTACCAAGCAGTGGAGTCTGAATCCTAGATATTTCATAAACATATGTTTAGTTTATTTGAATATGAAACACTTCATAATTCGGAGAGAGTTGTCAAGACCTTCCTTCGGTAACTAAAGTGTTGTCCAACAGGAGGAGTGTGAGAATCATTCATATTTCAAAAATATCAACATCTTTACAGTTCTGTTTATATATAACTCATTTCGTCTAATGTGATACGCTAATCAGAACATTTTGGGGTCCAGACACACACATAAACGCTCTCTCTCTCACACACACACACACACACACACACACACACATTATATATATATATATATATATATATATATATATATATATATATATATATATATATATATATATCCCATTGGAGCCCGGTGTCCGGAATATTGGACAGAACTGGGATTTACAAGTCTTTATAAAGTAGGGAACCCCCGGGTAAAGACCTATGAGCTTCACGACTATGAGCCGATAAGGGGAGGGCGGTACGCTTAGTACCCAAACAGCGCCATGCCTCTCCCAGCACCCCTGGGATCCAATAGGATATATATATATATATATATATATATATATATATATATATATATATATATATATATATATATATATATATATATATATATATATATATATACGGCTTTCATGGATTTGGAGAAAGCATATGACAGGGTGGATAGACAAGGATTGTGGAAAGTATTAAGAATATATGGAGGTGATGGGAAGTTGTTGAATGCTGTGAAGAGTATGTATGATGGTGCTAAGGCTGCAGTGCGTGTGGATGGTGAACTAAGTGAATTTTTCTCTTTGAAGGTTGGGTTGAAACAGGGATGTCTTATGTCTCGATGGTTGTTCAATCTGTACATGGATGGGGAAATAAAAGAGGTACAGTCGCCCCAAGAAGTGATGGCAGAGTTTCAGATTGGTTCGGTCACTCTGCACTGCCGTACGTTCAATGAAAACAATGAATTTAAGGTAAACATTCAATGCCTTCATCAGGTCATATCAAATAAATTATGTATTATATTGCGCTAAGAATGATGTAAAATGAATAACAGGAGGCAGTGATATTAGAAGTTACAGGAGGCAGTGATATTAGAAGTTAACTTTTCCGATTTGAATGAATGTGAAATGTATTACTCCGCGCGCGGTGGGCAGTAGGCCTGTAACTCCGTGTTCCTGATTTAAATGTTTCCCAGGATTTCAAATACAGATGCTCTAGTTTTGAAGACCAGTTAAGGAGAATTATAGTGACTGCAATACACTGCTTTATTTTCAAATGCTATGGTGATGATGCAGCAACAATAAGGATGCCATAACAATGAAATTATTCTTCGTAATGATGCCCTACCTGCGGTAGCAACAAGACCATACTGCCTTCTATTCCGTCTTCCTCTCTCCAATAATAATTATAATTAGCAACTTTATTCCCAATTGATGCAAAATTATTATTAGCTGTAAGGAGGTATGACAGATTCTGCCTTTTTCCCTTACACTAAACAATAAACAGGACCAAAACATGAGTTCATAAACTCTTGCAATGCAAAACCACGCACTTTTTACTCCATCTTTTAATCTTAATATCTGTCGTTTTAAATAAACTGTAATGTCCTGCTGAACAGAAAATGCTGATTTGGAAGTTTTGAACTCAGATTATTTATTTATGAACCTCTGCATTTTACTACTCTTGCTAATCGATTATGCACTGAGGATATCAGACTATGACAGAAGTTAGCATTCTGCAAGGAGCTCAACTCGAAGCAAACACCGAGGTTCTTTTTTTATACTTCTTTCACCGACAGCCCTCTGGCTTATATTAAATAATCCAGAGATATTTTTAATGGAAAACTT
>NC_137064.1:14776648-14784148 GCF_032717465.1 Coenobita brevimanus | reverse complement strand
GGAGTCTTTAAATATTCAGTCAATTGGTCTAGTGTCCACCCTTGAGAGTTCCCAGAATTCTTTAATCGAGTTAACTGAACCTGCTTTGAGGGGTAAATTAAATCCTCATGATGAAGCTCCTCTTTTGAGCAGTAACGTGGGTGACACTCTCAAGAGTTCACGTCCTAATTTCCTGTCTGATGGTTTTGTCAGTCCTCTGGACAGTAATGACAGGAAATCAGTTAAAATATACCGTGATACAGGTGCTTGCCAATCCCTTATGCTGACCAGTGTTCTAGGCTCTAATGTTAATTCCTCTGATGAAACTGTAATCTTACAAGGTGTAGGGAATAATTACTTCTCTGTCCCTCTGTGCAGAGTGAATTTACTGTAGAGTCTGGTTTTGTTAATGGTTCCGTTATGGTTGGGTTGGTTGAGACACTCCCAATGTCAGGTGTAACTTTCTTACTTGGAAATGATATTGGTGGAGGTCAAGTGTGTCCAGCTCCCCAGTTGTCTAGTGAACCAGTGACTGTGACCCAGGATTGTGATGTCCTTGATGTGTTCTCTGCATGTGCTGTCACTAGGGCTAAGTCTAAAGTTACTGGTGACTTAGAGGATAATGATGATGATGATGTTATCCTAGCTGACACTTTTCTTGCTAATTTGGACCACTCACCAGATGAGGCAGTACCCCGTAGTGTTGATAATTTGTCTCGTCAAGAGTTGGTTGAGTTGCAGGTTGCTGACCCTGAGTTGAAAGATCTAGCTAATTCTGCTTGCAGTGAGGAAGAGTCAGCTGGAGCTTCTACTTGTTATTATATAAAGTCAGGAGTACTTATGAGGAAGTGGAGACCCCCATCAGCATCAGCCGACTGTGAATGGGAGGTTGTACATCAAGTTGTCATCCCTCGTGTTTGTAGTCAGGATATCATTAGAGTGGCTCATGATTCCAGTTTGGCAGGACACCTTGGAGTGAGGAAGACTGTGGCATGCATTTTGAAACACTTCTACTGGCCAGGTATCTTCAGAGATGTTTCCTGGTATTGTAAGTCTTGTCACACCTGTCAAGTTGTGGGGAAGTGTAATCAGACCGAAAAGGTTGCACCTCTAGTTCCTGTTCTTCCTTTTGAGGTGCCATTCACCCGTGTGTTGGTGGATATTGTGGGCCCTCTTCCTAAGACTTCTTCAGGATTTTCTTATGTGTTGACCCTGATTGATATGGCTACTCGTTATCCTGAAGCCATTCCACTTAGAAATATCTCAGCAAAGATCGTGGTTAACCCGTCACGTCCCGAGGTTTTCCGCACCTCCGACATCCCCCAGTCCCGAGGTATTTTCGATTTTTTTTTTTTTGGCTAAAACCTTCGCTTTTGGTGAGAAACATCGAAAATTCATAGAGAAATCGCTCACTTGAGGTTTAAAGTGCCCAATCCAGGTAGGAGTTCCTCCTTACCTGAGTGGGTTTTCTGACATGCTGGCACCAAAGAAAACGAGTTCTATGGGAGGGTAACTATTTTATCCACTCATAAACGGTATTTATTTATTTACTTGGTACGAATGTATATGTAGTATGACAGTATATTGGTTTTCAAGCAGTAATAAAGGCATTATAAGCATTGTTTCACTCACTAACTAATCACCATACCTGACCTATTTTTGCCACACTACCTGATCATTATTTCTGGCTGTTTCTTCTAATGCTATGTAAACATTGTCCTCCACATTGTCATCGATTGGGGAATCACTCTGGCCCTGAATAACTTTACTAGCCAGGTCACTGGTAACAGGTCCTTTGCCAAGACAATGGCATGAGGGGGGGAGGGGGGAGGTTATGCAGTGTAAGGCATTGTCCCTGCTTGGTATCTTGTACAGGAATAGAGGAAGGTGTCCCGTGTATACATACGAAAAATCACGTGCGAAAATTGAAAATTGTGCAAATTAGGTACCTTGCAATTGCACGACGTACTGGTACGTCGCCGGGACTGGCAAATGCAAATCGTGGTGACGTACCCATACGTCGTCGGGACGGGGCGGGTTAAGGAAATGCTTGGGTTTTTCACCAAGTTTGGTCTGCCCAAGGAGGTACAGTCAGACCGGGGAAGTAATTTCATGTCAAATATTTTCAAGCAGCCTCTGAAAGAGTTGGGCATCACCCAGATCATGTCTTCAGCTTACCATCCCCAGACCCAAGGAGCGTTGGAGAGATATCATCAAACACTCAAATCGATGCTCAGGAAATTCTGTTTGGAACATCAGAAAGACTGGGATAAAGGTCTTCCATTCGTTGTATTTGCCGCAAGAGAATCTCCAAATGAATCACTGGGCTTCTCACCCTTTGAACTACTGTTTGGCCATGAAGTAAGAGGACCCTTTGAGCTACTCAAGGAATGCTGGCTGTCGGAGGAATGTGACGTCAACATGCTGGAGTATGTGATGAAGTTCAAAGAACGGCTGTCCACTGCTTTACAGCTGGCGAGAGAGAATTTAGGAGCTGCTCAGGAGAAGATGAAGACTTGGTATGATAAGAAGTCTAGGTTACGCCACTTTCAGCCAGGAGGTCAGGTTTTGATTCTGCTACCAGTGCATGGGCAACCTCTTCAAGCCAAGTTTAGTGGTCCTTATTTCGTGGAGAAGAAACTCATTGATGTCAACTATGTCATCGCCACACCAGATCGTAGAAAGAACAAGCAACTTTGTTACATCAACATGCTAAAGTTATATCACAGGCGGGAAGAAAATAACCCAGTCTGCACTGTAGCTGTTCCACCCGAGTCTGCAAGTGAAGCTCTCCCATGGAGTATGAGCCTGAGTGATAGTCTGGGGAAGAATCCTGATATCATGAATGGTCTCCAGACTCAGCTTTCTCATCTAGCTCCCGAGGAAAGGCAGGAGTTTTCGGCATTACTGCAGGAGTACCCGCAAGTGTTCCGTGCCACTCCAGGAAGAACCACTGTGTTGATGCATGATGTTGATGTTGGAGACGCAAAGCCAATTAAACTGCCTCCTTACCGTGTGAACCCAGTGAAAGTTCCTCTCATCCAGAAGGAGCTTGGCTACCTGTTGGACCACAAGATGATTGAGCCCTGTCAGAGCGAGTGGAGTTCTCCTGTCACTCTAGTCCCTAAGCCAGGTGGATGACAGCGGCTTTGCATCGACTACAGACGTGTTAATTAGATAACCAAAACAGACACTTACCCTCTCCCTCGCATGGAAGATTGCATAGACAAGATCGGAAAGGCTAGGTACATAAGTAAGTTTGATTTGTTAAAGAGATACTGGCAAGTACCTATGACTGAACGTGCTAGGGAGATATCATGTTTTGTAACACTAGGAAAGACTTTTGCATGTTCTGTAATGCCATATGGTATGAAGAATGCACCAGCCACTTTTCAGAAGCTCATGAATGTTGTAACAGAGGGTTTGGCAGGGTGTTTTGTTTATATTGATGATGTATTAATCTTCAGTGACAACTGGAAAGATCACCTATGCCATGTCAGTAAATTTCTTGAGCATTTGGTTCAGGCTAATCTTGTAGCTAATTTATCAACGTGTGAGTTTGGTCAAGCTAAAGTTCAGTACCTTGGGTACGTAATTGGTCATGGACACGTTGCACCACCAGGAGCTAAGGTTCAGGTTATAAGTGATCTTCCCAGACCTAAAAGTAGGAAAGAGCTACAAAGACTTTTGGGAATGGTAGGTTATTACAGCAGATTTGTTCTTAACTTTTCAATTCTTGTATCACCACTTAGAGACCTACTGAAAAAGGGAGTTAAATTTGTCTGGACCGATAACTGTGAATCCTCTTTCAGTAAACTTAAAGCTATCCTATTAAGTCAGCCAGTGCTCGCTACTCCAAATTTTGCTAAGCCTTTTAAAATGGCTGTTGACGCAAGTGATACAGGAGCTGGGGCTGTTTTGTTGCAAGAGGATGATCAGGGTATTGAATACCCTGTATCTTATTACAGTAAGAAGTTCACTCCACCTCAAAAGAACTACTCAACTATTGAGAAAGAGCTTTTGGTCTTGATTTTGGGTTTACAGCATTTTTCATTTTATTTGTGTTCTGGTTTTGACCCCATAGTCATTTATACCGATCATAACCCACTGAAATTCCTTAGTAAGTTAAGATAAAAATCAGAGATTGACAAGATGGAGTCTACTTCTTCAGGAGTATTCATTAGACATACAAGATGTCAAGGGGAAAGAAAATGTTATTGCAGATTGCTTATCTAGACTTTAGACAGATTGTTTTAGAGTAATAAGAAATTTCCTTTGTAAATTTCTTTTTCTTTTTGGGGAGGTGTTACATAGCCTATGATTTCATCATCCTTTGTATAATTCTAATGTACAGTATGGTGTATGTTTGATCACGATTCGCCACGTGGTTTCCATAGTGACCAGGCTTGCGTGTTCTACCTCACTCCCCCCTTCTCCCCTTATAGTAGAGTAAGTCGTACTTTCTGTTGTTCAGAGCAGGAGTGTCAACTCTTCGTCCTCTATGCCTTCATTTGCGCGTCCTTCTTACAAGTTGAATCAAGCTCTGCCGGTCCCCTATATAATGAGCTCAGTCTCTGCATTAGTTGCCACATAGATCTACTCCTCATTCTGTTCCCATCTATGTCCTCCACTGTGCAGTATATTATTATTTTTTGTGAGTGCTCAGGAAGTCTCCAGCCATCTAGCTGCTGTATAATTTGAGTATTAGTGTTATTACCATTTTTCTTCTACTGTATAGCATCAGGCGTTAATTCGTAGGCCTGGTAAAGTTTTTACTGTCAGCCAGTGTTAATAATATTTTGTATTTATAATAACATTATATCTTGCTTTAACTGAGCATTATCCGGTTTTCTCATTTTATCAGGGCTGACTTAAATAAATTTGCTCTTGCTAAATTCGTGTTAATAGAGGCTATTGCAGTTAACCATATATGTAACCTGTTTTGCCATTACATTATCCTTATGAGTCCTGAATGTTTAGTTGTTAGTTTAAGCATTAAACTTTAACTTGTAATTTTAGCTAAGTCTTTTGTTTTGAACCTGGAACTTTGCGGGACAGTAGTGATTTTAGTATTCTCACATGAAGTGTTCATTATCTCTCTCTGTTCAGTAACGATATATATATATATATATATATATATAGATATATATATATATATATATATATATGTCAGTTTACACACACACCATATTCTGTATATACATACATAGAGAGAGAGAGACAGACAGAAAGACAGAGAGAGAGACATATATATATATATATATATATATATATATATATATATATATATATATATATATATATAGACAAATATAAAAATATATATATATATAGATATATATATATATATATATATATATACATCTATTTATCTATCTATATATATATATATATATATATATATTTATATTTGTCTCTATATATATATATATATATATATATATATCAATCAATCAATCAATCATTTCCTGTGGCACCCTCGGGGATGCATAGGGCCTCGATGAACTCACACCACCACATCCTATCTTGTGCTAACTCCTCAAGATCTCCCCAACACTCATCTCCAGCTTCCCGTCTCATTGTCCTCACCCACGTCTCTTTTGGCCTTCCTCTACCTCTCCTCCCAAGTGCCACCCACCCTGGTGTACCTCGTACTATTCCCTCTCTCCTATACTCATGTCCTAGCCACTTCCATCGTGAGAACCTAACATATTCATCGACCGGCTGCACTCCCGTTATTTCTCTAATTCTACTATTTGGTATCCTTTCCCACCACTTAACTCCTAATATTCTTCTAAGTGCTTTGTTTTCAAACACCAAGAATTTATTTTCCATAGTCACTGTGCTGTACCAAGACTCGTGTCCATAAATTAAGATATACCTAACCATTACCTTATAAAGTTTGATTTTTGTATGCACAGAAAAATTGTTATTATTCCAAATATTTTTAAGCATTCCCATTGCCTGATTAGCCTTCTTTAACCTCTCCTCGAATTCAAAGTTCAAAGAACCATCCTTGGCTAAATAAGTACAGTACCTAAATATTTAAACCTATCAACTTGCTTTACAACCATACCTCCAATTACACATTCCTGCGCATTTTCCATATTCATATTGATTATTTCAGTTTTTCCACAATTAATAACCAAACCCACCTTGCGACCTTCACTCACCAAACGGTCCAACACTCTCTGGATCTCTTCTGGCCCATCACAAATCAAAACTATATCATCTGCATAATCTAAATCCAAAAGTTTCCTGTTCTCTCCCCAAAGTATACCTGCACCGGTTTCTGTTCCAACGCGTTTCATAATGTAGTCAATGACCAATATAAATAGTAAAGGCGATAGAACACCACCTTGAATTACTCCGGACTTGACTTCAAACGAATCACTCAGACAACCATCAACCATCACTTTATAAAATGTGTCCTCATGCACGTTCATAATGACCCTCACAAACTCCTCTGGTATTCCATAATGTCTCATGATCTTCCCCATAGTCTCTCTCGAAACACTATCAAAAGTCTTTTCAAAATCAACAAAACAAAGACTTAACGGTACTCTCATTTCATTAACTTGCTGCATCAAATGCCTAACTATAAAGATCTGATCATTGCAACCACGTCCCTTTCTAAAACCAGCCTGTTCATCCCTCAGAATGCCCTCAACCACCGGCTCCAACCTATTTAACAACACTCTACTGAAAACTTTCAAAGCTATCGGTGACAAAGAGATTCCCCTCCAATTACCACATTCACTTAGGTCTCCCTTCTTCGGAACTTTAACAATTACACCATTCTTCCAAACTGATGGTAGTAACCCCGTCACCCATATCTTATTGAATAGCTTGGTCAAGATCATTATTAATCTATCCCCCTCCACTTTAAACATTTCCGGAAATAAACCATCCTCCCCTGGTGCCTTATTATTCTTTAACTGTTTTACTGCTTTCTCCACTTCTGCAAGCCTCAACTCTCCTGTTTCTATATTTAAATCTTCCTGAGTAGACGGTATATCCTCTTCTGGTGGTATTAGTCTATTAAGAACTGTCTCAAAATGCTCTTTCCATCAATTTTTAATATCTCCATCTTTGGTCAATAAATTTCCTTCCCTGTCTCTAACTGGTATTTCCTTGCGTTTACCTGCATTACCACTCAGTTCTCTAATCGATTCATATGCTATTCTTTGACTCTGTCCATCATTTTTGTTTAAGATTTCAGTCTCTGCAACCTTTTCATCCACACATCTTCTTTTATCTCTCCTAGCTAACCTTCTTACTTCTGAATTCAAACTCCAGTACGCAGCTCTTGCTAATTCAATCTCTCATTCATCAACGCATTGCATCTCACTCCTCAATTTAGCCTCACCTCTCTTTTTTATCATATCCCACATTTCCTCTGATATCCATTTCTTTCTCCTGAATCTATGTCTCCTTCCAATCGTACATTCAGCAGTCTCATGCAAAACTTTGTTCACATCCTCCCACATCTCCTCTACACTTCTCTCCCCCTCTTCCAAC
>NC_137064.1:14766648-14771648 GCF_032717465.1 Coenobita brevimanus | reverse complement strand
AAAATAGAAAAAGGGAGGAATTATTCCTAAATTTCCGACATCCTGGGGGCCAAGAAATCTAAACATCACCCCGTTTAATTAACTCCCCCAGGTGAGCTCGGAACCATTGTGCGGCTCCCCGCTGTGGTCTATCTGAGCTTCCCGCATCTGTATCCCTACGGCCATGAGTAACGTCCCCGAGTGCTGTATTAAGCGCCTCCGGACAGGAACTCACGGCTGTTTCTAATGGATATAATTTATTGATAGTCCTGAGTACAAGGCCTTGGGCCGTCTTTAACTTCACTGTCCGAACTATCCCTAGCTTATCCGGATAGCATTTAATAACTTTCCCCAATGGCCAACTATTCCTTGACTTATCAGTGTGAATTAACACTACATCCCCCTCCTTAATATCAACATCCGTTTTATTAGCCGACTTTTGGTGTACATGTCAATCGAGAAGGGATGACAAATATTGAGTTTTCCATGAATCCTGCCACTTGTTAATCAATTTGGATAACTGATGGTACTTAGTGTTCAATTTATCAGCTTCAACGTAAGAGGGATCCAAATCATAGGGTGCCGTAGTTATTGCAGGCAAGGAGTCCAATCGATATCCACAAATAAGATGAGAAGGAGTGAGGGCTTCTGGCTCATCAAGGCTGTTAAGGACATACGTTAAGGGGCGGTTGTTAACACGGCATTCCACTTCCGTAATTATAGTGTGTAAATCATCCATGTTTACTGGTTTTCTGAATAATACCTTTTTAAGACACCCTTTTACTATGCCTATTAGTCTCTCATAGAAACCACCGAACCATGGAGCTCTCGGCGGTATGAATTTCCACTCACATTCTCTGCTGGTGAATTCATCTTGGACTTCCGCACTCTGCAGGACCTGATGTAGAAGTTCGGATCCTAATTTAAAATTAGAAGCGTTGTCACTGATAATTAATTTCGGGCAAGATCTTCTCGACGCAAATCTCCTAAAAGCATTCAAAAAAGTTTCGGCGGTTAAATCTGTGACCAACTCCAAGTGAACTGCCCTGGTGACAGCGCAAGTAAACAGTACCACATACACCTTTTGCTCTTGTAGGGTGTCTGGTTTCAAGACTTCCATATAGCCTGTATAATCTAAACCGATTATTTCAAAGGGTCTAGCTTCTTCCACCCGCTCTTTAGGTAAGGGTGGTGGTGAAGGATAATGATACGGTCGTCCTTCTAACCTCTGACATGTATAGCAGGATTTAATTGTAGATTTCACAACTTGTCGGCCTTTAGGGATCCAGAAGTTTTCTCGCAATTTGCACAATGTATCAGAAACACCACCATGCAAAGTAGTTTCATGAGCATATAGGACCAATAATTTCGTCAAATGTTGCTGTCTAGGCAACAACAGTGGAAATTTAGTGTGAAAGGGGAGACCAGCTTGGTCCAGCCTACCACTACATCTGATCAAATCATTGTTCTCAAATAAGTTTAAACTCTTAACCAAATCTGGCATCCTTGTTACAAGTGGTTTCTGAAAATATTGGTAAACTTCGGGGAAGCTACTCTTCTGTAAGTATAGCAACCAATATTGTTGGGGTTTCATTAGGTTTAGAGTTTTGTTCCCCCTAATCTTTTGCAAAAATTGGAAAACCAAACTGGTGATCTTTATTAACTTCTTCCAACTACCAACTCTTTCCGAATCAAACAAGGGTTCAAGTTCTTTTTCCTGAACTTCTAGGACAGTCAGCGCATTAGGCTCCATCTTCGTCTTAAATTTCTGTTCTGGCCAAAGATCTTTATTATTCAACCATTCCGGACCATGAAACCAGGAGTCACTATTTATAAATTTATCATAAGTTAGGCCTCTAGTTAACAAATCAGCTGGGTTATCTTTAGTTGTGAGATGGAGATAATAACAGTCAGGATCAGCATCTCCCATATCTTGTACTCGATTTTTGACATACAAGATGTTACTTTTATTGTTCACTACCCATTGAAGGGCTACTTCACTGTCTGACCATATATAGGTGGTATTAATCTTTATATAACTTAAGGTCTTCCTGATATACGCCCCAAAATGGACTGCTACATACATGGCTGTTAGTTCTAACTGAGGTAAAGTTTTACCTTTTAGAGGAGCTACTCTTGCCTTAGAAGATAAAATTATAGGAACATCCTCATAATTACTGATGTAAGCAACTACTCCATAAGCCTTGGGTGAAGCATCACAAAACAGGTGTAAATCATAGGAAGAACCTTCTTTTCCCACAATTCTCGGAAATTTAACACTTGCTAGGTTGTTGCATTCTTTTGAGAGGGTTTCCCAACTCTCCAGCAAGTCTGTAGGTAAAGGGTCATCCCAGCCTAATTTTCTGGTCCATGTTTGTTGAATTAGAATTTTTAAAGGAATAGTTAGGAGAGAAATTAGTCCTAGGGGATCAAAAATTTTACTAATGTTACTTAATAAAGATCTTTTGCTATCAACTGTATCCCACTCTACATTTTTTACATTAAGGACATCAATGTCTGGATCCCACCACAATCCTAATATTTTATTACAGACTTCAGAATCAGAATTTATTTCAGTGGAGTTAGATGTCCACTCCTGCAATGGCATGTTAGCCTCTTGCATAATCTTGTTGGCTATCAGATGAAATTTCTTTAGATCCTCCTCAGTATTTACAGTCCCCTGAAGATTGTCCATATATAGCGAATCTTTAATTTGGTTAGCCACTTCTATATTTTCTTTTTGCTGCTCTAAGTGATAATTTAGCGTCATTTGCAACAAGAAGGGTGAGCTAGTGGCTCCAAAAAGGACTGATTTAAATCTGTAAGTTACCAGAGAACTGTTATCATCATGAGGATTACTTAGCCACAAAAATCTGGTGAAATCCCTGTCTTCTTCTTGAAGTCCTATCCGTAAAAAAGCTTTGCTGATGTCTGCTGTAAAGGCATATTCATTAGTTCTGAATTTTAGCAGCACATCTAATAGATTTTTGGTTAGAGTTGGACCAGTGTACAAACAATCGTTCAAGCTGTTAGTGTGGGAGCCTAATTTGGCACTACAATCAAATACTATTCGCACAGGTGTAGTTTTACTGTCTCTCATTACTGCCAAATGAGGAATATAATGAGTATTTTGTCCAACCTGTGCCTGCTTAACTTCCTCGATAAACCCCTTTTCTAAATGACTCTTGATTAACTGATCATATTTATCTAGTAAATCTCCTTCACCTTTAAGTCTCTTTAAATTTGAATTTAGGCGATTAAGAGCTAATTTATAATTTGTGGGCAAACTAGGTCGATTGACTTTCCAAGGAAGTTTTACCCAATATTGGTCATCATAGTACTGAACAGTCTTTTTATAATTTTCAAGCACAAAAGCTTCTTCGTGAGTTACCTGTTCAGGTTTAATGCCAATGCTATCCATTTTCCACAAATTGGAAATGTCAGGCTCTTCTGAATTTAGTGAGGGCTGCAAGCATATATTCGTTACCTTAGCAACCTGAATTGCTTTCCTTGTACTTACAAACTACTCAGGAATATTTCCATATACAACTAATCCTCCTTGTACTTTTAGGAAATTTATGCCCTTGAATTTAATGAGACCATAAACTAATTTAGGATAGAAATCAGCACCAATAAGGAGATCTATTTTATCTATGTGATCAGTCAAACCAGGATCAGATACTTTAATTTGTTGATCTTTCAAATAGGTCAAACACTTCTCTAGACCATCTGTTCTTATGTTGTTAGGTAAGGTGTCTCTAACCACAGCCTCTAGTCTAGTGTACTTCCTGCCAGCTTTAACAGTAATCTTAACTAGCTGATATTCTCTTCTCTGATCTTCACTATTGAAGCCGGACAGCTGTAAATTAATCGTACCACTAGGCTTTAATTTAAGCTTGTTTACTAGGTCCTGAGAAATGAATGTCCTCTGTGATCCTTGGTCATAAAGAACTTTTGCTTTAATTTGAGATTTATTCTTAATAATATGAACAGCTCCAACCGGTAATGCAGTTGAGATGGTATGTTGATTTGTTGGAGTGACTGAGCAAATTCGTGAATTAAGTGTATTCAGCTTATCACACAAGACATTGTGATGAAACCCCTTTTTACAAAGGTCACATCTTTTCAAATTGAAGTTACATTGATCAGTCTTGTGCCTACAAGTACATCTACCACACCGTCCTATCTGTTCGAGTCTTTCTACACGAGTAGAACGACCTGAATACGCCTCACAGCTCTTGGACAGATGTGCTCCATCACACAAAATACACTTCAGCTGCTGAGCTGGCTGCTGACTAGCCGATGCAGAGGTTTGTGACTGAGCATTCTTGGGAGATGTGGGTGAAGATACTTGTTCTGATGTGTGGTAAATCTTAGGAATTGATTTAGGAGATAATTTGACTTTATCAGGCTTCTCTTTAGTTAAAGCCCCTTTAGTACTGGAATCTGATTTAGCTTCAGGCCCTTTGGACTCTAAATGATTAATAACTTTTAATAATGAGTCCCTAATTTCCTGTAGCTGGGGATAATCTTCATTTGTACTCGTAACATGCTGGATTCTCTCAATAGTTTTACTGGGTAACTTTTTCATTACTAGTGGAGAGATAAGCCAACTGGAACTACTTAAATCACACCCCATTTTTTCCAATTTCCTAAGGGTGCATTCTAGATTAGCCCTAAATTCGGCCAAGGAATTACAAGTATGAATAGGAGTTTTAAGGTGTAGCAGTCGCATTGCAAGTTCGTGCTGTTTTCTCGTAGGATTATCAAAAGTTGCCTTAAGTAGCTGCACTGCACTGCTATATCCATCACTTTCTATACTGAAACCATCGATGAGTTTCTTCACGTCACCTTTTAACACTCCTCTTAAAAAATTTAATTTGTCTACTGGACTAATATCTTTTCTGGAATCAATACTGGCAACAAATTGATCCCAGAAGGAATTCCAATTAGCCGAAGTGCCATCAAACTCGGGTAGTTTAAGTGTGGGCAGCTTCGACTCAGCCCTTGGACAAGTTAAA
>NC_137064.1:14754148-14759148 GCF_032717465.1 Coenobita brevimanus | reverse complement strand
CTTGGAGATTTCAATGTTCACCAGCACCTTTGGCTCTCCTCTCCTTTCACGGATCCACCTGGTGAACAAGCCTACATCTTTTCTATCCTTAACCCGACCCGTCCCGACGACGTATGGGTACGTTGCAACGATTTGCATTTGCCAGTCCCTGCGACGTACCAGTACGTCGTGCAATTGCAATGTGCATAATTTCGACAATTTTCAAATTTTGCGCTTGATTTGCGGTACGTACCCTCGCCTGACCTTCCCCTACCTGCCACCAGGCGGGGACACTCGGCGACCCCGCGCGACCCGCGCTAGCCCGCCACTCGTCCACTCATCTGGTAGCCACGGTCCTGCTCAGACATGGCTAAGAGAGGTCTCTCAGACAGCGAGATTCAAGTTGCCCTGGACACCTTTACCGGCGACAGTGATTCCCCACTGGATGACGAGGAGATGGACAAAGATTATGTGCAGCCAGAGGAGGAAGAAACCACCAGCAGTGACGAGGAAGTTCCGTCACCCAGGAAGCGGCAGTACGTGACTTACCGTGCTGCTAGAGAGGGGCAGGAGGCAAAGAAGGCAGGTGGTATATCCTATCCCTATCCCCAGCGTGATTTGGAAGGAGAATTCGAGGTCGAGGACGAGGACGAGGACGAGGACGGAGCCGTGGGACGTGCTGCCACGTGGTATGGACGGGAGGTCATAACACATCGTGGCCCAGAGAGCACACCACGTCGTATGAGCAGGTATGGGCCTAGCATTCTGTTTGGGGAGCTAGGAAGTCAAGTGGAGGGAGTGGGGAGTGAAATGGAAAGTCCTGGGATTAGGGAAAGTGAGAGTGACGTGAGTGAGTCATTGCTCTCCCTACGTAGTGTGAGGCGGCAGAGTGGATCACGTGGGCCAGTGCGGGTGCGTTCCTTATCACGTGGGGTTGTGAGGGAGGGGGAAAGTGGGGAGGAACCACTCCAAAGCACGTCTTATGCTCCCCAATATCCCCTAACACGTGGTCGAGCTAGGTTGCGTGAGAGAGCACGTGGTGTGGTAGTGGAGGAGGAAGGTGGGGAGGAACCACTCCCCAGCATGTCTTCTGCCCCCCAATATTCTACTATTTCATCCCCACAGCCCCCTAATGTTCCTTAAGGCCGTAAGGGTAAGGGAAAGGGAAAGGGTAAAGGCAGAGGGAAGAGGAGTGACAGTGGGGAAGCCCTCCGTACTCCTTCTCCCCCACCTCCCCAACCAGGATCTCCTCCCCACCCAGACGAAGGCGGTGATGGGGACGAGGGATTTGTGTCGTGGGATTGGGAGGATGGGAGTGATTTTTCTCCCCTCATTCACCCCTTCACTGAGCAAGGGCGATCTGGCTGCATTGCACCAGGTATTCACAGTAATTCCACCAGGTTGGATTTTTTCCACCTGTTTTTCAGTGAGGCATTCGTGGATCAGATCGTTTATCAAACAAACCTGTTTGCAAGCGCCCAGTGCCTAGAAAGTGAAAGATTGGGAACAAGGAGTAGGCATTCTATGATCTATGATTACCCTGTCTCCCTTCCAGAAATGTTCTTATTTTTTGCCCTTGTCCTTTTGATGGGTATTATAAGAAAGAATAGAATTCCTGCTTACTGGACTAGGGACCCTGTTATGTTTACCCCCATATTTGGTCAAGTGATGAGCTGTAATCGGTTTCAACAAATTCTAAGTCGCCTCCATTTTTATGATGCTCATGACCCTGCAAATGCAAACAACACTGACAAAATGAGGCGAATTCGGTTGGTCTTTGATCACCTCAGGCAAACCTTTCGATCCTCATTCTATCCCTATAGAGATCTCGTCATAGACGAGAGTCTCGTGCTGTGGAGAGGCAATATTTCATTCAGATAGTATATACCCAGCAAAAGGCACCGTTTTGGGTTCAAGATCTTTGTTATGTGTGACTGTAGGACTGGATACGTGCAAGACATAGTCTTGTACACCGGTGCACAGACAGACATAATAGAAGATCGAAGTATTGGACTGTCAGGAGCAGTGGTAAAGACGATGATACAAGACTACCTTCATCACGGTCACGTTCTCTACCTCGACAACTGGTACACTAGCCCTCTTCTCGCTCGTTATCTTCACACACATGAAACGGGAGTCTGTGGAACCGTAAAGGTGAACCAGCGTCACATGGTCAAGGTAGGGCGGAAACTTGCAAGGAGTGAGGTTGTCTTCTTCAAAGCCAACAACATCCTTGCAACAATGTGGAACCACAACAGAGAAGTAAGCCTCTTGTCCACGGTTCACCGCCCCTTGATGCACCGTACTGATTCTGTAGATTACCATAGCGAGAGCAGGCGTCGTGTTTGGAAACCTGAGTGTGTTATGGATTACAATATAAACATGCGCCTCGTGGACCAGTCAGACTCCATGATATCGACGGTAGAGTGTGCCAGGACAACGATGAAGTGGTATAAAAAACTGTTCTTTCACTTACTAGATATCACTGCTCTGAATTGCCACCACCTTCACGCCATGACCACAGGAGTTCAGGAAACATTTGAAGGGTTTGTGAGGGAGCTCACAAGACAAATCTTTGCAAAGTATGCTGTTGAAAGGCCCCAACAGCGCACCCGCACTGCCCCTATTACCCAAACTCCCCAGAGAATATCCGGCCGCCATTTCCCCACTCCTATCCCTCCCCAGCCCAACAGACCTAGGCCCCAGCGCAGGTGTCACGTGTGCAGTAATTCCCAGGTGAGACTCACGACACAGAGGAAGGACACCCGCTATGAGTGCGTGCAGTGTGACGTGGGTCTGTGTATTCACCCATGTTTTAGTGAATATCACACGTTGATGCAATTTTAGCATGGTGTGAATGCGAAAGGACGCTGAAATTATGAGGTAAATGCGACAGACAGACGCTCAGTGAAATTATCAGTCATGTGGATCTCCAAATATTAGTATAAAGTGCCTACGGGTAGAACATAAGTGAAAACATTGGGTGTAAGTATATAAATCTGCCCTAAGTTGAAACTTACATAGAGAGGGTTGTATGATGCGATATTCTGTCGCTCAGTGCAATAAATACGGCCCGTAATTATACAATTATTATTATGTGACATTCTTACGGGTACAATATAAGTTCAAATTATTGTATATGATGATGTATATTCTAAGTCAAATATTCATAGCGTGTGTATAAAGATAAGATTTCCTGACGCTCAGTCGAATGAATAAGGCACGTATTAGTCAAAATAAAAGTCAGCAAGTGATAAAGTGAATAATTAGTATATAAGTGTGTGAGTGAATTAGTATATAAGTGTGTGAGTATTATGTATGACGAAACATTCCTTGCGAGGGTATTTTCAGGCGATATTCTCACGCTCACTTGAATAAATAATGGCAGTAAGTATGTACAGTGCATTCTAGGGGTGTAAACGTGTGTAATGTAAGTGGGAAAATATAATTGGAGTGAATAAATAAAGTAGATGATGAAACACGAGTGTTTGAGATCGTGGTTGCTACGTGAATATGCGCTAGCATATCGCTAAATGCCCTCGTAATGAATGAAAATAATTGAAAACCTTTACAGTGGTAGAGGAAAGGTTCTATGTAAAGGGGAAAATAATTGGAAAGTGATAAAACAATTTGGTATGTTGAAATACGAGTCATAGCGAATGCGCTTACTAAGCTGATGTGCGCTAAACTTATGCTGCATGTCATCATAATGAATGAAAACATCTGAAAACACTTACAAACAGTTGTAATTGGTAAACTGTCATTGAAACAGAAGTATACAAGTAGAAAAAATGATAGGTTGACTTATACCAGAAACTTAGCATTTAGCATGTTACGACTCGGACCAAACTCGCTATGCTCGCGCGATGGTACAATGCTTATTTTTCATATATATATGTGTCTGAAATCCATTATATTGTTACTGTTATTGTTTATTAGTTCAAATTCATTAAATGTAGAGGTGTTGTGTGTTGTTTCTCCCATTATTCCTTACCATAGAAAACGTAAACGCATATCCAGCCCATTACAGAGTACGATACCTGCAGGGGGGAACCGCACCTATACAGACCATTTATAGACCCCAGGAACCACTTTCTTTATGATTTTCCTTCGTTTCTCGACCTAAGCGGAAGTTTTAGCAAAAAAAAAAAAAAAAATCCAAAAAGGCTCGGGACTGGGGGATGTCATAGGTGCGGAAACCCTCGGGACGTGATGGGTTAATGACCTAGAGCAGCTTGTACAGCACCCTACCCATATCCCTGACCGCCTTGGAGAGAGCTCCAACATACTTGACCTCTTCCTCACAACTAATCCTTCTGCTTACTCTGTTAATCTCTTCTTTCCGTTGGGCTCCTCCGATCACAACCTTATTACCTTAACCTATCCTATCACTCCGGTACGGCCTGTGGACCCTCCAGGGAAACGTTGTCTGTGGCATTTTGGAGCCACGGACTGGGAGGCCCTCAGGCAGTAATTCTTTGATTTTCCCTGGAATGATTATTGCTTCCATGGCCGTGAGCCATCTGAGTGTGCCTTGCGCATTACGGAGGTTATTCTCTCGGGCATGGAAGCATACATTCCTTTCTCATATCCTTTGACTAACGCAAGAAAGCCTTGGTTTAATCACGCTTGTTCTAATGCTGTCCGCAACAAGGAGAAGGCCTACAAAAGGTACCGGAGCCATCCCACCCCTGAATCACATCATCTTTATGTTTCTGCCCGGAATCGTGCTAAGTCTGTTCTTTGCTCTACTAAAAATAATTTCATCCATACTAAATGCTCTCAACTCTCCAACTCGAATTCTTCCCGCTCCTTCTGGCACCTTGCCAAAAATCTTTCTAACAACTTTACCTCATCATCCTTCCCTCCTCTTTTTTACACTGATGGTTCTGTAGCTATTTCTTCTACTGATAAAGCAGATCTCTTCGCACAGACTTTCTCCTCCAATTCCACCTTAGACGATTCCGGTGCTGTTCCTCCATCACTTCTCCCCTCTGACTTCCTCATGGCTGACATTAAAA
>NC_137064.1:14744148-14746648 GCF_032717465.1 Coenobita brevimanus | reverse complement strand
GATAGATGGTAGGGGGATGAATATAGTTTTGAATGGTGAGTTGCTTGAGGAGGTAGATTGTTTTAAATATCTAGGGTCACATGTTGCTGTGGATGGAAGAATAGATGCAGAAGTGAAGTTTAGAATAAATGAAGTAGGAAAGGTGCTGGGAGGAATGAAAAAAGTGTTTAAATGTCGTTCGCTTAGAATGGATGTAAAGAGAAGGCTGTATGAGGGTGTTGTGGTACTGACTGCATTATATGGGGCTGAAACATGGAATATGGGTGTAGCAGAGAGGAAAAGTTTGAATGTAATGGAGATGAGATGTCTGAGGAGTATGTGTGGAGTGACGCGTATGGATCGAGTGCGAAATGATGAAGTGCGAAGGAGAACTGGAGTTGTTCGGGAGATGGCTGGTAGAGTTGAGCAGAGGGTGTTGCAATGGTTTGGGCATATGGAGAGAATGGATAATGATCGATTGGTGAAAAAGATAACTAGATCTGATGTGAGAGGTGTAAGACTGAGAGGAAGACCACGAATAGGATGGATGGACAGTGTGAAGAGAGCGCTGGATGCGAGAGGGATGTCTGTTGAGCAAGGAAGAGTGGCTGTGCGTGACAGAAATAAATGGAGAGAAATTGTGAATGAATAAGTGATGATGCAGCCCTGAGGGGATATTCTCCCGCATTTGGTCTGATCAGCTAGTCAGGTCAGGTGCGGGTAAGGGGATGGGTCTGTTATGATGTGGCAGGGGTAAACCAGTTCTGCTGTCGGGCCCTGCTGTGGATGTCACTGATTGCATTGCGCAGTTGACCCTTGTGCGGTGTGATGCGGTGAGGATCTGTCCGTTCTCCCCTTTGGGGCTAAGATGCGAATGAATGTGTTTGAATGGATGAGTAAATAGAGAGTGAGTCGTCCTGTCTCGGCTACCTCCCTTTCCTTGGGGGAAGCAGCCTAGGTATATATATATATATATATATATATATATATATATATATATATATATATATAAAGTTTTAAAGCAAGTCTTGTTCAAACAGAGAAGAATCTAAATTAGAGTAAGAATGCGCACAATCAGCTGATCGTTTGTTTTGTCTACAACTGCCCCAGGGAATATAAGTACCATATGTGCTTTTAGTATTGCAAAATGACCACATACTTTAGTAAAGCAAATTTGGAAAAGAAAAGGGATAAAGGTAGAAAGCAGGACGATGATTTCTACCAAGAACTGGTTGAAATGGAGACTCACAATAAACTGGTTGAAAGAGTACACACGCTTGAGACGGCTTTTCAAAGTGAGACTGATGAAATTAAGAAACAGATGCACTTGCAAAAGGAAGAAATAGAAAAATTAGGAAAGGAAGTCAATAAGAAAGACATAACCATAGGTGAGCTAACAGTTGAAGTGGGTACACTTAGGAGGAAAATTAGTGAAATGGCAAGTACAGTAGTCAAGCACAAGAGTATTATGGAAGAGTTAAAAAATGATACAGAGACAATTAGGCAAGTGAGCAGACTGATAGACCAGAGCAGTGATATTGAGAAGAAGATAACACAGGTGAATGAAGCTGTGCAAAGCTACAAAAATGATGTGGAAACCACTTATACTGAAATGGTGAAAGTAAAGAAAGACTTAGAAACAAGTGTGGAAGAAAAATGCATTAAAAAGGAAGTGAAAAGAATAATCTAAAACAATCATAAGGTAGTCAGAGATTCAGTAGATATTAACAAATATATGGTGAACACTGGTATAGAAGAGGAAGAAGTATAAAACAAGATCTCAAGAGACAAAAAGGAGATGGCAAATGTAATGGGCATATTGAAAGAAGAATCAGAGGAAATCTGTAGTAAAGACACAGAGGAACACAAAAGGTTAGGGAAATACGAGAGAAGCAACTCAAGACCCTTAAAGGTAACCTTCCAGAGTGTAAACACCGTGGAGGAGATACTAAAAAATGCAAAGAATCTTATGGAAAAAGAGGAGTTCAAAAATGTATGGATAAAAAGATGCCTAACACAAGTGGAACTGGAATTACTGAAAGAGAAGAGGGAAGAAGCAAAAATAAGAAATGAGAGAAAATCAGACGAGGAGAAGAATACATTTTTTTTTACAAAGCAATTGGATTGCACGTACGAAAGTGGTACATAAACAGGAGGGAATAAAAAAGAAGGAAGGTAGTAGAACCAAATCATGACAAGTATATAAACAAGATGATTAAATTGATGTACTCAAATGTGGATGGAATGGTATCTAAATTATTAGAGATGAATGATTATGTCAGAGAAAATGAACCACATATAATGTGCCTCACTGAAACAAAATTAACACCAAGGATATCAAATGACATTCTAAACTTAGAGGAATATAATATATGGAGAAGAGATAGGAACTTAAAAAAAGGAGGAGGAATTATAATATTAACTAAGAAAAATCTAAAAGCCAAAGAAAGAGAATTAGATATACCCTCACAAGTAGAACTGATTGAAGTAGAGATCAACACATCTGAAGGGAAAGTAATTG